>NW_023270627.1:1117287-1330781 GCF_011800145.1 Mirounga leonina
AATAATAATAATAATAATAATAATAATAATAATAATAATAATAATAAAAAATACTCTTCCAGATACTCTTAAGTATATGAATTAAAGCATACTATCTGAATACTGCATTCTGATGCAACATTGGTTGGTCCCTTAAGATTTTGCTGAGCTGCATTTTAGAGTCATGCTAGCAACCTTACTGAAGTCTGTTTCAGGAAATATCCCTAATTCTTTATTACTTTTGTCAGAGAAACATGAAAGCACAACAGTGTTCTCTCTTGATGAGAATCTCTGTTATTCAATATGCTAAAAGTGGTTTGCTTTTTTATCTTATAGAAGCTCAAATCATGTAACAATGTTTCCGCCTTTGTGCTAGCTGTTAGAAAGTTCCACAACAAATTTGTGGTCCATTTCTAGTCAAGTTATGAAACCACAAACTATATGGAATTTATCTAGAGGATAACAAATCATAATTATTTTTCCTATCAACTTTCTTTTCCTTTTGATTTCTGCACTAAACTTCTGTTTTGATTTCTTTTTTTTCTTTTTGCTATGTTTTCATTTCTGAGCTATTTTTATTATTTTGTTTTTCTGTAGATACCTCTATAAAGTTTTCAAAAATCCTTTGTGTGTTTTATAATTTCTGAATTATTTTGTTACTTTTTTTTGGAGACATTTCTGTCAACTTTTCCAAATCTTTGTTTTTTATCACAGAATAAAAATTAAGTCAACCAGTTATCAGTGTAGCTCTTTCGGTCTGTGGCCATACCACCCTGAATGTGCCCAATCTTGTCTGATCTCAAAAGCTAAGCAGGGTTGGGCCTGGTTAGGACTTGGATGTGAGTGTAGCCCTCTTTCTTTGTTATATGACACACTTACCTGAATGGCATAATTATATTACTTGAATGAGATAATAATTCTGTCTCTATTGTAAGACTGCACAGCAATAAACAGTATTTTTAAAGGGTCCTACAATATATAGAGAGACTAATAACTTCTTGCTTCACCAAAACAGGATGCTTCAAAAGTCATCTTCTTCTTTACTTATATTTTTATATGTTAATTTCACTGTCCTGATGTTGGGTTAAATTAGGAATATACCAATGGATAGCACTCCTTCAGCATGAGTTGGGGTCTACTTTCTGGAGGATAGTTTTTAAATGACCTCTGTATGACTATAACTTAAGAAGGCTTAATAGAATATACCTTTCAAAGTAATATTTAGGGAAGACATAGCCTATTCTCTTAATGCTATCATTATCTTAAATATTTTCTGCAATTCTTCTTTGATGGTTATTTTAGAAGCATATAAACCACATAACAAAAACTGTCCTCTGACTGGCTGGCTATGGTAGAACTATAGCATTTCAAGACAAATCACACAATTTTGTGATACATAATGAAAATGACAAAGTTTTCAAAGGATATAAAATAGTTCAATTTAACATTAATTGATTGCTTAAAATTTATTAGACATGTGTTTAGAACACAAGGACAACCAAGATCTGCATTTGCCATGAAGGAATATAGAGTCCAAAGGAGGGAATAAATCTGTGCTCAAATCATTTCAATACAACAAAGGAGTTTTGATTGAGGAACATGTACAAAGAGAGCCAAATTCAGTGAAAAAACTTCCTTGATGAGAAAAAATGTTTTAAAGAACAAGTAAGAATTATCCAGTTGAAGAAAAGCAACAGGGTATTTGCATGAGGCACACACAAAGGCATGAAGGCACGGGGTAGTGTTATGATTGTAGGGAAGTGCAAGCACTCTCTTATTTGCGGGTGCACAAAGTGTGGAGTAGTGGTAAGAGAAAGGCTGGGTCTGAAGACAAGGCCAAGTCATTGAGGGTCTTGTATGCCATACCCAGCAACTGAAATTTCATCCTAAAGTTAATCAGAAGCCACTTAGGTGTTTTACACAGTAGAGTGACATGGTTAAATTTATGTTTTTGAAAAATCCATACTGGCATCTGTTTGGAAGATGTATGGAAGTGAGGTAAAAGTTGCAAAAGAAATACAGAAATACAAGAAAGCAAAGGGATTTGGAAGGTCAGAGGATGAATGAATTGAGGTGAACCTTGAAGCTTAGAACCCTGGTAGGAGAGCAGAGAACCTCTATTCAGGGCAGTTTTATTTAAAGCATGGGGCAAGTATAAAAATGACTTGTTTTTCCAGAAAGAAACTATCTTGAATTTGCATTCAGTTCATGTTAAGGAGTTATCATACAATTTAGAATTCAGTGCTTAGAAACAGTGCATAAACTCTTGGATCTGGCTGGATCTGGAAAAGACCTTAGAGCTTATCTCATAGAACAACTTTACTTCAATAATGAAAAACAGAGAACAGAAAATATAGAGATAGGTTTTAGTTGATATCATTATCATCAAAATAAGACCTAATATTTATATAATGTCTCATGTATTAGACCCTGTTCTAAGTTTTACATATATTATCTCATTTCACCTGCATGACAAGCCTATAAGGCAGTACTATTTTTTTTAAGATTTTATCTATCTATTATCTATCTATCTATCTATCTATCTATCTATCTATCTATCATCTATCAGGTGCAAGTGAGGGGAAAGGGGGAGAGAGAATCCCAGGCAGACTCCACGCTGAGTGCGGAGCCTGATGCAGGGCTTGATCTTATGACCCTGAGATCGTGACCTGAGCAGACATCAAGAGTCTAATGCTTAACTGACTAAGCCACCCAGGTGCCCCAAGGCAGGTACTGTTATTATTCACATTTTACAGATGAGGAAACTGAGGAATATAAAGATGAAATCATTTTCCTAAGATTGTACAGGTAGTCAATGGTAGAGGTGGGATTGATTCCAGGTAGTATTATTTTAGAGCTAATGCTCTCAATTCTACATTTAATTGCATGTAAGGCACATAGGTAATGGTTTATCCTGAACTAACATTCATGTTTCTAATCCAGTGCACATTATAATATGCAACAGAATAAAAATTTCTATTAAGAGATAAAACCTTATTATATGAATTTAGAGTTAGAGTATCCAGTCATGATAAAAAGGTTGAATCAGTAGAGAAAAGCCACATTCCTCCATGTAGGAGTTTATATGTCATGTAAAGAGCTAGGTCCTCAATAATATTAATCACTCTGGATAGAAGACCTGTCCCATACAAAGCAGAACTCACTAGGAATAGGAATGCTCTAGGCTGCCACAGAGTTAAATTCTGCCTTTGTTGGTTTTAACTCTGAAGGTGATAAGGGTTTAAAGGTATTGTCCATAGAATGGACTGTACAGTGATGTTCATCATGTGGAAGCTGGCAGGGGTCAGGAAGTAAGGAACCAGGCAAGGTTGAGCCTGAGGTCTGTTCCTGGGCCACAAGACTAAAGCAATACATTTCTCAGAGCAAATGAAAACCAAAGCAAGTTAAGTTGGGAACTCAACATGTCTAGAAAAAGGCAGAAATACTCAGTTGGCCACCCTGTCACTCTAGTTTCTTTATTTTGTCATTCATTCACTCATTTATTCAACAAATACTTGAGTTTATGTGACAGGCATTGTGCTAAGCAAAGGAAAATATATTAGTAAACAAAAAATGCAGTCATGGAGTTCAAATCAAATGAAGGAGAGACCCATAAATAAAAAAACAGTATTAATTATAAATTATTATAAACGTTACTGAAAAAACAAACAGCATGCAAAGAGAGAAAACAACAGTGAGGGAGGTTACCATGGGTAAAGAAGGCCAGAGGCCTCTCTGGAGAGGTGACATTTAAGGCATGACAGGAAGTCAGTCTTCAGTCAAGTGATAAGCATTAGACAATAATTCCAGGCAGAGATCAAAGCATGTCTATTTGTACAGAGTCTGGTGAGCTCTGAGGAACTGGGAAGGAATGGGAAGAGCCATAAAGTCTCCTCCTAATACTATATATTGGAGATTTTGCTTTAGTAAGAGAGCTAAATTCCTTTGCCTGTGCTAATTGCCAGGGCACTGACCTCACTTCCAGTTTTCTTCACTCTCAATAATGTAGAACCTGTTATAAGGACAAAGAACCACATGTCCAAGGGTATCTGATATATTTATGGTAAAGGTTGGGTTTTTTTAATGAATGTTAAAACAGGACTGAATTAAATTTTGATATCATAAAGAATCCTAGATTTTTCTGAAACTGTGAAGTTACACTCATGATTTCAGATCAAGTATTTTAAAATTCCTGTCCTTGAAATGTTTTATCAAGGAAGAGAAGCTTTGCCCTTTCGAAAGCACTATCTGCAGCTAAAATAGAGGAAAGGTGGCTTGGGAATTTTCTTTAGAAATTTTGAGTATTTCTATGGGTTAGGTAAAAATAATAATAAATATATAATAATAAACAATACAAAGGTATCAGCAACCTTACTACCTGTGTTTATTATTTTTGCCATACCAGTGTTTATAGGAAGGAATGTTTTATTTTTTTTTAAAGATTTTATTTATTTATTTGAGAGAGAATGAGAGACAGAGAGCACGAGAGGGAAGAGGGCAGAGGGAGAAGCAGACCCCCCGCTGAGCAGGGAGCCCGATGCGGGACTCCAGGATCATGACCTGAGCCGAAGGCAGTTGCTTAACCAACTGAGCCACCCAGGCGCCCGGAAGGAATGTTTTAAATATAAGAATGTTACAGGAAGAAATGTTCTAAATACCACAACACCTTTAACATGTGAAGGGGCACATGGAGGCAAAAGTGTCTACAAAAAGATATAAATGTAATTCCGAAACTTTCCTTGCTTGAGATTTACTAATAGTCCATTTCCTTGGCAACAGACGTGGCACAGCCTGTAGGCCATGTGCTTGGGTGTTACCTCCTCTGGCCCTCTTAATCTGCACATCACACGTTTTTCAGGATAGTCCCCCAATATTGGAATAGGGCATCATTGTCCAGCAGAGGCAGAGAAAACAAGCCAGCTTATTTTCAGTGTTTAGAAGAGTACCAGACTGTAAGGTGGTTCCACCTTGACCCTCAGTCACTGTGCTGGTACCAGGGCAATCCTATAAATGTGGTTCTAAATCAGAGCATCACTCAGAGCTTTGGTTAGATGCCACACTTAACCTTGGGTCACCTATATACAATAATCTGTGTCAAGTGCCTGACACACGGTAGGTGCTCAGTACGTGGTAGTGTTCTCCCCTGCCAAGGCTCCTGGGGAGGATAGTTTATTGTGGAAATACCCTAGCTATATCTACTTTAATCTGCTCTGTAGTTAGCTTTGAAAATCATGACTGTTCTGAGATGATAGAAGCCTATCTCTGTCTTAGGGGAAGCTTAAAATAGTCTTAGATTCAGGCATTCCTTCTTTGGGGCTAGCCCTGGGCTCAACTGTTTCACTGCAAGAAGCAGTAATCAGAGCTGGTCATCTTCCCAGGCAAAAGGTGCCTGATGCAGCAGCGCGTGGAGGGGGAGAGTTAGCAGACTGGCTTTGGAGGCTGAAGCTTTATAGAACCAAGGGACAAGTCCCCGGTATTGGTTGGGGGAAAGACAAGACTTTGCAGCTGCTGGGAGTGCCAAGTATAGGGGGAACAGCATCAGAAGATGAAATGGAAGGGAACACAGGGCCTGGTCTTAGAGTTCAAATCCTGACTCTGCTATTTATTAGCATCCAAGTTGGGCAGCTTCTTTTTACATTTGGTACTGTTTTCAATACTAAAATGAGAACTGTGATTTTCCCCAGCCTATTACACAGGATTTTAGGAGTAGTTATGAGGTACTGTCAGGTACCTTCACCAGTTTGATTTGCAGGTTCAAGTCTAATCTTCTCAGGCTTAGTTGAGTGTGGAATTTTTACATCCCTCTGAGCCAGAGCTACATTCTCTAGGCTGTTGTACAAGGGACACAACCCAATCCATAGCAGTTTTCAGATTGTTTCCTTCCAGGTTCTCTATGTTCCTTCAACAAATATTTCCTACCTGCCTACTATCTGTCAGGGAGAGTTAAGTGCTGAATTAATTGCTGGGAACACACTGACAAAGAAAACAGGATGCTACCCTAGTGCAAATTGTGAGTAATTTAGTAAGAGAGAGAGAGAGACGATAAATACATAAACACAGAAATAAATATATAATTTGAAATTATGAAGGGGGAGAAAGCTTGGTTCAGTGATAGGAAATAACAGAAAGAGAAGTTCTGGTAAGATGGTTAAGGAAAGACCCTTCTGAAGAAGTGGCACTGAGGGTAAGACCCAGGAGATGAGCGAGAAGAAGGGCGCTGTGCCCTTATAGTGGGGATACACAGTGCAGTTTCCCTGTGAGGACTCCCTACACGGATGCTAATCATCCTTCTCTCCTCCCCAAATAGCCCTGACTGTCCCTGTGCTGAGCCCCAGCCTGTGCGACTTCTCCTGTCCGGTCTGCCCAAAGCAGGTCTGTGTGCCACTCTTTCCTCTGCACTTTCTGGCTTCCACCTCCTACTAGGAATTATATCCATAAAGCATCCATCTATTTATGTGCATGACAGACTGGAAGCATTGTGTGCTGTATAACTGCAAGTCTTAAAGTATGTTTTTCATCAGTGTGAATATGGCCTGATGCCAAACACAGCTTGAGACCTCCAAGCAAACTATTTTCAGAGGAATAAAATGTCCAAATGATTCCTGAATTAATTTGATCTCACATAGCAACCTAATTTATTCTTCCATTCTTCTACCTTGCAGCAGTTTAATTTATATGCCAATAAGCTGCCATGTGTAATAACTTTCCAGTTGTAAGCGCTGTTCATCTATCAGTCACTTCACACTGTATATACCTCTCCAAGATTTAAATGCATGCATCTGCCCCAGTATAAACCCAACCAGTTCTATGTGTCAGCAAAGAAAACATCCAGAGGAAATCCACCAGCATTTATGCTTTAATTCCAAACAAATAAATAAAAACTTGATTATTTAGTTAAGATTGATCATCTTAAATAAATCAGTGTGTGAAGGTTCTATGTGTCGCATTCTACAGTAACTTAATAAGGGTCCTGTCTGACTTTAAGGATTTGAAAGTGATAGGAATCCAATCTATGCTTTCATTTCTTCCTTTTTTCTGCCAAAAGGCATGGAGTGATCCCCAGGTGTTTTGAAAAAGTCAAAGTAGGCCATCAAAATAAAAGCAAATATCATTCTAAAATCCAATGAAGGTCTCACACCAGTGTGTCCTTCCATATTTACCTGCACTACATAGATAATGTAATTTTATAAAATACAGGTTTTTAAAGAAATCTGCAGATCTCAGCAAACCAAATTCAATTAATGATTACCACAGACCACAAGTTCAATCATTAATAGGTTAAAGGGCAAGAATCTAAACATACATCTCTCTCATCTTCCTTTGAGATTATGGTACTAATCCTCCTGAGGTTAATATGAAGCTGAAATAAAATTCACAAATGTCTTATCTTCCGAGAAAAATGGATTCATTCTGCTTTTCAAAAATCTATTTAATTATATGCTAAAATAAAATAAAGTGAAGGTAATCAACCTGTTGGACTCAAAAGGCTTCCCACTGAACTTAGAATAAAATCCAAACTCCTACTACCAAGGCCCTCTATAACACCCTTGTCTACATCTTTGAGCTTTTCCTCTTGCTCACTGTGCTTCCTTTTGATCCTCAAACCTCATTCTTTAGGAGACTTTGCAAAATGAACTAGAGCCTCTGAGTATGGAACCCCAGGTTCCACTGTATTTCAGAGAAGGTAAACTGTCCTTTCACTGAATCCTAATGAACCTCTTCAAGACTCTTAAAACTGCAATTTATCATATGCAAAATAACATTCTTTCAAAATTTTATTAATATCAGAAAACTTCTGAGAAAAGATAAAAAATAAATGAAATATATCTACTTTTATCAGCTTGCTATTAAGTCAATCTTTAAACTCAATGAAAATCATTTCATAGAATTCAGATGCTTCTACATTTCCCACTTTTCTAGATTCCTAAGAACTCAACTCTGTATCCTTCCAAGTCTGAAATACCTTAGTTACCCTGAAGGCTTCCTTAGGCCCTGAGAAGAAAACCGTACCCAGTCCCCAGGGCCATTCACAGCCCCTGTAGGCTTAAGGGGTTCCTAAAGCTCTCAAACAAATGATTCACTGCTCTTTGGTCTCAGTGCCCAGCAGGTAAAGCCTTTTGACACAAATCCGACAGTTCCGCAATCCAGCAGGTGGTAACATTCCCGTGTCTTATGAACAGGGGCTGCTCCAAAACAAGGCAACTGTATTTACCTCCCATAGAGTACTGAATTAAAAAAACAGTCTGCTGCCCCGGTGACAGATCGTGGGAGGGTTATTAGTCGCATGTAACATCCACTTTTTCTGCCAATCACAACCTAAAATCTAGATACAGAAAGCCCAGGTTTACCAATATCAGACAGTTGGGCATAAAGCTAGCTCCAATATTATGTAAACATCTATTGATTGACTTTCAACACATTACGGTAGGGAGTCTCAACTTTAGGTGTGCAGAAGAATCATCTGGAGAGCTTTTATTTTATTTTATTTTTTTAAATTTAATTTTATTATGTTATGTTAATCACCATGCTTTACATCATTAGTTTTTGATATAGTGTTCCATGATTCATTGTTTGCGTATAACACCCAGTGCTCCATTCAATACATGCCCTCTTTAATACCCCTCACCAGGCTAACCCATCACCCCACCCCCCTCCCCTCTAGAACCCTCAGTTTGTTTCTCAGAGTCCATAGTCTCTCATGGTTCATCTCCCCCTCCGATGTCCCCCCTTCATTTTTCCCTTCCTACTATCTTCTTTTTTTAACATGTAATGTATGATTTGTTTCAGAGGTACAGGTCTGTGATTCAACAGTCTTACACAGTTCACAGCGCTCACCATAGCACATACCCTCCCCAGTGTCTATCACCCAGCCACCCCATCCCTCCCACCCCACCCCCCACTCCAGCAACCCTCAGTTTGTTTCCTGAGATTAAGAATTCCTCATATCAGTGAGGTCATATGATACATGTCTTTCTCTGATTAACTTATTTTGCTCAGCATAATACCCTTCAGTTCCATCCACGTCATTGCAAATGGCAAGATTTCATTCCTTTTGATGGCTGCATAATATTCCATTGTATATAAATACCACATCTTTATCCATTCATCTGTCGATGGACATCTTGGCTCTTCATCTGGAGAGCTTTTAAAAGGCTGTCGCTCAGGCCTCACCTCATACCGACTATGTTAAGTATCCTTTTAAGGTAAGATTTAGAGGTGAGCAACTTTTAAAAGCTCCTAGGTGCTACCAATGTGTGACCAATTTTGAGAACCACTGAATTACAGAAAGATATGTATTTAGAACCAAATATGCCTTCTTGTCTTCCTTTAAAATTCTATATAATGGATGACTGCATTTATACACAACATACACACACACACACAGAGGCAAATATAGTCTTTGATGAAAGAAGTAGGGATAGTGGTTACTCTGATGGGCAGGGAAGGTCATAACTGGAAGGAAAATGAGGGGTGTTTTGGGGGGCTGATAACATTCTGTTTTGTTTTGGTTTCATAGATGTGTTCAGTTTGTGAAAATTAAGCAAGTTGTACATTCATGATATGTGCACTTTTTTTGCATATATGTCAAACAAAAGTAAAAACATTACAAATAAAAACTCTTCTTTCTCTCTTCTCCTTATACTTCCTTTCTTTTCTCCAAATTGGTATTTTAAAATGTTATTTTCAAAATGCTAAGCTGGTCCAAGATTAAATAAAGCTACACTTAAACCTTAAGACCAGCAAAATTAAATTATTTTAACAAGGTTTAGTGACATATTTAAGAGGAAGTGAAATGGTCTCTTTCAGCATCATTGTTCAACAAAAAAGTAGAAGGGTAGTCTTTCTTTGCTTTCTTTACTTTAAACAGTATCTGTAAAAATTTAAATCTACATTTGTCTTCTTCCTTTAGATTCTAAACTCCATGATGGCAAAGACCATTTCTCCTTTCTTCACCACTTTATTCACCTTGCTTAGCACACAACAGATAGTATTTGCTTAATAAGTATTTGTGGAGGGATGAAAGAATGAAAAACCAAATCAATAAAAAGCTGGAACAGAAGCTTTCTCCGTTGTAAGGGTCCTATCTTCTGAATATTTTATTCAAGCTGATACTGACTAAAATATCTCTTTGATAATACCACCTCCTGTTTCTAAAACATGGTTAAAGCCTCCCTATTATAAAATTGCAAATTCTAAGTTGTTCCACTGTTGATAGGTACTTTATGTTCTTATTCCTCATAACCCTCCTCCATATGTACCTTGTGATCAAATGCATTTGTAAATGCTGGCTTAAATGAAGCTAATCATAGCCTCTAAATACCAATATGCATTTTAAGTCATCAGGACTTAAATTAACCTTACACACTTAGCATGCAACACTTTCCAAGTTTATTTAACCATAGAACACTTTATTCAAAAGGCATCTGTTGGGATTACTGCTTCACAGAACCAGTGTAGGAAACATTAGCTTCCATTATTTAATCAAAATTCCTTAGCCTGATAGTCAAGTCCTCAAGGATCTGGCTTCAGCCTCTCCTTCCGGCTTTTTTTTTTTTCTAGTTCTACACACCAAATATGCCTTGAGCTCTCTTATATCGGCCTCTTAACACATGTCACCCTCCTCCACAGAGATTCTCCTCTTTACCTCCTCTGCCTATTTCCTTTCTAAGCTCAGATACGAGCTTTTCTAATCCCACATTTCTAAACTCTCCAGTCTACAGAATTCTGTTGTCTAAATTCCTGCTGTTACTGTCTGCACGACCCATTTGGCAACTGATGAAACACTGTTGATCGATAAAGTAACTGTTTCTCACTGATAGTAAAGTTATCCAACTGTAAAAGTGTTTATGTATAATTTTCCCCAATACTGTAAGCTCCATGAGGACAACTCTGTTCTCTTATTGTTTCTTTCCCAGATTGTTTCTTTAGGACAGTAACTGTTGAACATGAGTTAATAACTGTTTTAAGGTATACTCACCAGCCTCCCATTTGGAAAATAACCTTTATCTAACCCAAAATGACAATAAGGATAGTTATTTCCGCTGTTAAAAAATTCTCTCCTTCTTCTCAAATGCCTCTAATTTTCCAAGCATTCTTTCCCAGCTGATTGGAAAAGCACCAATGAGTTCCACTAACTTGAAAATTCCCCCGGAGTCCTTTACTTTTAACCTTGTTAAACACCTGCTTATATGTAGAAGTAAAATTAAGTCTGCTTAATTTGTTTTTAATAAAATCTAGCAGACAGTCATGTGTAGTTAAACACCAGCTGTAAAGCTGTAAGAACTCTGATCAGATCTGTAGTGTCTCTCCATTTCTCATGGTCCAAGACAGTGGCATTCCAAAGGGTGCTTTTATTTAGTTGATGTTCAGAAGTAACTGGGGTGTATATGGACATACACAGCCAAGGCCTCTCAAAGTTTTATCTCATTAATCTGAAATCACAGCAGAACACAAAGGCCAGAGCCTAATAATCAGAAGGATAATAGGTGACTGAGAGGGAGATGCATATAATTAAGGAATATTAATAATACAATAAAGTGCTGCCTTATCTTTAAGTCAGGGCTCTCAACTAGGAGTGAATTTGCCTCCCGAAGGACATTTGGGAATGTCTGGAGATGTTTTTGTTTGTCACAACTCATGCTGAGATGTTACTGGCACCTAGGAAGTTGAGGCCAGGATGCTGCTAACCATACCACAACGCACAGCAGTACCCCCCCAATAACACATCAGTGGTGTGGATGTTGGGGGCCCTACTGTAAGGTAAACAATGGAACATAAAGAAGCATGGAAAATTCCTCAGCTGAAGGACAGAAGAAAAGAGGCTATTGTTTAATTTAAATGCATATTAGTAATTTTATAATGTAGGCTAATTATAGGGAAAATAATAACAATTTTAGGAATCTCTACTGCTTCCTATAATAAATGGAGATCAAAGCTGCAGAAACACTTACTAGGAGACAGACTTACTTAACATATACCTCATCATCATGTGGAGGTTTCTTCTTACAGTTAAGTGACAGAGCAGTGCACAATATTTTTTAAAAAATTAAAAAGATCATAAAAGAGTGACAGCTTAAAATAATCTTGAAATAGCAAAAGTGGCAGAGTTACTTATGAAATCTTGCCTGTTAAGTCAATAAATAAACCTCACTAAACTGAATTTGTTCATGTACCTATGTATCTAAAAAAAGTGTGCTATACAAATCTCTAAATGGTAAGAATAATTCCCTTCTCTTTGCTTATCTGTATTTTATAAATTTTCTACAGTCAATCAATTCCCACCACTGCTTTCCATTACTATTAATTAGAATTGTCTTTGCTAGGGTTTCATATAAATGAAATCATACAGTATATACTTTTTTGAATGGCAATATGCTCTTGTTGGTGAACATTTCAGTTGTTTCCAGTTTTGGGCTCTTACAATAAACAGTTTATTCTTAAAATAAATATATAAAAGTTATTTAAGACTACTACGTTAGTTTTAAAATATTCACATTTTTAAACATAAATGAGTTCATCTTCTTTAACCCACTCAGAGTGATGCACTTTACAGAAACAATTAGAGATATATATAAGTAATCACATACAAAGTACTTCACTGTGGAATGGTTTAAGATAGACTCAAACACTAGAAAAAGAAAGAAAGAAAGGAGAAGAGAAAAGAAAAAGCAACTAAAGGTTCAGGAAGAACTAAATTAATTTTGGTACTATAGTACATCCACATAGTGAACTACTATGCAACTAACACTGGTGAATACTTAATGATATAGGTAAATGAAATTTTAAAAAGATAAAAACACTATCTAAAGTAGAATTTCAATTTTTCCACTTAGATAAAAGTAGTACTGACCAAAATGCATGACTATACTATAATAGTTACCTCTGAGTAATGGGATATGGGTGATCTTTACTTTTTTTCATGCAGCTTTACATTTAATAAGTTTCTAAATGAAGAATAATTTATGATTAGAAAAAAATACAAAAAGTTAAAATCTATTGAGATATTAGTGAACAAGTATTTGAATTAAAATTAATTCATAATAGAGATAAGTGAATTATCTCTCTGTATTGATTTATGCTATACAAAACAGATATTATTAAGCAATATCACTACACATACCAAAGACTCCTTTTCCTACCCTAGAATAACCTGGTAGATTTTATTCTTGGCTTCTGTCCCCTTTCCCTCAAATTAGTATTTAGGTAATTGAGGACCCCAAATGCAGAAGTCAACCTTCTTCTCTAGTGTACAAAATTTTTGTGACTTTATTATGGATAAATTTGTTTTAACTCTAAAACATTCTAGATGTTAAGTGACATTTGTTTTTGTGTAACATTTTAAAAATGATTTAAATCTTAGGAGCAGTCATTTAGAATGATTTATGAACTTCCAAGGAAAACCTTTAGCACAACACACAAATAAGTACAAAATCCTCTCATATGCATTTTTGTAAATTAAGAAGCCCTCAAAGGTCATCTGTATTATCATTTCTGACTAAAGAGTCTAAATCTGACCAAACTGTCGCAAAATATGCATCTTCACAGCTTTGATATTACAACGATAAGTTATATTACAGATGTTTAATTCACTAGTCTGAATGGGTAACGCTGAATAATTTTCCAGTACAGATATTAAAATTGGTGACAGATAAGGTCACTAAGAAACCTGGCTGCTGCATCAGATACTGCAGGAGAATCTAACTGAGACCTATTCTTTTACTCTGTTTATCCACCTAACAAGTCCAGAGAGTTTTCTGAGTCAATAATGGGCTGCCTGCTCTGTCTCCAGACACTCTGCTGGAAGGTTAAAAAAAGCCCCCAACCCAAACTATCCTCCAGAGTGAATTCAGTCAGTGAACCCTTTAAAAAATAATTCTTTCAGAAAACACCCTGAGACTATCCTTCTAAGAGTGACATTTACAAAGAGCAGCATGGGGCTTGCCTGAGTGGTGCAGAGATAAACTTGGCTAGAATAGAATGGTGCTGGGTTATATAAAAGGGAGAGAAATTGAGTGAGTAAGGCTGAAGACAAAAGCAGAGCACAGGGCTTTCACTGCAATTGTGTTTAAGTAGGCCCCATACTAGGGGACCTCTCAAGTCTAGCTCTTCAATGCTCCTTGAACAAAGGCATGTATGATTCAACAATAAACACATCCTAAACTTCTCTTTTTGTGAAAGGGCTAAATGTCAATAAAATTTTTTAAATCTACTAGGAAATATGGTGTTCAAGTTGCAATTCTGTACATAAAGATTCTGAAGTCATTGTGATTTCACTCTTTGTAAATGCTAATTTTTACTCAAACCCAATAAATAATTTTCAAATATTAAAAAAAAACCAAAAAGGATAATTTAAGAAAACAAGTCTTTTAAATACAAATTTACCATATTGGATAATAAATATCATTAGTATCAAAGTAGAAAAAGTTCATTTTTCATTGATAGGATAAGTGGACTGCCTATCATTTGTTACAAGACCAGTAAAAGAGGCTCATTATGATAAATATTTTCGTTTCACCCTTTCATGTGAAATGTCTTGGCTTTTGCTCTAGTATCTTCCCATGTGTAGACAGTCTTTCCACTGCATGTTCGAAGAGACTTGGCCATAGGAGATAATGCATAGTCAAAAAGTCTATAATGTTTTGGATTAGAGCATAAGAAAAGAGCTTAGTGTTCAGATATGAAAATATTTTTTTCAAGGTAGTGTTTTATCTAAGACTAAAGGATGAAAAGAAGTAGACTAAGAAGATTAACTCTTTCACTACAACACAATCACAGTAAACAATGAGTAGGGCCCTTTGACAGTTGTACCTCCTAAACAGCATGTGACAGAATTAAAAAAAAAAAAAATACTGCCACTGAAGAAGCTAGAGATGGTGGAGAAAGTCTGTAAGCAACACACAGTGTTTTATAGAGGAAATTCATCATCCTCTTTTCTGTTTGAATAGTGGTTTTGATACAAGAATGTTCTTCATATCACTAGTTGTAATGACAAATACAGGAAACCACACTGGCCACATAAATGTCCAACAACTGGGGGTATCAGCAAGTTATCTTTGTTTTGTTTTAAGATTTTATTTTTAAGTAATCTCCACACTCAACATGGGGTTTGAACTGACAACCCTGAGATCAAGAGTTACATGCTCTTCTGGCTGAGCCAGCCTGGTGCCCCTCAACAAGTTATCTTTGTAGTAGAATTATGGGTAATTTTTATTATCTTTATACTTTAGTTTCTAACTTTTCTAAAAATAAACATTTTTATAATAAAACATTAAAATTACATTAAAAATTTGAGAATAAATTTGAGTTCTTTTAGGGACATAGGGAGAAACCAGGTGTGTTACAGTGAGCCATACATGATAATTTATCTCAACAATTTTGAGAAATGTGTGTGTATATATATATATATTTTAAAGATTTTATTTATTTATTTGACAGAGAGAGAGAGAGCACGCACAAGTAGGCAAAGAAGCAGGCAGAGGGAGAGGGAGAAGCAGGCTCTCCGCTGAGCAGGGAGCCCGATGCGGGACTTGATCCCAGGACCCTGGGATCATGACCTGAGTTGAAGGCAGCCGCTTAACTGACTGAGCCACCCAGGTGCCCCAAGAAATGTATATTTTTTTGGAGACAGGTATTAGTCAATGTTCAACAAGGCTAAGCTTCAGGAACAAATCAACTCAGAAATCCCAGTGACTTAAACAAAGACTGTATCTCACTCTTACAAAATCCAATGTGTCTTAAGCAATCCTACTCCATTTTGCAGCCACCCCATGTAGAAAACACGTCCTCCAAAACTGCCACAGCAAGGGGGAGGTCCAAGATGTTGGCACAGGAAGACCCTGAACTCACCTCCTCCATAGATACACCAAAACTACAACAACATATGGAATAATTCCTGATGAAAAAGAACTGAAAACTAGCTGAACAGCATTCTTCACAAGGGATAAAAGGGATGGGTAGGAGAGGCAGAAACAAGGTCTTGCCAAAAACCCTACCACCTGCATGACAACATACTATATAGAGGGAGGGATCTCATGGACCAGAGTCGCTCCCTGAGAAGTGAGGAGTTTGTGCCCCACATTGGGCACCCCAACTCTGAGGACCTGCACCAGAGAGAGGAGACATTTCCAAAAATATCTGGCATTGGAAACCAATGGGGCTTACATCTAGGGTATCCAGGGAGTTGTGGGGATCTGAGATTTTACTTTTGAGGAACTCATGTGCAGACTCACTTGTCCCAGGAACCCAAAGGCAGCAGGCAGCAGTTTGAAGATGACTAGATTATATGTGAAGGTCATTCAGCTGCTAATCTTAAAGCAACTGCTGGAGGGGCAGGGATTAGCTGGGATTTTCCTCAGGGACAGAGGCAACTAGAAAGTGTCATTTTTTGCCCTCCACCTCTACCTCGCTAGCTCAGGTGGGCATGGCCAGACATAATCTTGCTAGGGTATGCCCTGCCTCAGAGCTCATCTCAGGGCTCACTAAGGCTACAGGGGTACCCAACACTCTTCCACAGCCTTGCTAAAGTACGATCTATACAGAAGATTCCTCTTGATTGCCTGGTTCTGGTGACCAGAGGGGCTTGTGCTCCTGGGCTCCACAGGACCATAATAATAAGAAAGACAGTTCTGGGCACAGTATCATACCCAAGGCACTACACAGACAGCAGACCGAAATACACCCCTAGTCTGCACATGAAAGAAGCCCATTTAATTGCCCTGGAGCTTCAACTGAAGGACCGGCTTCAGGTTTAGTACACGTCCAGAGGTTACAGAGGTGTTTACAGGGAACACAGGCAGGGAGACATCATGTGTACATCCTCCCTTGGCCTTGCCACAGCTTGCTGTTACCTCCCAGACAGTAGTTTATACATTTGTCTGAAGCCCCAGTTCTTGCAACTGTTGCCCAGGGGACACATCCAGATCTCCTGGTCTGGAGGTCAGTAGGGTCTATGATTGTGGTCCCATGGGACTATGTATATATATTTGTATACTTTAGAAGCTGCTGCCTATGATCTGGCTTCCACTCAGCCTGAATGTAGTTGCTGACTAAGATCATTCCCTTTGGAACACGAACAGATCCTGCCATACCCTCAACAACTGGGACCTATCAAGAAAAAATGAAGCTACTTAGATAATCACAAAGGTTTAAGGGTGGAACAATAAGGTTCATGTTCTACAAAAGAATACACCTTTAAGAATGGGAGAGGCAGCTATTTCATCTAATACATAGAAACAAACAGAGAGTCAAGCAAAATGAAGGGGGAAAGAAAAAAAAAAAAAAAAAACAACCAGAGGAATATGTTACAAATGAAACAACGAGGCAAAGACCTCAGAAAAAAAAAAAATTAATGAAATGGAGTAACCTGCCTGATAAAGAGTTCAAAGTAATGGCCCTGAAGATGCTTACCAAATTCAGGACAAACGCAGTTAAGAACTTCAACAATGAGATGGAAAATACAGGAAAGTAACAAAGAGAAGCCACAGAGCTGAAGAATGCAATTACTGCAATGAAAAATACACTAAAAGGGTTAAACAGCAGATTGGTTGAAGTATAAATGAATCAGTAGCCTGTTAGATAGGGCATGGAACTCACCCAAAGACAGCAACAAAAAGAAAAAAGAATGAAAAAAAGTAAAGATAGTTTAAGAGACCTAATGTACAACATCAAGCGGAATAACATTTGCATTACAGGAATTTGAGAATGAGAAAAGAGAGAAAAAAGGGGCAGAAAACTAACTTGAATGACTGAAAACTTCCTTAACCTGGAAAGAAAACAGACATGTAGGTCTGAGAAGCAAAGATTCTCAAATAAGATGAACCCAAAGAGATCCACAACAAGACAAATTATGATTAAAATGTCACATGTTAAAGAGAGAATCTTAAAAGCAGCAAGAGAAAAAGAACATGTTATATATAAGGGAACCCCCATAAGGCTATGTGCAGATTTCTTATCAGAAATTCTGAAGGCTAGAAGGGAGTAGCATGATATATTCAAGGTGCTGAAAGGAAAGACCTGCCAACCAAGAATACTCTACATGGCAAGGTTATGATTCAGAAATGGAGATAGAAAGTTTTCTAGGCAACTAAGAGATAAAAAGTTAATCACTACTATATCAGCCTTACATGAAATGTTAAAGGGTCTTCTTTAAGCTCAAAAGAAAAGGCACTGATAACAAGAAAACATATGAAAGTAAAAATCTCACTGGTAAAGGTAAATATATGTATATATGGGTAGGGGATTAACCGCTTTTAAAGCTAGTGTGAAGGTTAAAAGACAAAAGTAGTAAAATTAACTGTAACCACACAATAATTAGTTAAGGGATACACAAAGTTTTAAAAAAAGTAAAATATGACATCAAAGACATAAAATGTGTGGGAGGCTAAAAACGTAGAGATTTTAGAATGTCTTCAAATTTAAGTTGCTACAAAGTTAAAATAGACTTCTATGTATATAAACAGTTATATGTAAACATCATGGTAACCACAAAGCAAAAACCTACAGTAGATACACAAAATGAGAAAGGCATCTAAACATAATACTAAAGAAATTTACCAAACCACAAGAGAGCAAGAGAAGAAAGGAACAAAGAAACTATAAAAAACAGCCAAAAACAGCCAAAAAATAACAGAATGGCAATAAGTACATACATACCAATTATTACTTTAAATGGGCTAAATTCAATCAAAAGACATAGAGTGGCTGAATAGATTAAAAAAAAAAGACTCATCTATATGTTGCTTACAAGAGACTCACTTCAAATGTAAGCACACCCATAGACTGAAAGTAGAGATATGGGAAAAGATTTTCTAAGCAAATGGAAATGAAAAGAAAGCTGGTATTGCTGTATTTATATTAGACAAAATAGACTTTAAAAAAAAAGATTGTAATAAAAGACAAAGAAGAGCACTGCATAATGATGGGGGTGGTCAATCCAAAAAGAGGATATAACATTTGTTAAGTATATATGCACACAACATAGGAGCACCTAAATATGTAAAGCAAATATTAACAGACTAAAAGGAGAAATTGACAGTAATACAATAATGGTAGGAGATTTTAACATCCCACTTACATTGGCAGATAGATCATCCAGACAGAAAATCAATAAGGAAACATTAGCCTTAAATGACACATTAGACCAGATGGACTTAATAGATATATAAAACATTCCATCCAGAGCATCAGAAAAGACATTCTTCTCAAGTACACATGAAATGTACTCCATGATAGATCATATGTTAAGCTACAAAAACAAGTTTCAATAAATTTAATAAGGTTGAAATCATATTAAGCATTTTTTTCTGACTACATGGTATCAAACTAGAAATCAATTACAAGAAGAAAACTGGAAAAATCACAAGATTAAATAACATGTTACAGACTAACCAACAAGTCAATGAAGAAATCAAAAGGTAATCAAAAAATACCTTGAGACAAACAAAAATGGAAATACAACAACCCAAAATCTATGAGATGCTGCAAAAGAAGTTCTAGAAGGAATATGTATAGCAATACAGGTCTACATCAAGAAACACACAAAAAATCAAATAAATAATTTAACTTTAAAACTAAAGGAACTAGAAAAAGAAGAGCAAAAACAGCCTGAAGTTAGTATAAAGAAGGACATAATAAAGATAAAAGTGGAAATAAATGAAACAGAAACTAAAAAAAAAAAGATCAATGAAACTAAGAGCTCGTTCTTTGAAAGGATAAACAAAATTGACAAACGTTTAGCTAGACTCACCAAGCAAAGAGAGAGAAGACTCAAATAAATAAAATTAGTAATGAAAGAAATTATAACTGATAACACAAAAATCAAAAGATATAAAAGACTATAATGAACAATTATATACCAAAAAGCTGGAAAACCTACAAGAAATAAATAAATTCCTAGAAAAATACAACTTTCCAAGACTGAATCATGAAGAAATAAAAAATCTGAATTGACTCATTAGTAGAAAGGAAATTGAATTGGTAATCAAAAACCTTTCAGGAAACAAAAGTTCAGGCCCAGATGGCATCACTGGTAAACTCTACTAAACATTCAAAGATTAATAGCTAATCTCAAACTTTCCACAAAACTGAAGAGGAGGTAATGCTCTTAAACTCGTTTTATGAGGCCAGAATTACTCTGATACCAAAACCAGACAAGAACATCACAAAAAAAAGAAAATTACAAGCCAATAACCTTGATGAACGCAGAGGCAAAAATCCGCAACAAAATATTAGCAAATGAAAGTTAAAAGTACATTAAAAGGGTCACACGTCATGATGAAGGGGGATTTATTCCACAGATGCAAGGATGGTCCAACATCAGCATTTAAAACAGTGTGATATACTACATTAACAAAATGAAGAATAAAAATCATAAGATCATCTCAATGGATTCATAAAAAGTATCTGACAAAATTCGACATCCAATCATGATAAAAACTCTCAACAAAGTGATGATAGAGGAAACATACCTCAACATTATAAAGGCCATATATAACAAACCCATAGCTAATATCATACTCAATGGTGAAAAGCTGAAATGTTTTCCTCTAAGATTAGAAGCAAGACAAAGATGCCCTCTCTCACCACTTTCATTCAACACAATATTGGAAATCCTAGACAGAGCAGTTAGGTAAGAAAAAGAAATAAAAGTTATTCAAATAGGAAATGAAAAAGTAAAACTGTCGTAATTTGCAGATGACATGATTTACATATAGAAAACCCTAAAGACCCCTCAAAATCTGTTAGAATTAATAAATGAGTTAAGTAAAGTTGTAGGATACAAAAATCAATATACAGGAATTGGTTGTGTTTCTATATACTATAATGAACTATCATAAAGAGAAACTAAGAAAACAATATCATTCACAAAGGCATCAAAAAGAATAAAATACCTAAAAATAAATTTAGCCAAGGAGGTGAAAGACTTGTACACAGAAAACTATGACACTGATAAACTGAAGACACAAATAAATTCTGTACTCATGGACTAGAAGACTTACTAAAATGTTAAAATGTCCATACTACACAAAGCAATCTACAGATTCAATGCAATCTCTATAAAAATTCCAATGGCATTTTTCATATAACTAGAACAAATAATTCTAAAATTTGTTGGAATCACAAAAGACCTTGAATAGCAATCTTGACAAAGAAGAACAAAGTTACAGGCAACACACTCCTTAATTTCAAACTCTACTACAAAGCTACAGTAATCAAAACGGTATGATATTGGAATAAAAACAGACACACAAATCAATGGAAAAGAATAAAGAGCCCAGAAGTAAATCCATGCATATATGGTGAATTATGACAAAGGAGGCAAGAATATACAATGGAAGAAATATTGAATTTCTTCAATAAATGGTGCTGGGAAAACTGGACAGCCACATGCAAAATAGTGAAACTGAACCTCTATCTTATACCATATATAAAAATTAACTCAAAATGGATTAAAAAGTTGAATATAAGACCATAAAATTCCTAGAAGAAAACATAGGTAGTAAGCTCCTTGACCTCACTTTTGGCTGTATTTTTTTGGATCTGACTCCAAAGGTAATTTCAACAAAACCAAAACTAAATGACTGGGACTATAGCAAACCAAAATGCTTTTTCACAGTGAAGGAAACCATTAACAAAATAAAAAGGCAACCTTCTGAATGGGAAAAGGTATTTGCTTATCATATATCCGATAAGGAGCTAATTACCAAAATATATAAAGAACTCATACAACTCAATAATAAGAAAATAAACAATCTGATTAAAAAATGGGCAGAGGATCTGAATAGACATTTTTCCAAAGAAGATGGGCAAAAGGCACATGAAAAGACGCTCAACATCACCAATCATCAGAGAAATGCAAATCAAAACCACAATGAGACATCAAATCATACCTGTTATCAAAAAGACAAGAAATAACATATATTGGAGAGATTGTGGAGACAAGGGAACATACACTGTTGGTGGAAATGTAAATGTAAAATTGGTGCAGCCACTATGGAAAATAATATTGAGGTTCCTCAAAAAGTTAAAAATAGAATGATCATATGATTTAGTGATTCCACTTCTGAGTATTCATCAAAAAGATGAAAGCACTGATTCAAAAAGATACATGCACCCCCCATGTATATTGCAGAATTACTTATAATAGCCAAGATATGGAAACAATCTATGTGCCCATGGATGGATGAATGGATAAGATGTGATACATGTACACAATGTAGTATTACTCCAGCTATAAAAAGAAATGAAATCTTGCCATTTGAGACAACATGGATAGACTTAGAGGGCTTTATACTAAGTGAAGTAAGTCAGGCAGAGAAAGACAAATATCATATGATTTCACTTACATATGGAATCTAAAACACAAATGAATAAAGAAACAAACCAAAAAACAGACTCAAATATAGAGGACAAACTGGTGGTTGCCAGAGGAAAGGTGGATTGGGTACAAAAGACAAAGGGAATTAAGAGGTACAAGCTTCTGTTTGTATGGAGATGAAAATTACAGCAAAGGGAATACAGTCAAAAATACTGTAATAACATTATAAGGTGACGAATGGCAACTACACTTGCCATGATTAGCAGTGAGTAATGTATAGAATTGTTGAATCAATATTTTGTATACCTGAAACTACTATAACATTGTATGCTAATTATACATCAATAAAAACAAGAATAAAACGATCACTAAAAAAAACTTTGTACCTTATTCAATACCCTGTAATATCTAGGAGTTCAATTTGTAAAGGGCTTCTCAGAATATGTCTTACTAGTCCTTAAAAATCCCTATCATCACTCCATACAGTATGAGACCTTATCACTGACATCTACCTAGTGATTGAGGAAACTTTAGAAGTATAGAGTACAAATAGAAGTAGAGACAAAGGCTAAATATATATGATGACAACCAATAGTTGCCAAAAATTGGTCCTAGCCTTAGTCCAGATAAAATTTCCAGCCTTTTAAATGTGAAGCTTCCTTAAACAAACTTCTTTAGCAACTATTCCAATTTGAGACATCTTTGACTTCAAAGAAATGTGGAGCATTTTGTTAAACATCAAAATTAGTAATCTGTAGCAATATTATCTCTCTTAAAAAAATTCATAGCAAAAGGAATGAAGCTTAGAGTAAAAACCATAGTTCCCGGTTTGAGCATACTATACTTAGTGTGCCTACACTATAGCTTAAAATAACTTCAAAGGTCTTTAAGCCATTGAAATTAGTACACCCTAAAAGGAGTTGAGCTGTCACCAGAAAACCCCATGTGAGAAAATCTATCTTAGGTGAGTCCCTCTTTTAGTAGTTATCTAATAGCCCCATAGATTAAATAAGGACTTTCTTTCCTGTCTGAATCACATCTGTTACATAATTACTTTTTTTCCAGGGAAGTGAAAGAAACAAGAGGAGCTATATAAAGATTACAATTAATAATGATCTGCAGTCTTCCACAAAATGAAGTCTGCATTGTGAGTTGCATAATCAGTATCTCAGTAGCCTTAGTTCTCTCTCTTCAAAAGTCATGGCTAGGCAGAGTCAGGGACAGGACTTCTGTTTAAATTTTTTTTCTTTTATAAAGATAATATATTACTCAGCCATCAGAAAGGATGAATACCCAGTATTTGCATCGACATGGATGGAACTGGAGGGGATTATGTTAAGTGAAATAAGTCAAGCAGAGAAAGACATTATCATACAGTTTCACTTATTTGTGGAACATAAGGAATAGCATGGAGGACATGGGAAAAATGAAGGGGGGGAAATCGGAGGGGGAGAAAAACCACGAGAGACTCTGGACTCCCGGAACCAAACTGAGGGTTACAGAAGGGAGGGGGGTGGGGGTGGGGTAATCGGGTGATGGGTATTAAGGAGGGCACATTGTATACATAGCACTGGGTGTTATATGCAACTAATGAATCGTTGAACACTACATCAAAAACTAATGATGTGGGGCGCCTGGGTGGCTCAGTTGTTTAAGCGACTGCCTTCGGCTCAGGTCATGATCCTGGAGTCCCGGGATCGAGTCCCGCATCGCGCTCCCTGCTGAGCAGGGAGTCTGCTTCTCCCTCTGACCCTTCCCCCTCTCATGCTCTATCTCATTCTCTCTCTCAAATAGATAAATAAAATCTTAAAAAAAAAAAAAACTAATGATGTATGATATGCTAATTGAACATAATAATAAAAGATAATTTTAAAAAACCTCCCTAAAAAAATTAAAGATAATATATATGCATTGAAGAAATACAGAAGATGCAAACCAGCAACTAGAAGAAAATAACAATTACAGGCATGGCAGAGATGAGATCACAATATGCGGAATTCCCTTCTCCCAGTTTTTTTCAGATGGGCACATGGCCCCCTAGATAAAAAACAAAACAAAACAAAACTATTTCCCAGCCTCTTTTGAAGCTAAGAGTGACCATGTAATGAAATTCTGACAAATGATTGGCTAAATGGAAGAGAAGTATAGTATTTCCTCCCCCTTCACACTTTCTTCCCGCCTGCTTCCTTGGATAAAGATGAAATTGTTAGAAGGGAAAGAGGGAATGGGTCACCCAGGATCCCTGTAACTGTGAAATACAATTAGCTTTGGACTATTCACTACCATACTTCTTTTTTGTGGGAGAAAAAGAGTTCAGCATTTTAAAACTTCTGTTCTTATATGCCTTGGTACTTGCAGCTAATTCTGACCCTGGCACCTTATCTGATCCTAATACCATTTGTTACCTACCTTCTGAATTTTTAAATAGTCACAATTATGCAATACCTCTTTAAATTCTTATTCTTAGTTAGTTTACTTGTTTATTTTACATGGGAACTCATGGAGCATATGGGAGACTTCTTTAATTTAAATACTATGTTATTCTTTTGAATTGGAGTTTTAAGTAGGCATCAAAAGAAGGATGCTTTTCCTTTTCTTGTCAGAATTTTCAGTTTTACGGGCAGCAATATCAAACACTATACTGAAAGCCAGGCAGTAACTTACTCGGTATGAAACAAAGTAGGTCAGGTGGGACCATGAGAAACAAGAATACATAGGCACATTCCTAACTGGGATTGCTACTATGCAAGTCCAGCAGATGGCTGGCATTGAGGGACCGAGGGCCCAGTATTTATAATCATGGAGAAAAATGACTTTTAATGTGAACTTTGTTAATTTTTAAATGATGTTGGTGAGTAATTATAGAAAAATAAATTAATCCTATGTAGAGTAAAATTATCTGAAGGACAAATTCATGGTATAGGCACTGTAGGACTTTTTTTTTTTTTTTTTTTGGTCTGTTGGCTGGTTACATTTAAAATCAGGCTGGGCACCTGGGTGGCTCAGTCGTTAAGCGTCTGCCTTCGGCTCAGGTCATGATCCCAGGGTCCTGGGATCGAGTCCCACATCGGGCTCCCTGCTCGGCAGGAAGCCTGCTTCTCGCTCTCCCACTCCCCCTGCTTGTGTTCCTGCTCTCGCTATCTCTCTGTCAAATAAATAAATAAAATCTTTAAAAAAATAAAATAAAATAAAATAAAATAAAATCAGGCTTTGGACATTAAAGTGTCTCAATGATTTGTAGTAGCTCTAGTTGGATCAGGGTTGCCTGACTGGTATATTGCATGAGAATTTCTGATGATTGGTGTAGTAGGCAGAATAATAGCATCCAAAGATAACCATATCTCAAGCCCAGGAACCTACGGATACGTTGTTTTCGTCTCCATTTAAAAGAGGTTAAAAAAAGAAAAGGATTGCTAAAATACCAGAGGGGACTAGCCTAACGTGCAACCTGAGTGTACACATTCACTTTATTTGCTATATGAATTGTCTCCCTTTTTGAAGGTGCAAATGCCCATTTATCTGGTAAAAAAATCAACTTCCAATCCAAGAATAACTCTTCATTTCTCTTTCCAGGTGATTAATATCAGTTGTATTTTACCAAAGACTTTGTCTATGACAGACTGACATAAAACAAAATAAACAAACAAGTTAAAAACATTCATTCGTTCACCACACATAGTTTGGAAAAGCACTGCTGTAGGCCAATGGTTTTCATAGTGTGGTTCCAGGACCATGGCCCAGCAACAGCAGCATCCCTTAGGAATTTATTTGAAATGCAAATTCTCTGACCTTACCCTAGATTTACTGAATCAGAAATGTAGAGGTGGGGTTCAGCAATCTGTGGTTTAACAAGTCCTAGATGATTCTGATGCTTGTAAAGTCAGAGAACCACTACTTTAGATATGCTACTTTGTTACCTAATACTTACACACCTCATAATATGTGCCAGCATATTATGCATTTACATGCATAAAATCATCCAATGGTACATTTATAATCCTGATTTTACAGATAAGGCAATGGACATCCAGAGAGGTTAAATGACTAACCTAAGGTCACACAGCTACTAAGTGTCAGTTACACTGGCTCCACAGTCCATGCTCTTTTTTTTTTTTTTAAAGATTTTATTTATTTATTTGAGAGAGAGAATGAGAGAGAGAGAGCACATGAGAGGGGGGAGGGTCAGAGGGAGAAGCAGACTCCCTGCTGAGCAGGGAGCCCGATGCGGGACTTGATCCCGGGACTCCAGGATCATGACCTGAGCCGAAGGCAGTCGCTTAACCAACTGAGCCACCCAGGCACCCCACAGTCCATGCTCTTAACCACTATACTATAAAGCCTAAGACTGATCAGATAAGTAAATAAGAGATAAGGTGTTCACCAGCTAGTCTATTAAGTTTTTCAGGAAACAACTACTTTAACATAATTTAATCATGCGTCTCTAGAAAGTTAAGTAACAATTCTAATTTTGTTAGTATGTCAACCATGAAGACAGGGTTCTGTAACAGGGTTTTGTCAGAGACTTTTATATCCTATTATCAGGTAGCAACCTTTTTATCATGTGAAAGCTCGGCATTGTTTTTGGCACATCTAATTCCTTATTTACAGGTAACTGGAAAAATATTTATTGGATTCTTACTATATGCCAGGCATTATGCTACACACTGGGGAACGCAAGGATGTACAAGACATAAGATAACACATATAAAACACTTCAGATATATGATATGGAAAATCATACAATAAATGTCAGCTCTCATTATTAAGGAGATCCTTTTGTTGTTGTTTATAATGGAGAGAGAAACACAGGAACTCAGCTATAAAACCAAACATAATGCAGTAATACTGCAGTAGAGAAATGACAGTTGTAATACTTAGTTGTTCTGTAATACTATTACTTTTCCCCTAAATTCATTAACAATGTTAGTAAGAGAAATAATCTCCTTCTTCCCTCTCCTTCTCTTCTTGCTCCTCCTCCCTGAAGTCCAGGACTCTGAAGACAGGACTTTATTTCTCAACGTTTTTAAAATGTTACCATAAGACTTTTTTTTAGAGAATCATGGATTCATTTCTCTCAAATACAAAGGGGCAGAAATAGAATATATTTTTCTAAGGAAGAACTGAGAAGACACTGAAGGACAAATGTGAGACTTCCTTTAAAGCCAAGATTTCCAATGTGAAAATAATGCTGCTTAAACAATAACTAAAAATTGTACAATTCACCAACATTCAGCATTCAACTTTTACTTTCAACATTCTATTTAAACAGAGTGAGACAAGAAGGTGAAATAAAATGGCAAAAGGTTGACCAAGTGAAGGAAAAATAATTTCAGCACTACTCGATGTTGTTAACAGCTGCCAAAAAGTCTGGATTATTAAGTGTTTAATTCATTTTTGTAGCTTAAATTTTTTAAAAGATTTTATTTGTTTATTTGTCAGAGAGAGAGAGCACAAGAAGGGGAACGGCAGGCAGAAGAGGAAGCAGACTCCCCACGGAGCAGGGAGCCCGATGCGGGGCTTGATCCCAGGACGCTGAGATCATGACCTGAGCTAAAGACAGACACTTAAGCCACTGAGCCACTCAGGCACCCTGTAGCTTAAATTTTTTAATTAAAATTCTATCAGAGCTTATATCACAGATCAGTTCAGTGTTAGTCCTGTAGATCTGTACTGCAGGTAACTGTTGAATTTTTCATTTGCTTTATGATGGCAGAAATAGCCTAAGTGACTGAATGACCGGTACAGTGCCAGCCTTTGAAGAGTGTATGGATCCAGACATGCCTGAACAGTACCATCATCTTTGTTATTATTCTATCAGAGACAGTCATTTTGCCATAGAACGTACAGTTGTTTGGAGGAGATACATGAAGCCAGATCACTACAGACTGTGGAACAGATCCCAAAGTCTGAAAAGTCACCATCAATTATTAGAAAGTTGCAGTTTATTCATAAGGGCTCCCAACCAACTGCACTGAGATACTGCCTGAATCTAGCGTGAAGTCCTGAACAACAGGAAAATGAGAGAAACAGCCAAAATTTACACATCAGAGATGACCCCAGTTCTAATTTTTGCCCTGACCCCAGGTTTTCACTTACTATTTATGGAAAAGAAGTCCCAGTACCTCTTTTACTAATCAGTGAGTGAACTGAACGTGTTCTGATTTAAGTTTAGCCCCTCCACTTACTGGATCCTATTTAAAGGCTTCCATTATGATGGTATTCACATCTCTCCCGCACCATCATTTTCCATCGCCATGCAAACATGTAATTTATCTCATTAAAAAAAAAAGTCACTTGACCTATAGCTTCCTCCAGTCCCCAATTCCCTACTTCTCTTTACTGCAAAACGTATAGATAAAAAGGGTTTACTTGCTGTCTCTATTTCATCTTCTCCATTTATCACCCATTATTGCTCCAAAACTGGTCTTGTCAAGACCATCTTAACATTCCCAAGTCCAGCAGGCAATTCTTGTTCCCCATCTTAGAAGACAAATCAGCAGCATCTGAAGGAATTAACCACTCTCTTCTCTCTCCTTCTTGAAACACAATGTGTTTGAATGAATTCAATTGATCCTACTCCTACTTCCCTGCTAGGTCATTCCCAGTCTCCTTTGCTGGATCCTCTTCATCTTCTGGACCTCTAACCATTACAACATGTCTGTCTGTCTATCTATCATCTATCTATCTATCTATCTATCTATCTATCTATCTATCTATCTATCATCTATCTATCATCTATCTATCTGTCTGTCATGATGATTTTATATAGAGATACAATAAATACCCATACCCATTTATCCACCACTCTGTTTAAGAAAGAGAATTTTACTATTCACTACAAGCTTCCTTTATGCCCTGCTTCCTCTTTGATCCCATGCTCTTCCCCTCTGTCTCAGGCAACTATCATCCTGAATTTTGTGTTTGCCATTTTTCTGCTTTCTTAAGGTTTACCTCATATACTCATATTATATACACAGACACACAGACACACACACAATTTCACACTCTGTATAAATGGAATCATACAGCACTATGGGATTTTTAGTATGTATTCTTTAAGGCAAACATAGGATTTATATTATTAATTATATAATTATAATTATAAATTATATAATAGGTATTATGTGGAAAAGGGTATAATGAAATCAAGCAAGATAGAGAAATGGCTCAGTTTTAAGTGCATTCCTTTACTGCAGATCTCAAAGCCTTTAACAAGAAGTGGTCGCTGTGACTCCCTGAGTAGGAGCATTTGACAAATACACTTGACCTCTTCTTTTTTTAGAGCATCTTTTATTTTAGAGCATCTGATGAAATGCTGTGTTTTACATCAGAAGGCAAAATGTGCAACTGTTTTGAGAAAAACCCGTATGACCAGCAAAGCCTCTCATATCCTCCTCACAATGAACAACAGAACGGCATGACTGATGTGTGAAGTAGACAAGACCATAGAGCAGGACAAGCATTTTTTTCCACATTTCTATAAGCATGATGAAAAGGATGTGTGTGATGAAAAAAGTGTGAAGAATGAAGAAAGTTGAAGTTAAAATGAAAGTAAGTTTTGGATTAGAATGTCATCTGAACAGGTCTATATTTCAATTGATCATATCTATATTATTGCTGAAGCCTAGAGATGGCATTCAAAATAAACCTCATTTTGCATACTCAAGAACAGATAAATCATGGAGATTTATATACAACTAATCATAAATTAAATTTCCTTTAAATAATTTATATTAAGTATTCCTAAAGGTCTATCAATAATTATATTTTCACAATATATAACTAATCTATTTTCTTTATATTACAGAAATTATAACATGAAGAGATATTTGTATACAATAATCACAGCTTTTAGGTAAATGTATAACTGAAATAAATAAATTAACACACTTTTCCAAAACATTCCAGGAAAGTAATCTGTTCTTTATCCCAGACATTCACACTGACCTTTCTAATTTAAGCTATAGGTCCAAATGCTTTCTTTAATCACACTTATGCCAGGCTCAGGATACTCTGACGTTAGGTTTTTGTTAATATGATTCTATGTAAGTATTACATCTTTATAGTTTTCCTCTTTTGCTATTTTCTTTAAATAATAAATCTACTTTATTGAATTGCGACTCCTTAGTGACATTGTGTCGTCCCTGACATTTAAGGTATGATTTGCCTTGTCAAAACGTCATCTTCTTGTCATTTTTAAAAGAATACTTGCTACCCTTTTACACAGTGTATCTAAGTCTTCATGATTTTTTCCTCTAATAGCTTTAAAAAGGAAACTATTTTTAAAGATACATTGCTAATTTCAATTTTTTAACAACTATTTTTCTGTTTGTGACTATTTTCTGAATTATCTCTTAAATATCTTTGTCTTTTTTACCTTCTTATGTTAAATTGTTCACGTATTAAGATCACACAGATAAACCTGGACATCATGATATTGGTAGTTTGTTAATATAAATGTCTAACAATTCTGAGGATGTTTTTAGAGACCATTAAAGTTATCTAAAATTACATGTTCACATATAATACCTAAAACCTAAGGTATAAATTTGTTGGTCTTTTTATTAGAAAACAAACTACCAAACCTCAGAAATAGTTAACTACTTATGTGTCCTGGGTCTGCACAGGAAAATTTAAGATGCATTTTTGTAAACAGAGGAGAAATAGTAACTTGAAAAAAGAGGCAGAATGAGTTCCTGATGTGTTTTTTTTTTTTTTCCCATGGGCAAAGACATTATCTCACCAACTCTAGCAAGGGAGTTAGAAAGGAACTGAGACTTTACCCTTATATATATGTATTTTTTTTTTAACTAGAGAGCTATAATATGCTAGCTAGGACATTGCTGCAGAGGTACACTTTCTTATCTTTTGACTCAAACCATCTGACTGTCAAATTCTCTCTCATTGCCAGAGCTAGGATCTCCTTATTTGTTGCTATAAAGGCATTCTCAGGATAATTTATTATGTTCTTAGTCTACTGCCAAACTGTGACATTTCTGCCTCCACATCATCACTGAATCTGTCTCCATTTGGTCCCATTAGACATTCGCTGCAATTGTGGTGGACTATTCTCACTTTAATGTCCTAATTTTTGAATTAACCTCTCCCTGTTTATTACAAAATAATGAATTCCTTAACTTCCTTTCAATGAAGAGTTGATATTTGGAAGATTTAAAGAATATGATATGGGGGAGCTGGCCATGGAGATATGTGGGTTAAGACTGCTCCAGGAAATAGCCAAGGTCAAGACCATGGGGTAGATGTATGCCAGGTCTGCTCAAGGAAGAGCATCAAGACCAGTACTGTTGCAGCAGAATGAGAGAGGCAGAGAGCAGGGGAGTACAAGGTCAAAGGGGTAAAAGTGGGGCCAGGTCATATAAGACTGTGTAGGCTAGAATTAAAATTTCTTTTTGGTCTAGATTATTTTCTACCTCTTTATAGGGAACTCAGAGATAAAGAAGAGATTTATAGCTGTACAGTTATGTAGGTGTATGTGCATGTGTTTAATTGCTTTAGTTAGAATTATGTTGAAGCTCGACAAATTTTTAATGTGCTATAATGGAAGCAGATGCAGCAGACATAGTCCTGCTATTGAAAAGCTTACAATTAAAAAGTATGATTCTAACAGGTCTATTCATTGGAGAGTGAATATTTGCATAGGAGGGTCAAAAGGAAACTGGGGATTTTCCTATAGAAACACAGTGTCATCCCAGATCAGAGAAATCTGGAGAGATCATCTTTGTTGATGTACCTAAGTGGCACACTGGCCAAGGAAGGTCACCAGAGCTTAAGTGGGGTAAAAAAGGAAGGCGAAGGCTCAGATTATAATATAACCTAAATTTGTATGGCTTCACGTGACCTCAAAATAAAGAAGTAGCCTGCGCCAATCTACTTCTCCTGCTGCTCTCCACTTAATTCTTCATAAAAGAGCTACATATAAAAACTGCTTTCTTCAAAAATGAAAAGTAGCAAGTCAAAACTACAATGAGATACCACTTCCACCCACTAGAATGGCTATTAATTTTTTTTTTAAATACAGAAAATAACAAGTGTTGATAAAGATGTAGAGAAACTGGAATCCTCATGCATTGCTGGTGGGAATGTAAATGCTGCAGCTACCTTGGAAAACTGGCAGTTTCTTAAGAGTTAAATTACCATATGATCGAGCAATTTCATTCCTAGGTATATACCTGAAAAACTGAAAGATGGGACTCAGACACCAATGTTCATAGCAGCATTATTTACAATAGCTAAAAGGTGACAACAACCCAAATGTCTATCACAGATAAATGGTAAACAGAATGTGGTATTATGCACACTAGGGAATATTACTCAGCTGTAAAAAGGAATGAAATTCTAACATATGCTACAACATGGATGAACCCTGAAAACGTTATGTTAAGTGAAATAAGCCAGGTACAAAGGGGCAATTACCATACAATTCCACTCATATGAAGTACCTGACAATAGGCAAATTCAAGACAGAAAGTAGAATGGAGGTTACCAACAACTAGGGGTAAGGGAGGAATGGCAAGTTATTATTCAACGGACAGAGTTTTAATTGGGGATGATGGAAAAGTTCTGGAAATAGTGGTAATGATTGCACAACACTATGAATGTACTTAATGCCACTAAACTGTAGATTAAAAATAATTAAAATGGTAAGTTTATATTTATGTATATTTTACTGCAATAAAAAAGAATTATCACAAAAAAGAAATCAGAAAGGAGCCAGCACAGACTCTGTTTAAATACTGGAGGAAAAGGGGACATGAAGAATGGACAACAAAAGTGAGGTTACCCAAGAAAATTGGCACAAGTTCAAATTAATAATTCTCATGGCCTCAAAGAAATTACAAAAAAACGTGTTTCCTCTGATAAAGAAGCTCAAAGAAAAAGATATCAGAGTCAAAGAAGAGATAAGAAAAACAGAGAAAGAGATAAAATTACTCCAAGAAAGCTGGAGAAGAGGGAAGAAAGTGAAAATGGAAATAAAATAAAAACAGTAGAGAGTTTAAAGGAATATTAGAATCAACTCCAGCAGAATAAACACACCTGAGAATAGTGTAAAGGTCACGGAATAAAGGGTTGATAGAAACACAAAGCAAAATAGAAAAGAACAAGGATATACAAATGACTAGAAACATAGATAAAGAAGGAAAAGAAAATTTTAGGGCCTGGGTGGAGTAGGGAAACAACATGAAAATTAGTATTTATTTATACATGTATGGGTATAGAAAGGCACATCAGCCATCCAAATAGCTAATCAAGGTTACAGGAAAAAATTCACCTTATTAGCTGAAACTGGTGGTTTAGACAAGTCAAAAACGAACTTCTAGATTCCGTATCACTTAAAATGTTTTACTAATCCACAAAATGTCATTTTATGTAATTTAACAGGTAAAATATACTTTAGTTGATATTTTAAAGTTTTTTCTTTTTTCTATAAGTTATATGAAAGTGTTTAGATGATTATGAAGACTAATCATTTGTTCACAAATGTATGGACTTCAAATCATGAGTCTCTTGAGAATCTGTAAGAAAATGTTTTAAAAGCTTTCGTTCTCTGCTATCCAATTATAACAATGCTAAATTTAGTCAGATTTTGGTTTGTCCTCATCTGCACAATGATGATAATCTCTAATTTGGACTTTCCAATATAAGCATTGTTATGAAATCGTCTGTAGTCTAAGATTGCTTAGAAAAGGCAAAAATAACCTTAATTCTTGCAAATCTGAACAACAATATGCAGCATAAAAAGAAGAAAAGGCTCATTGCATAACAACTCAGCAGAACAGTGAATACCCAAAGCCTCCTTCCATGGAGTTACCCAGCCCTGAAAACAATTTTCCTTTATTCAAGCATACTTAAAAACAAAAACAAAAAACAAAAAACCTATAATCCCCATTAAAACTTTCAGAAGCAATTTTGGTTATGGACCACACCAGGAACAGAGAAAGTAGGTAAGATATTTAACAAATAAGAAAAGTATAGGTCACATTTATATCATCAAATGATTAGAACTTTCGGCTGTATTAGGTTTACTAAATTACACCTTTATCACTTAATACAGAGATCTTCTTTGCAGCATATAGTCTAGCCAAAAGTTATAAAGTTCATTTCTGTAAAACCCAGGGAAGTCAATGAGCCTTGGTCCAATAACTAAACTACTTATGCCTCTTGTCGAGAATGTTTTATGCACACGCACCCACGCACATATACACACCCTATGTAGCAAAAAGCTTTCCTAACAATTTCTGATATATCATCTCTCATTCTCTCACCTAAAATAAAATTACTTTCCTTACCAGACTCAATCAATAGTATATTTTAATCTCTTTTTCTTCCCTGTCTTATGCTCCGTTCAAACCTTCATTAAGTAACCTGACCCTTTCTGTCTTCAGAGCATGAACACTAACTAACTTGAAACCAAGGTACACAGTTTAAACTTGGGAACTAGATACTAATATCTCAAGCAGTTACAGAAAAACATATGTTATAAACGATGAAAGAGATAGCTAATTAATCATGAAGTCAACATAATGAGGTTTCTGTTAGATTTTTTTTGGTAAGTCTTCTTTTCTGTTATTTTTTCCCTCGCAGGCGTATCAGAATTATGAAGCAGAAGTGCTATCTTCACATTCCTCTTAAATTTCCATTTCTTTCTCCTTTTTTTTCTCTGTATCTGACATCATCATAGGTACAGGTCCATCACATATCTTTCAAAATTGTATACCAGTCAATGAAAGGGTCTTTAATAACTGCTTTGAACATTTAGCAGCATAAAATTTACTCTTCTTTCAAATGTTCTTGTTTTCTAGAGTACTTCATCCATTTAAGAGGCTTTAAAATTCTTTTATAGATTTTACGCCCATGCTCATCAATATAACCACTTGATTTGAATAAATATGAACCTTATAAAAAATAAAATGAAATTTTGCTAACATCTCAAAATAACATTAATAAGTGTTTTACTGCCTGTTAGCACTAAATAAAGTAATATTAATAAGGATCATCATGCTTAGCCTTCCACAATCAAGCAGATTCTTTGGAAGCTACTATTTCAATAGGACAATAGCCACTAGTTTGGGGTACAGGTCTAAATTCATTCAAGTATATCCTCATTTCTTCACTCACTACATATTTACTGTGCTTCAGCTATGGTTATAGGTACTTGGCTGTGAGCAAAATAGCTGTATCATCTCCTTATCTCAAAGAACTAGAGTTTGTGCAGGAGAATGATATTAATCAAATAATGGCATTTGTGAATGTACACTTACAAACTGAGATGGGGTTTGTCAAGAAAGACAGTGGGATTCCATGAGAAACTATTAAAAGGAATTTGATTCTGATTTGGAGTCAAGGAAAGAAACCTCTCCTAAAAAAGTGATATTTAAGTAGAAATCTGAAGGATAACTAGCAAGTTGTTAATTAGGCAAAAGAAGTCATGAGATGGCGGGGGGCAGGGGTGGGTAGGAAGAAAGGAGGACTCTTCAAAACTGAAGGAAAAGCATGTGAAAACGTCCTAAGAGGCGTCTTAGTTTCTTACTGCTGCTGTAACATACTACCACAAACTTAGTGGCTTAAAACAATACAGATCTATTATCTTACAGTTATGGACTTCAGAAGTTCAAAATGGATCTTACAGAGCTAAAATCATGGTGTTCTTTCTGGAGGCTCTCGGGAAGAATCTGTTTCCTTGCCTTTTCCAGCTTCTAGAGACTGCCTACATCCCTTGGCTTGTGGTTTCTTTCATCCATCTTCAAAGCCAGCAAGAGTCAGTCCAATCTTTTTCACGATAGTTTCTCTTTGGTTCTCTCTCTTTGCTTCTCATTTTCACTTAGGACCCTTGAGTCCATCTACAAAATCCATGATAACCTCTTTATCTCAAAGTCCTTTATTTCATCACGTCCCATTTTACATGTAAGGTAACATACTTGCAGGTTCCAGGGATTAGGACAATGGACATTTTTGGGGAGCCATTATAATACCACCATGAGAGACATTATATATCATTTATGAACGGAAAGGCCAGAGTAGCTGGGTGCAGAAAGTGAGAAGAAAAGTGGTACTGGATGAGGCTGGGGAGGTGGGCAAGGACCACACTATAGATAACATCATACACCATATCAAAGGTTTTGATCTTTATTCTAAGAACTCTGGGAAGCTAGCTATAGAAGTAGTGACAGATTAGATTTTATATTTTAAAAATATCCTTCTGGCTACTGGATAGAAAGTGTATTTTAAAATAGCAGAGGTTCAGGAAATAAGATGATGGTGACTGCAACAACAGATATTCAGATGATTATTATTCAGATTAGTGAAGTCATTTGGGTCTTTACTTCCTAATTGGGTGATTCTATAACTTTGGCTAAACATCTTTCTGGTAGTTCTATGGGGAAGATGAAATGTTATGATACATAACTTGCCATTATACAGAAACAGTCCCAGGCATGATAAAGACTCTTTGTATTATATTGCTTCTATTATTAATTACTGTGCATAACTCCATACTAGTAAATTAGACAACTTTAGTAATATGGATGATTTTATGGAAAAGGTTAAAATGATTATACCCAAATAAATTTCTATCTTAAGAAGAAATATAATTCAAGAAGTAGAAAACTTGAATAAATTAAGAACCCTTATAAACACTGAGTGGGGGAAGAGGGTTAGAGAATGGGGAAATAGAGGGGGGCAGGATCCAAATCATGTTAGATCTTGGAGCTTATTCTAAGAATACTGGCTTTTACTATAAGTAAAATTGTGAACCTTTTGAGAGTTTTGAGGGGTGTCATGGTTTAAACTGGGCATTACAACTAGCTGATACTTTGAAAATAGACAGATCACAGGGGTGTTAGTGTAGAGAGACAGAGGCCAGGGAGGGACTACGCCAATAATCCAGAAGAGGCTGATTGTGGTTTAGACCAGGATGGTAGCACTGAATGAGGTGGAGGGAGTGGTTGGGTTTTTGCTATGTTCGGAAGGGTTTCTAATGGATGTGAGAAAAAGAAAGTTGTCAAGAATGACTCCCAAGTTTTAGCCTGAGTAACCAATGGGACAGAGTTGTCATCAATGGAGATAGAGGAGACTGACTTTGGGTGTGTGGGAGATCAAGTATCTCAGTTAAGAACATGATAGGGAATTCTGGTAGACCCTCAAATGGAGTTGCAGAGTAAGCAATTGAATATGAATTTAGAGCTCAGGGGAAAAGGTCTAAGCTGGAAATATAAATTTGGGAGTCATTGTATATAAACAGTATTTAACAGTTTGAGACTAGATGAGATCACCGAGGGAGAATATAGAACATGAAAAGCTCCACTAGGGATGATGCCTGAGGCACTTAAGAGGTGGGAAAGAAGATTAAGAATCAGCAAAGAAGGCTGAAATGGAGCAGCTAGTGAGGTAAGAGGTAAACCAAAAAGAACATGGTGCCATGGAAGCCCTACCTTTTTCTTCTCTAACATCTACTCATCTTTCAGATCTCAGTCGAGTGATATTTTATTCCCTAGACTTAGTTAGTTGTCTCTCCTAAGTGTCTCCACAGCACCCTGCCTCCACAGTATCTCAGCTTTTTTCAATTATATTATAATTGCCTGTACGGACTCATCTCATTCTATAAACTGTAAGCTTCCTGAGAGGAGAAATCAAGTTTCTCTCACTCACAAAACATGCCAGTTTAGTATAGTACTTAACACACAATAACTGCTGAATATAAGTCGGTTGAATTGAATTAGGAAAATAAGTACTTACCTTGTGGTTACAGACAGGTTGCCAGGGTGATAGGAAGAGTCTACTAGGATTATCTATGCCACAAATACCACACATGCATTTATTTTGTTTATTTTTCTATGTAACCATCTGGAATTTTTCAGCACAAACTTGTTGGTGTGTCTCATCGTTTTGATTCAAGTAGGGAAGGAAGAAGGAAACCAATATTTATATGTATATGGCAAGCATACATATCAAGCATGCCTTTTTTATGTTAGCTCACTTAAGCAGTCAACCCTCTTCATAAATTTGGGAAGAAAAGTACGATTACTTCCACTTTACTTTATATGTCTATTATATATAGATACAGGTATATAAACTTGTATATAGATATATAAAAAAGTAATATATATTTGAAGAGTTATTGATACGATAATATACATTAGATATATATACACATATATTTATATAAACACATATACATACATAGATATATAGATATAGATATATAAATACACACACATATATATAAAAATTACTGCCTGAGCAAAATAAAACAAATGGTTATTTTTAAAATGCAATTATGTTACTTACTGGAAAGTATAGAAGCAGAGACCCAAAAAGAATTGTTTCCAACAGGATAAGGCCTGATGCCCTGATGCTCTAAAAAAAAAAAAAAAGAAAGAAAAAGTCATTGTTAATTTACATTCCTAGAATGGAAGAACTTATGTTCTTGTGACAATGCCTCAACCAGTAAATGAAAATTGGCTAGTATTCCAGAAGTGAACTTAACTGAAACCTAAAAAAAGACTGACTATAAAGGTGGTGGTGGACTAGATGATATTGCCAGTGGCTTCATGGAATTTTGTTCTCTAAAATTTGAATCCATGAGCAATCTGAGCAGCTGAGAACACTTTTTAGAAGATCCTTTCAATCCAAGAAGTTCACAGATACAAAATATCTTGCTTGTATTTCTGAAACATCAACCACAAGTACATATGGAATGCTAACCCTTAACCATTTCACAAATACTTGCAGGAGGGTTTTAGTGGATAAAACAGACATACACACAAGGTCTTGGCATCTCAGTAATATATATCCCATCATGTCAAAAATAGTCACCGAAGCTCACCTAACAGAGCTCCACTATGTGAATAATATAAAACACATTAAATAACAGAGGTATTTCACCTTGTGAATATGCTTAAATTATTCTTAACTGAAAATTCAATAGAATAAATTGATTTTTGAATAATTTCCTAATTATTTAAAGTTTACTATGCATAACTATGCTTAATAATCTTAAGATATTTTGTTAGACTCAAATAGCATTATCTTTCCAAAGCAGAATGACTGAAATGGCAAGAAATAAAAGACCAAAGAATTTTATCTTCTAATAAAAAATTTTACTTCAATGAGTTCAAGTATCAATACAGAGTAAATATATTAGCTAAGAATACAAACACAAGGGGCGCTTGGGTGGCTCAGTCATTAAGCATCTGCCTTCGGCTCAGGTCATGATCCCAGGATCCTGGGATCGAGCCCCACATCAGGCTCCCTGCTCCGCGGGAAGCCTGCTTCTCCCTCTCCCACTCCCCCTGCTTGTGTTCCCTCTCTCGCTATGTCTCTCTCTGTGAAATAAATAAATAAAAATCTTAAAAAAAAAATACAAACACAAAAACAGGTTATTCTAGAACACCTGTGTTTTCACTAAATGCAACATGAAATATATACAAAAATGACACCTGGTGCAAATATAGTACCTCCACAGGAAAATAATTTGAAGTAGTAGCAACTGATTTTGCAACAACAAAAAGAAGCTAAAAACTCAAGCCACAAGAGTCCATCACATTAAAACAATGTCAGATAAAAATAAAAACAAACAAAAAAAACCCCACACAATGTCAGATAAATGACAGCCAGAGAAAAAAAATTATAATATCTCTTCAAAACACTGCTAGGACATTGTTAGACATAGAGGAATACTTTATGTAATCCCTCAAAAGAACTCAAGGCTTTCATTAATCGAAGAATTTGCAATGGAGAAACAAGTTTAGTCAGCGAACAGACTTGATTATTCAAGTGGCTTCTCACTATTGGTCTTTATTTTAGCTAGCAGATGCTTTTAGTGAAAAGAAAACTTCTATCAGCAAGCCTGTAGATGGGTTTTGGCTGGTGGAATTTCTAAGATGGCAAATTACATTCATACCTAATTATGAATACTAGATTTTTAAAACTTTACAAAAAGATGACACTAAGAGTGAGAGCCCAAAATATTACACAAGACTGCTTATAAAACAATCTATGTAATATTGTTTAAAGATTTATTTATTTGAGAGAGAGAGCATGCTCGCGTGAGTGCAGGGTGGGGACGTGGGAACGGAGGAAGAGGGAGAGAGAGAATATCAGACTCCCTGATGAGGGTAGAGCCCCACACCAGGCTTGATCCCATGACCCCAAGATCATGACCCGAGCAGAAATCAAGAGTTGACACTTAACCGACTGAGCCACCCAGTGCCCCCTCTATGCAATATTGTTTTAAAGAAAGGGATATGAAGAGAAGCTGCAAGGTTTAATGGAAAAGACAGACTTTGAAGTTCTCTTCATCTCAGTCTGAATTATGAAACAATTACTGAGTAGGTCACCTTGAATTTCAAAGTCTTCACCCATAAAATGGGCATCCTAATATTTATCTTATTAAATCTGAGGGTTTTAATAAAATGTAAAGTATACAAAATGGCTACTATTATGCCTGATTCTTAGCAAGTAGGTACACACTCTTCAAAGTAAGAAACAGCACCAGGATGGTGAATTTGAAATCCATAGTAGTAGCAGTCAAATTTTTTTTTAATGCATGGAATCCAAATGACCTCAGAAGAGCCCAAAGTGGGGGTAGAGAACCCAAGAGCTCTTTTTGTTTGTTTCAGGGCCAGTATTTCTTAGCTGCGTTACAATAGTTATTACTACATAACAGCAGTAGTGGTGCATATATTCTCAGAGTAAATAACCTGTTTCCTTTTGTTGAGCAATCTTCTTAACTCTTCACTGCCTTGCTCCTGGCTGAGCAGAGGAGCCCATAATTTCAAATTATTAACTGGAATCCCAAGAAGTGGTTCCATAATCAAATGGAAGGCCTATTCAAAATGTACACTTTTCTTTTCAAAATATTCTTGGACTGAGTTGGCTTCATGGCCTTACAGAATGAGTAGGTACCTAATAGGTAGGACTTCAGGGACAAAAAAAGAAACCTCATGCTCCCTAAAACATTTCCCTGTTGTCTTATTGGTACTGGAAGTTCTTTGAACTAGAGAAAAATCTTTTATTTTATACTTGGTGCCAAGGATTAATATACAAATTTTGTAAGTAACATGCTGACTTAAGTTCAAAGTGAAGAACAGAAATCTTTTCCTTGAAGTCTAAGTGATAGGATGAGGAAGGAAAGAGGAGGGATTGAAAAATGAAGATGGTGCAGCCACTCTGGAAAACAGTATGGAGGTTCCTCAAAAAGTTAAAAATAGAACTATACCGTATGATCCAGGAATTGCACTACTAGGTATTTACCAAAAGAATACAAAAATACTAATTGAAAGGGAGACACACACCCCTATGTTTATAGGCATTATCTACAATAGCCAAATTATGGAAACAGCCCAATTGTCCCTCAACTGATACATGGATAAAGAAGATGTGGTATATATTTACAATGGACTCTTATTCAGCCACAAAAAGAATGAGATCTTGCCATTTATATTGATGTGGATGGAGCTAGAGAGTATTATGCTAAGTGAAATAAGTCAGTCAGAGAAAGACAAATACCATATGATTTCACTTATATGTAGAATTTAAGAAACGAAGCAAACAGGCAAAGGGAAAAAAAAAAGAGAAAGAGGCAAATCAAGAAACAGACTCTGATGTCACCAGAGGGGAGGTGGTGGGGGGATGGGTGAAACAGGTGATGGGGATTAAGAAGTGCACTTGTGATGAGCACAGGATGATGTATGGAAGTGTTAAATCACTATATTGTATACCTGAAACTAATATTACACTGTATGTTAACTAACTGGAATTAATATAAAAACTTAAAAAAAAAGAAAAATGAAGATGAGCAAGGGATATAATGAGCAAAATAATAGAGCCCAAGAGATAATTTCATCTCCTTCACAGTTGTGCCTGAGATAGAAATGGTGGTATGTAACCCTTTAACCAGAATTGCTAACTGAGAAACTCTGAGAAAACTTTATTGAAAGAGGATCAATAATATACAATATACTATTTATTTAAAATACATACATAATACAAGTCAACACCATATATATTCTATATATATATAAATATATCAAATACATATCTGGAAGATACATACCAAGCTGATAACAATGTTTTTTTTTTTTTCTTCTGGAGGAGTGGATAGATTTGAGGACAGAGCAACTTATTCAAAAATATATTCATTTCTTTGGAGATGTAATCATGCATTACTAAGTAATATGCATTTTTGATAATTAAATTAAGTAAAATTAAAGTATTCTAAAATGTGACAATTTAGCTATTGGAAAATTCCACCACTAGGCATCATAATATGCCAAGAAGTCTAAACGAAGGTCTTCCCAACTAGTATCTACTTCATAAGTTTTTATTCAGTACCAACCGGATGCATAAAATTAACAAACAGTATTTTTATGATACTTACTGGTAAATATAGAGCTGGGGGAGTTATCATTGAGCCTAACTCTCTCATTTAGAATCTATAAAGCCTAATAAATATAATTCCAGAGTTTACAATAGAGGTGTGCAGATTTCACCTCACTCCACTCCACCCCACCTGCCCCATTTCTTAAACTTTCTGAACTGACTTAAAGAAAGTTTGTAACAGTCAGGTATCAAACCTGTATACTAAAGAAAAGAGCTAATCTTATTATGCAAATTTTATTAAATTATGTCAAAGTCAATTTCTAAATTTCATAATCCTTGGATGCAAGGTAGAGAGGCATAAGATGAAGCACAGTTGCAGCTGTCACAAGATTTACTCATGATGTAGGCATCCAGAGGAAGCTAAGTCACTGGAAGTAATGAGGCGATGAGAATGCTGAAGTCTGCTTTTTAAAAAACAATTAAAATGGTTTGTCATTATTTCCTTGATTCTACAAGGACTAACTACTTCATTTATATTTTTAAAACATTTTTAGCCACTGGGGAAATTAATGTATATCTTGCTAAAACAGTGCAGCTATTTTGAATTATAGCTGATTTCTTTAGTCTTATAGCAATTAAAGGTTCTTTCTATTACAAAAGGAACCTGTGAGCATGAAGGTAGTTTTACACAGCTGTACCTCAGAATGCATGATGAAAATATAATAAAGCAAGAGAATTAGATTCTGAAAAGAATGAACTGGCATAGGTTTGGATCATAAACCAAGACTGTAAATCTAGATCATTTACAAAAAGAATTAGCCATGCTAGCAGAACAGACTTCTTCTATTTCTTTAGAGAAATCCATAGACAGGGAGATTACAAATAAACAGACACGTGATGAAACAATTACACAGTAACAAATTGGAAGCAAGATATAAAAGTGGCCTTAAAGAGAATCCTAACATTGAGAAATATGAGGATGCTATTTTTTAATAATTTTATTTACAGTTATATAAATAAACGAGAACAGACTACATCTGGTTTGACAGACTACATGCAATTACTTTGTCTTAGAAGATCTGTGATGAAATATTGAAAAACCATTCACATTTAGAAAATTTGTCAGGGAACAATTGCCCAAAATGTGGTTAGTTAAAATCAGCATTGGTTTTTCCAAAACATTATCAGCAATGAAAAAAGTACAGAAAAAGCAAAAGAATACATTCAGGACAGAGATTGCTAAAGTGAAATAAAGGCAATTTAGAGAGTTTTATTTTATTTAGTTTACTTATTTTAAATTTTTATTCAAGTATAATTAACATACAGTATTATATTAGTTTCAGGTGTATGATATAATGATTTAACAACTTCTATACGTTAAGTGCTCATCATGATAAATATACTCTTAATCCCCTTCACCATTTCACTCAACCCTCCCATCCCCTTTGGCAACCACCAGTTTGTTCTCTATGTTTAAGAGTCTGTTTTTTTTGTCTTTCTTTTTTCTTTTTTTAATTTTGTTTCTTAAATTCCACATATGAATGAAATCATATGGTATGTGTCTTTCTCTGTTTTTACTTAGCATTATACCCTCTAGATCCATCCATGTTGCTGGAAATGGCAAGATTTCATTCTTTTTTATGCCTGATTAATATTCCATTGTGTATATATACCACTTTTTCTTGATCCATTCATCTATCGAGGGACATCTGGGTTGCTTCAGTATCCTGGCTATATTAAATAATGCTGCAAGAAACATAGGGGTGCATATACCTTTTCAAATTCATGTTTTCATTTTCTTTGGGTAAATACCCAGTCATGGAATTACTGGATCATATGATAATCCTATTTTTTAATTTTTTGAGGTGCTTCCATATTGTTTTCCACAGTGACTACACCAATTTACATTCTACCAACAGTGCATGGGGGTTCCTTTTTCTCCACATCTTGCGTTTTTGATTTTAGCCATTTTGACAGGTGTAAGGTAATAACTCATTGTGGTATTCATTTGCATTTCCCTGATGAGTGATGTTGAGCATCTTTTCATGCATTTGTTGGCCATCTGTATGTCTTCTTTGGAAAAATGTCTATTCAGGTCCCTGCCCATTTTTTAATTGGATTATTCATTTTTTTTTGATGTTGAGTTGTGTAAGTTCTTTATATATTTAGGATATTAACCCATTATCAGATATATCATGTGCAAATATCTTCTCCCATTCAGTAGGTTGTCTTTTTGTTTTGTTGATGATTTCCTTCACTGTACAAAAGCTTTTTATTTTGGTGTAGTCCCAATAGTTTAATTTTACTTTTGTTTCCCTTGCCAAAGGAGACATATCTAAGAAAATTGTTTTTATGGCTCATGTCAAAGGGATTACTGCCTACGCTTTCTTCCAAGAATTTTATGCTTTCAGGTCTCAGATTTAGGTCTATAATCCATTTTGAGCTTATTTTTGTGTATGGTATAAGAAAGTAGTTCAGTTTCATTCTCAGTTTCCCATCATTTGTTGAAGAGACTATCTTTTTTCCCATTGTATATACTTGCCCACTTTGTCATACTGTCAACAAAAATGTAGGTTTATTTCTGGGCTCTCTATTCTGTTCCATTGATCTGTGTGTCTATTTTTGTGTCAGTACCATACTGTTTTGATTACTATAGCTCTGTAGTATATCTTGAAACCTGGGATTGTGATACCTCCAGTTCTGTTCTTTTTCAAGATTGCTTTGGCTATTTGTCGTCTTTTATGGTTCCACACAAATTTTAGGATCCAGTTCTGTGCAAAATGCTATTGATAGTTTGATAGGGATTGCATTGAATCTGTAGATTGCTTTGGATAGTATGGACATTATAACAATATTAATTCTCCCAATTCATGAGAATGGAATATCTTTCCATTTGTATATGTCATCTTCAATTTCTTTCATCAGTGTTTTATAGTTTTTAGAGTACAGGTCTTTCACCTCCTTGGTTGAGTTTATTCCTAATTATTTTATTATTTTTGGTGTAATTGTGAATGGGATTGCTTTCTTCTCTTTCTGCTACTTCATTATTAGTGTATAGAAATGCAACAGATTTCTGTATATTCATAATGTATCTTGTGACTTTACTGGATTCATTTATCAGTTCTAGTATTTTTTTTTTTGGTGGAGTTTTTAAAGTTTTCTGTATATAGTATCATGTCACCTGCAAACAGTGAAAGTTTTACTTCTTCCTTACCAATTTGAATATCTTTTATTTCTTTCTGTTGTCTGATTGCTGTGGCTAGGACTTCTGGTTCTATGTTGAATAAAAGTGGTGAGAGTAGACATCCTTGTCTTGTCTTTCTCTGTATCACTACTTTTTGCCATTTTAATTGTTATGTGTCTTGGTGTGGACCTCCTTAGGTTGTTATTGTTGGGGGCTCTCTGTGCCTCCTGAATCTGGATATCTGTTTCCTTCCCCAGATTAGAGACGTTTTCAGGTATTATTTCTTCAAATAAAATTTTGCCTCCTTTTCTCTCTCTTCTCCTTCTGGGATCCCTATAATGTGAACATTATTATGCTGGATGAGTCACTGAGTTCTCTTACCTTTTCTAATTTTTTATTATTTTTTTTGTTTTTGCTGTTTAGCTTGGTTGCTTTCCATTACTCTGTCTTCCAGCTTGCTGATCCATTTTTCTGCTTCCTCTAGTCTACTACTTATTCCCTCTAGTGCATTTTTAATTTCAGTTACTGAGTTCTTCATCTCTGATTGGTTCTTTTCTATATTTTCTCTTTGTTGAATGTCTCACTGAGATACTTCATTCTTTCCTCAAGTCCAGTAAATATCTTTCTTTATTACTGTTATTTTGTCCTGTTCTTTCATTTGGGACATATTCCCCTGACTCCTCATTTTGTCTAACTTTCTGTGTTTGTTTCTATGTATTAGGAAAGTCAGCTACATCTCCTGATCTTGAAAGTAGTGGCCTTATGAAGAAGAGATTCTGTGGTGCCCTGTAGCACAGCACCCCCTGTTCACCAGAACCTGGCATTTCAGGGGTGTCTCCTAAGTATGTTGCATGCACCCTACCATTGTGGTTGAGCCATATTTGCCTTCAACTTGTTATCTGCAATAGCACTCTCTGCCTGTTGTGGGCAGAGTTTGGTCCCTGTGCTGAGAAGTGGCCAGTTGCAGCCATCTTGGGCTTATAGTTGGGTCATACCAGATACCTGCCCTCAGTCTAGTCCTGGGGTCACAGAGAACTGTAGGATGCTCTTCCTGTGTTGTCTCCTGAAAGGCTTTTATTGGTAGGCAGAGCCAGCAATCGGATCAGTTGTTTGCCCCCAGCCCATTGTTGGGGTTGCAGTTGAACTGGTGTATGTGGTTATCTCCCACAGGGCAAAAGTCCCTTTGGAGTGATGCTGGTCACTGTCTGGGCTGCTTGCAGAATGAGACATGTCAGGTGCTGCTTGGAGGGACGCCTGCGCAGCAGTGTGGATTGGATAGGGGAAGTCCACAGGAGAATGCAGAGGTAGGGCATGCCATGTTAGCAAACTAGGTGGTGGGTGTTTGTGCTGGTTCCTGCAGGTGTCTTGGTATCTAGGCTGGGCAGGGGGAAGAGAAATGGCACCTAACAGCTTTTTTGTTCTTGGAGAAGTCTCTTAAAGACCCCTACCCCTCCAGTGCATGTCTTGAGACTAGGAAATAAATCTTCCTGTATACCCTAGGTACTTTCAAACTGTTCCTTTTATGCTGCATCTTGGAGGTGCTTTTTGTTATCCTGGCTCTTTAACCATGGGCACTCAGTTTCCTATTGCCCTCCAGCACTCCTAGCTGATTTTTAAAGTTCCTGGTGTTAAACCCCACTGATTATAAAAACTTGTGAAGTTAAGCCCATCTGGTTTGCAAAGCCAAATGTTTGGGAGACTTGTTTTCTCAGTGTAGGCCCCCCAGGTCTGGGATGTCTGGTGTGGGGTATGTTCCTCTCCCTTCTCCATTCTTGTGGTGTCCCCCCATTGTGGTCACTCTCTCAGGTTTTGACTGGAACTCTCTCTGGTTTTTGACTGGAACTCTGTCCTTCCTACCATTTTTAATACAGCTTCCTCCCTACAATTAACTGTGGACAGTCTATTTTGCCAGTGTTCAGTTCATTTTCTGGGTTAGTTCCACTGATATGTCTGTTATCTAGGTATAACCAAGGGATGAGGTGAGCTTAGGATCCTCTTACACTGCCATCTTCTCAAACAGTACCACAGAAAATTTTAAATTCATGGAGTAAAATACATGAGCGTTATAACCAGATGGTTTGGAATCTCATCATTGGCTGCTTATTTATCTGTGTCATCTTGGGCAAATTGCTGAACCTTCTGAGTTTCTTCATTTATAAAATGGGAGAAATGATACCCCTCTCATTGAAGTTCTGTTGTAAAAACCGGCAGTAATGCTGCCCAGCATGGAGCAGGCACTCAGTCAATGGTAATTCATCATCAATCTTTCATGGACAGATAAAGTGAGGTCAACAGTCTATCTAAGCTCACTCAGCCGATGAGTGACAGAACAAGGTCCCATCATCTACCACTGCTGATTCCCAAGTCAATGTGATTTCTTCTGTATATCTAATCTGATCCTCAGCCATTTTCTTGCCCAAAGGAACAGAATTACATGTAATATAATAACAAAAACATGTAGCACTACTAGAGCATTTTAAAATAAATTACAAGTAAGGAGTTTGGTTCAAATGTTATTTAAAAAGTTACTATTCAATTTAAGATCCTTGACAGTTTTATGCAAAACTTTAGAGGAAACTGTAACATTCTAGGAATTATCTCTAATTTCTAAAAGCTCACAAGAAAGCCCATTTTCACATAATTTGGTAATTTGTAGTTGAACTGTTTAAGACCTTTTGGAAAAATTAATTTATCCAAAATAAAGTCCAGAGTAACATACACATAGTTTCATATTCTTTAAAACACCGTAGCACACCAAATTTAAAAAATCAATGATATTTTTATACATGTGAAATTAGAAATAACAAGTCATTCATTATTAATTATGATTCACCACTTACTGTGACATGGAAACATCTCAGTTGCTTTTGCAGGATTTACATGAGATACTTGCTCATTTGCTTAGTTTTGTTTCAGATAATGTGAACACACACAGGTGCTTTCCCCTCCTACCCCCGAAATGGCTCATCTTTCAGAAGTTCATTGCCTGATATTATAGCTCAAAGTTGCTATCACAGCAAGTGCAGAGATGCAGAATAACAGATACATGAGAGGGAGCATTTTGGATAAACTTTACTCAGCTAAGCTCATCCCTCATGCTTATGTCCTCAACAACTTAATACCAAAGCTCTTCCTTCAGACTTCTTCCCACCTCTCAGCACTTATCCTCTGCTAAGATGCCACTAGAATGCATTTCTAAAATGTAGATGATCATGTCCTTATTTGTCCTCATTTTTCCCATGGTTTCCTTACAAAAATAGCTTTTACTTCTCTGTAATCTATTTGCAAACTTCAATTCTCTTTTTCTTTCAGTCCCAATAAGCAGAGCAACTCGTATTTCACATAATGAAGATAAGTTCTCTAAGTGTCAAAAAAGCATACACAAGTGAAGTACACAAACTAAAGGATCTCACCTTGAGAAGGATTACTCAAACAAAGTGGCATGAAATTCCTGAAACAAAATATGCCTTTTGCTTAGATATCTATTATTGATTGAAAGCTATTGAGATTGATATATTTTCAAATAATAAGTTGTTAATTGAAAGAACAATAAATTCCTCCTCATGAAGAATCCTAATGGAATAATAAAATATAAAATATTAAATAGTTTAAAAGATATTAATAAGGTAAAGCATTTTGCTTCTTCGAATAATCAGTCTTTGTTATAAAGATGAACTCAAATATCATTTGAGTTTGACATCAATCATTTTTTTAAACATAAATGAATTTTATAATTGTAGAAATTCAAAAGAAACTTCACAAATCATTGCTCAGTTTCACCTAATTGCTAAGTAGCAACAGATCTCAGCACTCTTTCTCCATCATTTGAACACTGTCTAATCTCAGAATTTTTTTTTTCTTTTTCAGTTTGGTATGTTGAAAATTGTGATCTGCAAGGCAACTATTTTAAAATACTACTGTTCCCCCATGGGGCGCTTGGATGGCTCAGTCAGTTGAGTGGTTGACTCTTGATTTCGGCTCAGGTCATGATCTCGGGGTCCTGGGATGGAGCCCTGCGGCAGGCTCTGTGTTCAGCAGGGAGTCTGCTTGAGGATTCTCTCTCTCTTCCTCTGTCCCTGCCCCCACTTATGCTCTCTCTCTCTAAAATAAACGGATAAATTTTTTTTTAAAGATTTTATTTATTTATTTGACAGAGAGAGAGAGAGGGAACACAAGCAGGGGGAGAGGGAGAAGCAGGCTTCCCGCAGAGCAAGGAGCCCGATGCGGGGCTCGATCCCAGGACCCTGAGACCATGACCTGAGCCGAAGGCAGACGCTTAACCGACTGAGCCACCCAGGTGCCCCCGGATACATTTTTAAGCAAACAAACAAAACCAAATAAAGTACTACTGCTCACACATAGGCAAATGTTAGCCAGACAACATCAGCATCTCTTCATCTCCTTGTTTAAGAAAAAAAACAAAACAATGTGAGAACAGGAACAGAACAGCTCAGAACTGTTAAGCTTGTCTTTGACACATTGTCTGTCTTCTGTAGCATGTTTGGAAGTATATGGAATGACTAGACAAAGTGTAAAACAAGGAGACATTTCATACTTTGATATTTGGAAATAGTCTAAACATGCTAAGACTTGTTTATGTTCCTTATATTCCATGTTAACACAAAAGTTTCACTTCTGACAAGATACTTATAAATGTACAAAGAAATATGATGAGCATTTCAGTGAATAAACCAATAGATGATTTAATGAGGTGTATGAGGTGCTCCTTATATGCTAGAGTTAGCCAGTTCAGAAATTTAAAATAGCAGTATTATATCTGACAAGCAAAAAGTAAAAGCAGATTATAGTGTTGTGGGAAAACAACTGCTACTTAGATGCAAAGATGATGGAGACAGGAATTCAAAACTCAGCCTCTAAAGTAGTGTAAATATCTCTAGATTACATAGAGTAAGTTGGATTTTGATTTTCCCCAATTTGTGAGCAGTAAGAATCATTAAATGGGTATCATGGAATTCAGTCCACATGTGCATCATTCCTAAACTTGTTTGCCCGAAGACAAAATGAAAAAAAAAAAAAAGAGGGATATATTAATTAACTAATCCTATTTACATTTTGATTGTCAATTCTAACTATTTGTTTCACTAAACTCTGCTGTTTCAGTTAGTCTTAATGTTTATTAGCAAATCATAACATGTTTGCCATTAGGTAATTATCTTGGTATTTTGAAGTTTTACATCTTACATTAGAGACATGGTTCTGGAAAGATTTTCAAATAATAAATTTGTAAGTTTTAATTAGGTTATAAATGCTAACCCTTCCATACAGAATTCAAAAAGGTCACAATAACTGAGGGATGTTTTAATTAGTCTTTCTTCGCTGTTCGGATCCTACTTAGTTACTCTTTGCTCTAAAATACATTATAAAAATGCATTAGGATTAGGCTATCAACTCAAAAAGACACACAAGAGAAATAAGTACATTTAGAAATTTGACAGTAGAGAATTACTGAAAAGTTAATGTTATAAAAAAGGAGAAAAAAGTTTTACAATGTAAGGGATTTTTAAAAAATTGTCTTTAACCTCATCAAAAATTGAACTATTACTAAAGCAGTTTTCTAGAAGTAATCAAATTTTGAATTTTTTTAAAATAATGATTCTGTCTTTATCTTCAGCCTACACCTCTTTCTGGAAGTCTAGACCCATATTTTCACTTTCCTATAAGACAGCTCTACCTGAATGACCTATAGGCACCTAAAACTCAAGATTTCAAAACTAAAACTTTCCAATGGTTAATAGTAATCAATTACTATTTTGTAATCGAACTATCTCTGAAATATACATCTATAGGCTAGAAATAAATGAAGTGGGTTTTACGACATATTCATGGATTTACTTTTCATATTTTTCAGAACTTCCAAAATTTTGTTGACTGTCTCACTAAATAAATGAATAAGTAACAAATTAAATGAGTAAACTGAGAAGCAACATGCATGGTGATCCATATTCAAGTGGAGAGGAAATTCTTCACTTTTAATTTATGGGTTTTCTCTATGATTCAGAGAATAAATTAAACAATCAAAATCTTAATAAGAGGGGGAAAAGGAAAAGGAAAAGGAAGAGAAGGAAGAGAGGAGGGAATTAGAAGAAACCATCTGTTTATGTTTGGTTTAGCATACTGGGGTTCTTGGTTTCACACGGGTTGAATGAGGGAGGCAGATGGGTGGGTGGAGGAAGAACCGGACTCAAGCATAAATGAAGTCACTGTTCTTTGAGCTTTCTCAAAGATGCCTTCTGCTGTCTTTATTGAACTCTCCTGCCCTCAGCTCTCCCACCTCAGACAGCCAGTACTTTCAGGGAATCCTTGGTATCATCTCATTCAGGCCTGCCCCCTTCAAGTAAGGCGCATATTCCAAAGTAATTCCCTTATTCGTCTTAATCTCCAACTTTTAATTTCTTCCATGCTTAATCTTACTTACTAGTTATAAACAAAAGGGATATGATAAATGCCAATTAGGGCCTTAGTGACTAATAATTCAATGTTTGCTCTTCCAGGTAGGACTTGGAAGATAAAATAGTCAGTAGTTAAAACCTAACAGCAGAGATCTTGAACTTTAAAAGTTAAGAGAGCAAAGTTATTAACACAGCGGGTTTTCTGGTGTGCCCAAAGAGTCTACGACTCTCCACTAAGATTCCTCTTTTCCTCTAAGATTGTTCCTTTATGTAAGCAAACCGTTCAGAGGATGTAGAGATTCTTTTTAGGAATGAAAAGGAACCCATCATCCTCATCTTTTGTTGAAGGTTTTTTTTTTTTTTTTTGGAAGCAATTCATATTTCAAAAAAACCTTTTATTTCCAGTTGCGCATTTAAATCCATCAAGAATAAGTCTATCTAACCACAATTACCACACATCTATGCCTGAGTTAACCCCCTAAGCCTCTGTTAAGGGCAGGCTAAATGCGTAGGTTTGCTTCCCTTTATTCATTTCTTTCTTTGAAGCAGAATTTTGTATGATATGTAAGGTGCCTTTAAAATACAGCTTTCATTATGTGATAGGTTTCAGGACATGCTGTGTAAGTCTGACTCCAAGGTCCAGAACAACAGCTCTCTTCCACCCCCATGAATACATTCCATTTACTATAGTTTTCTCTTTGTTTCTTTTTTGGCTACATTTTTAAGTCCATGAAAGAGATATAAATGCATACATTCTGGAAATAAAACAGCCAACTTAGGGGAATGGGGAATAAATCCAGAACCACTGTATTTGGTAAAACAGGGACCTAGAAGTATATCTAGCATGGCTAGTTTGCTTATTCAGTGGCATTTTGCCCAATGGAAGACACCTTTTGATTTTTGCTAAAATCAAAGGTTGATAATCAAAGTGGTAGTAATGACAGTAACAATAATGACAGCAGAATTTTTGTACCAGCTATTCCTCCAGGCACTTCATGTTAGTTAACCCACACAAAAACATTTAACCCTTACCACAAATAGTAAGTACTGTTATGATCCCCATTTTGTAAATTAGGAGCCTGAGATTTAGAGAGGTTAAAAAACTTGCCCCAAGGAAATTGACAGAACTGATATTACATAGTAGCAGCACTCAACTTTGCCCCTATCACTTTCAAAATCCAACTCTGTAAAGCTGTCATTTAAAACAGCATCTGGATGGCGGCTCCTGAAGCAAAGCTGTGATCATCAAGACAGTATGGTACTGGCACAAAACAGACACATAGATCAGTGGGACCAAATAGAGAGCCCAGAAATGGACCCTCAACTCTATGGTCAACTAATCTTCGACAAATCAGGAAAGACTATCCAACGGAAAAAAAGATAGTCTCTTCAATAAATGAAGCAACCTTTCCTAACCTCCCACTAAAATATAAAGACACCTGTGAAATAACGAATCATAACCCTGCTGTGAAGAGGGAATTCAAAGCAGAAATACAAGTAGAAATAAAAATTTGAAAAAGTACTCATCCTCACAAATAATAGGGAAACATAAATAAAAATGTTATTATTTCATTTTGAGCCCATTCATTTTGGGGGAGCTCTAACAGTCAAAAGCCTGAACGCGCTGACAGCCCTGTACCACACAGCTCCTGTGTCCTCCTCAGCCCCATCTGCACTCTGCTCCCCTTTACTCACTATGTTTCAGCCAACCTGGCTACTCTCCAGTTCTACAAATGCACCCCACCTTCGGGCTGTCAGAGCTCATCCTGTTCCTTTACCTTGGCCTAGTTCTACCTCCCTCTCCAACCTGCATCTGGCTCACTTCAACTCATTCCTCAGGTCTTAATTTCACTGACTTTTCAGACAATAAAGGTTTTTTTGCGTGCTTTCTCTGTGTCAGACAAGGTGGCAGACACAGGAGTTTCAGAGACTTTTGTGAACGACCCAAACTGGGTAAGGTTTCCCATGTTTTATGCTCTTTACACACAGTATTTCCATGAGTGGCACTCTTATCACAACTGAAATTAATGTTGAAAGCAACATACATAAGGGTCACTTCCTAACAGAAAGAACATCTACCATAAATAAACTGCCAGGTCTTAGTGGTGAGGCAGGCATTCTTCCTAAAACCAGACATAAGATGAGGACACCTGATACTAACATTGAGATTTTACATAATTCTAGAATTTCTATAAAATACAATGAGGTGGGGCACCTGGGTGGCTCAGTTGGTTAAGCGACTGCCTTTGGCTCAGGTCATGATCCTGGAGTCCCGGGATCGAGTTCCGCATCGGGCTCCCTGCTCTGCAGGGAGTCTGCTTCTCCCTCTGACCCTCCTCCCTCTCATGCTCTCTGTCTCTCATTCTCTCTCTCTCAAATAAATAAAAATTAAAAAAAAATCTTTAAAATACAATGAGGTAAGAAAAAGAAATAAGAGCTATAAAGACCAAAAAATGATACAACATTATGATCTGGTAGGAAGTTGTCCTAAAGAAATAATCTGAATCATTCACAAGGTGTAGTTATTAAGAATGTTTCATGCACAGCATTCATATTCAGAGAAAATTAGAAACAATACATATCCCAAGAGACAGACAAATAGTAAAATAAATTATGATATAAGAATATGATGTCATAAAATTCAAGGTTTGGGGTTACATTTAATGACAAAAGAGCATATGATTATAATTTTTACACACAGAAATATTTTATATTAAATATTAAATGTTTTTAAATATAAAATTGTGGACGTATAGGTGATTTTTACATTACTTAAAATTTTCAGCATTTTTCAAACTGTAAAATATACTTTCATTGCTTTTACAAGATGGAACGGTTCAGGATTCTAATTTCGCAAAAGGATTGAAAGGATTAAAGTCATAAAGACCTACCTTCTAGAACTGTTAAAATTAAAGAGACTGATAATAGCAATTGTAGAGAAGATTTAGAGCAAGTGGAATTTCTGTATGTTGATAATGGTAATACAAAATGGGAATTTAAAACTGTACAACCACTTTGGAAAGTGGTTTGGCAGCCTCTTATAAAGCTAAAAATACATCTGCTCTGTGACCAAGAAGTTCCGCTCATAGACATTTATCTAAAAGAAAGAAAAACATTTCACAAAAAGACTTGAACAAGAATGTTCACAGCAACTTTATTTATAATAATCAAAAAGCAGAACAACCCAAATAACCATCCAACAGGAAAATGGATAAACAAATTATATAAAACTCATACCATGAAATACGACTCAGAAATGAAAGGAAGAAGGGCCAATCCACATGACAAAGATAAATCTCAAAAACTACATATACTAAAGAAGCCAGACCCAATGAAGAACATATTGTATGATTCTATTTATAGAATCTATATTTATAGAATTCTAGAACAGCTACAGTTGATCTATAGTGATAGAAATCTGAACAATGGTCACCTCTGGTTGGTGGGGGGATAAAGGAGGGTATTGACTGGGAAAGGGCATGAGAGAACTTTCTGGAGCAAATGGAAATTTCTACATCTTTACAGAGGTGTGAATTACATGGGTGTATGCATTTGTTAAATCCACTGCACTGTACAATTGAGATCAATCCATTTCACTCTACATGAATTATACTTTCACAAAAAATAAATAATAAAAAAGGATCTGAAACTCACACTAATGTAGTTAAAGATAAAAATCAATAGAGCTTTTATTATTCCTCAAATCTCATGAAGCTGGTGCCACCAATTTGCAAGACTTCCTCTAGAAGGGATAAAGTAGCAAAGAAACTAGACTATAATTTTCTGGTATTTCTACAATTTATACCTTCAATTTGTATGTTCTGTTAGCTTACACTGAAGCTAATAACATTTCCAAACTTCTTACTCATTTACATCTATCTGATCATCTAGCAAAGATGGAAGAAAGCCCTACAAAAAGGGTGCAAGAAATCGACAGAAAGAAGCTCATAGTTCTCTACCCACACTCTATCAAAGACTAGGAACACTCACACAGAGTGGTAATTAAATATATAAGCTCTGCAGTTTTTATGACCTCAGTTTTGCATAATGGTTCTGCCACTTACTGGCTTTGTGTCTTTGAGCAAACTTTATTATATTAGTATTAATTTTAGTTTATTTTAAAAACCATCAAAATTCAAATTAAACATGATTTTTTGAGAATAAACTACTTATAGCAAAATGTACCCTAACTACATAAAACATATATATGCCTGCTCATTTCTCAGTGCATGTAAAAACTGTTTTGAAAATTGTCTCTAGAAATCTATTGTTAAATTCTGATTCTGTTCTCCTTAGGTATAAACAATTTTGCCTTTCAATAAGTTCTTAAATTTAATTCTGATATGAGTGAATTTTTGCTAGTATATTAAAATTGTGTTTAAATTTGCAATAACGTTTTTATGACCTTTCAGCTGGTTAGTCACTTTTATCTGGCTTCAGATAATGCCTTTTGCCAAAAGGGCATCATAAAAATAAATAAAGGAACAAAACCCCCATTTGCTATTATTAAAACTGACAGATTTTGTTGGATTATCTTCCCTATCTTATCTACGAATTAAAAATATCACTACAAATATAAAAAATTTGCTGACTTGTCTTATGGCTAACAGAAAAGACGATGTATCCATTTGCTGGTGAGCATTCAGATCAATTCATATCAGAATCTGTTCACAGTACTTAGCTGTTTACGACTAGTTTTGGCATATAGTTTTATGGTAACCCAACGTAACAAGAAAATAGGCTAGAATACAGACAATATTATATTCCAATTATCAAACCTGCTAAAGAACTAGAACTTAATTATCTTAACCACTAAAAAGAAATGATAATGTAATGTGATAGAGGTGCTAATTATCTCTAAAATGGCAATCATTTTACAATCTATAAATGCATCATATTAATATGTTGTACATCTTAAATTTACATAATGTTATATGTCAAATATGTTTCAATAAAAAATAGGCTAAATGCGATTTGGCATGTCATTTATAAAATAATTAAATAGAATATTCTGGTTTACATAATTAAAATGGCCATAATCACATGTCCATGAAGGACCACATGCCAGATAAAATACAAAAAGTTCTGAAACAGATAACATATGGAAATCCATGGACAAAGTATGCTCCCACGTGAATAAAGTTAAGGTAGTCATTAAAACAGAATGGGTCCATTAGTGCTAAATTGGTTAAAAAACTGTCTAAACCATATTCAAACTCTCCTATTTTTTAATCACTGCTTTTGGAAGGCAAGAACTCTCTCACCATATGCCTATGGTCTGAAAGCACATATCTGGAAGGCTGTTCTTGAAGACTTGCAAAATCTACAAAGATTTTGTGACTTCCTGACTCACAGAGAGCTGTAAATAGAACTTATTTTAAGGCATTTCAACACTAGTTCTCCTGATACCAGCAGAATAAATAAATCAGTGTAAATGGACATAAAAGTAATTTGATTACTTTCTCTTCCTGAATCTTAAAATGCAAATCCTCAGGTGATTCAAGTTTTGGATACAGACTTAGAACAAGTTTTTCCTTTTCTAAGCCCTCCCAGGGTGATACAAAATAGGAGTCTGCCTCTCTTCATACCCTTTCTCTGGGGTACCTCTTTCATTCCCATAGCATCAGTTACCAACCTCATCATGGTAACTCAAATCTACCTCTAGTTCTGATCTCTCTTCTAAGCACCAGTCCTGGCTACTCCCACTAGAGGTTCATGGATGACTTAATCTCAGCATATCCCAAACCAAACTCCTCTTTGTCCATTCAAACCTGTTCCTTCGAAATCCCCTTTCTTTGTTAATGGCTTTACAGTGCATGCCGAAAATCAAATTAGAAACCTGAGAATCATCCTTGACTTCTCTCTCTCTCATAATCACTGCCAATAATACAGTCATTTCTACCTGCTAATTATCTTTGGAAATCACTCCCTTTTTCTCACCCCTAGTGTCATTGCCTTGAATCATGTTTTTCTTCATTTCTCTGGAAACTATTATAATGGATCCCTAATTGGTCTCTACACTTCCAGTCCTCACATTCTAGGTTACCTTCCACTTTCAGCCAGGGAGATTTCTGTAAAATATACATGTACAAGTCATTTCTTTCTTAAATCTTTGTGATGGCTTGCTATATATAAATCCAAATTCCTTATCTCAGCATTTAAAATCCTTCATGTTCTAGCCCCTTCCAACATTTCCAGTTTCATCTCAAACACTCCATAGACCACATGCTGTGTTCCACTGTGTTCTTTTTAATCCCAAGAACTCTGTAGATTTTGTTCTTTTACCTAGAAAATTCCTACTCATCTTTCAAAGCAGTTCAAATATTGTCTTTTCTGGAAAGATGTTCCTGATGTTTCTATTTAGAGTCAACTGTTACTCCCTCTGTATACCCACTACCATCTACCTTTTTCTCCAGCTACTTAGAGCTTCTAGAAAACACCTCACAGAAGACACAGAATGCATTCCTGTTACATCTAAGAAAAGCTTTGTACTCCATTTCAAGTTTAAACATTAGCTATATCACAGGAACAGTTTTCCTCCAAATAGCTAATAATACCAAATTGCCACGTAACTACATGAGGGATGTGTGATTTTTAGGATGCTTATTTAGATATAGAGGAGTTGAGCCTCCTCCTCAAGGAGCATCATCTGGAGCCTCAGGGAGCATAATCTGGAGATTTCAAGTAGTAGACCAGAAGCATATATATATCATGACTAATGTTCTTTAGTGACGTTACCTCAAGATTATGCTGATTTTAAATTCAGTAATATCACGGATATAATTCTCAAATTTTCTTCTGGACAAGAAAGAAAGAATAAACTTTGGAGTTGAGAATTAGTGACATTATTTCCCACTGGTGTTTTGGGTTTTTTCCCTAATTCTTGCATTCAAAACATACACAGTTCCTGCTCTCATGGAGTATCCAGTTTTTTAGGAAAGACATACATCATAGACTGAGGTAGAGGTAGTTAATCTAAAGCTATGGTTCTCAGTGGGGAAGTAGATACTTGACAATGCCTGGAGACATTTTTAAGTGTCATGACTTACATCTAGTGGGTAGAGGTCTGGGATGTTACCTACAATACACAGGACAGTTCCCCACATCAAAGAATTATCTAATCCAGAATGTGAATAGCGCTGATGCTGAAGAGCCCTGTTTTATAGGAAAACTACTCAGAACTGTGATAGGACACAGAAAAGGAATCTGAACAGGAATGAGAGCTTAGGAAAGGTTTTATTGAGAATGATGGATGAGTTGAGATCTGAAAGACGAAGGAGAAAAAAAGAGCTCAACAGGTAGAGTGGTGACAGTGTTCCAAACAGAGGACCACAGGTATTATTAAGTCCCTGGTGTGCATGGTTTATCAAGTGAGTAGGGTATGGCTGAAGTACCAAAAGGAAGGGGATAAAAGTCAGTGCTGAAGTTGTAAAGATAGCCAGTGCCAGTCATGCTCAGACTTAGAAGTATGGGTTAGGATTTTGGTCTCTATCCTATAGCACTGGAAAGCCATCAAAAGGTTTCTGAGGAAAGGTATGGGTTTTAAAATGATAAAACTGAATGTAGAAAAGATCTCTCTGGCTGCAAGGTAGAGAACACACTGAGGACTCAGATGAATGCAGGTAGTGGCAATGAAGATGGAGAAAAGTGAATCCATTTGACGGTGCCAACTTGACAGGGATTTGTGACAGACTGGCTGTGGAGGAGGAGGGAAATGAGAAGTGCCAAAGATGATGCTGTGGTTCTTACTCTCTGATGGATGGTGGTGGCATTCCCCGAGACAGGAAAGAGTGGAAGATAAGGCCTGGCAAAGGAAGATCCAGGAGTTGGTTTTAAACCTACTGATGTATTGAGACACAAGCAGAAATATCAATTAGGCAGTTGGGACCATGGGCTCGGAGAGCAGAGGAAATGTCTGTGACTTTTTAGGCAGAGATAATAGGAGGAGGGAAGGTCTAGGATTCAGTAGAATTCCAGATGCCTCTATTATTTGTACGTGATTCTCATCTGCTGTCTGTGTTTGTTACATCTGTCTTACGTAGTCATGTCTTCTAGCGTATTTCCTATATTCATCTCACGGGTGAGCCACTGGTGTTTGCCTTCGGCATTGCTGGTTCATTTGTTGTTGTGCCTAACTGCTCATTTACTTTCACACAAGGATTTCTGTTTGCCTATTTGTGTCAAAGACAAAAACAAAAACAAAAAACAAACCTAAACTTCCTCTCTAGTTTGTGTAGCCTTTATTGTCTCTCCTAGTCATTTCATGCTGCTAATACCCGCAAAGGGCTTTCCTCCATATTTGATTTCTTTTAGAATCAGCTTTCATGTCTGTGCCCTCTACTGTCACATTTTATTTATTTTCTTTTTTCACAGTCATTTTAAAATAAATTTTCCTTTTAGCTATTTGATGGTCTGGGGTAAAGAGCTAGTGAATTTAATTTCACCTAGTGAATCCTGATCAGTTGGAATAGCCTCTTTTCTCTCCTGCATGCGCTCCATTGTTTCTGAAATTCACTGCCCTTAAGGGATACATCTTCCTTTGGCTTTTTTTTCTCCCTGACCAAGGAAAGCCAAAAAGATAGATTAACTATAATTTCTAAGAGGTTTAGTGTTCATGTGATTGTAAAAAGCACAAATTAATAACGAAGAGTCTCATTTCTGCTTTCCCAGAAAAGGAGAACTGTTTTTAGGTTTTACCTTCAGCCAGAGAAGAGAATATAAAGAATAATTTTCAAGGTTATAAGTCAATGGTTCTCAACCTTGGAGGTATATTAGAAACACCTATGACAATTTAAAAAATTACACATGCTTGGAGACCCCATTCCAAGAATCTTACTCATAAGATCTGAGAAGGGGTCTGCTCATACAAATTTTAAAGCCCGCACAGAAGAACCTGAAATTGATTGCTAATAGATTTAAGTGATAGTGACTCCACCCAAGCACAAAAGACTTTCCTGGAAATAGTAATCACCCACCAGCAGTGAGTGCCTGGGGTCTAAATAGGCCAGCCATGGTCCAACAGTCAGAAGGGTCACAATCATGGAATAAATTCCAAAGCAAAAAGGGTAAACCCCAAATCACAAAAACAAGAAGTAGGTAAAGTGGTTATCTTTGCATCGCCAGCAAATGCTATTCTATTTGCTAACTGAATCAGGTGCAAGAGACACCAGCAGCAGAACCATGGCATTAGTGAAGGATTTGCGTATGCTGAGTTAAGGAGGTAAAGTTGGGTAGGAAGAAAAATTCTAGAGATAAAAGTGCTGAAGCTCAGATACAGGTTGAGCAAACAGTAAATATGGATGATAGTAGCTCCCATAATAATTATGTATTAAATTTCTACTGCCATAAGCCAAAAAAGGTTATGGCCTTTTTTTATTTGTTTTAAGCTTCTCTGCTATTATTATTCACCTTGCTTCCCTAACTTTTCTATTTTTCATAGTGAAAATGAGGCCACATGTTTTAGAAATGAGACAATGAGTCTTACCGCTAATCTGTTTTATATTTGGGTCCCAGAGCTAAAAATTCATTGTATTACTGAAATGTCAAAAATGATCCTATCTGAATATTGCATTCTGACATAGAAAATAACATACACCCTTCAGAGCCCTCAGAAGTATTACAGAACAATATTATCCTTAAATTTAGTAATATTTTATGAAGAAATGATAAAATAAACTGGGAATTCATAAGAATGGGTAAATAAGCTTTAAAGACTAATTTCTCAAAAATTTTGCACATTTCTAGGACAGGATAAGTAAGAAATCATCACTTTGCTAATTAGCATTATAAAGATACTTTAAGTTTCACAGACTTTGCAAAGCAAAAGAAGGAAGAGAAAAAATGTCAATGAGAATCCTACTTCTCTTGAACTTAAACTTTTTTCTCAACTGGGCTTTCTTCCAAATGAAATAAATGTCTCCCTATCAGATGTATGTCTTAGGCCCTATTGGTGGGGTGTTACTATAAATAATTACAAGGGAAAATAGAAATCTATGCTTTGCTTCTACAAACACCAACTAGCAAACAGTCAAAGGAGGCATTCAAGAGGGCTTTTTTCTCTTACTGGCTACTGTAAAGGAACCCAGCTGTAGGCATAGTCAGTAGTGTCTTTCTTATTAAAGAGCCTGACCCCACCACTCAGGGTTAAGCACCAGTTTGAAGAGGGTGGAGGAGGCTCATGTCCTCAGCCAGGATTCAGTCCATTTCTCTCCTCTGATGTGTGGTGCAGAGAGAAAGATGGATAATCTGAAGGAAGATCCCATACTGAAGTGGAACCCCAGAGAAACTTATCACTTTGAAATATTGCAGAGAAGAAAATATACCAAGAAGAGGTTCACCTTTTGCCCTCAGGAAGCCAGATTATATATTTATAGGTATGTGGAGGAGAGTATGATTTTTATAGATGTGGAAGACAGAGATAAGACAGAACCTTGGTTTTATGACAGCTCATCTCTAAAAATCTCCAACGGAAAGAAAAAAATGTAGAACTGCTTGTCACGGTTACCTTTCCTTGTGCTTTAGAGCCCTGTGATTCTAACTAGGTGAACAGATAATGCCGAAGGACAGAAAGAACTATAGATACAGATACAAAGAAGGAAGGGGGCATAAATGAGCTCTGAAATCTCCTCAAGGGATAGCTCTAGTTTGAGAAATACCAATACAGAAAAGTTATGAGTCTCAAAATGTACAAAAGACACACACTGCACTCTAGCTGAGCAAGATCAACCTTTCGAGCACTGGCAAGGCTAAATTGAATATGAATTAGCAGTGGTCCAAGAGCTGACAGCGCAAATGAAATTTTGTTTAGTAAAGTAAAAATGTTAATAAAATTTAAAATTATGACCAAGGCAGCTAAGCTATGTTTCTCGAGGCCAGCAGAACTTAGAACCAGGCAGTGGACTTGGCTCCTAGTAGCTATGTTTGAAATACAGTTTGAGGGCTAGCTCTCCTGTTTCCTTGCTCAACTATTCTGCCTACGGAAATTGTTTTGAAATTTTAAGTTCAGGATCTGCAGGGTCTGATATATCAAAAGAGAGCAGCAGGTAAGAAACTAGCAAATGCTCCAAATTAGAATCACCTTTGTAGCTGACAGAAGTGACTGCATGGTGGAATTACAGGATGCCAAGATGACATTTAATCAAAATGTATCCAGGCATCCTGATTTGAACTTGAAATTCCATCATTAAGCATGTATTCATTTGGGTCTAGGATTTTTAGAGTTCCTTATAAAAAGACAAATACCTCTGGAATGTGTAGCACCAATAAGGAAGGCACTGAGAGATGGGGAGATGGGGATGGACACTAGACCAGGCAGGTGCTGTATTTTAAGTGACAGCCAACTTTTTCAATAAAGGAGCAAACAGTAAATATTTTAGACTTTCCAGACCATACTAGCTCCATCTCACTTCTGCCACTGTAGTGTGACATCAGCCAGCGACAATATGTAGATATGCGAGTGTGGCTGTATTCCAAAAAAATAACACTGAAGTTTGAATTCCATATAATTTCCACATGTCATGAAATATTCTTTTGATTTTTCTTCAAAACAGGCAACAAGTCATAGTTTGCTGACCCCTGCTGTATCAGCAAGTAAAACTCACAAAATAAATCTTTCTGAGGGGTGCTTGGGTGGCTCAGTTGGTTAAGTGTCTGCCTTTGGCTCAGGTCATGATCTCTGGCTCCCTGCTCAGCAGAGAGTCTGTTTCTCCTTCTTCTGCCCCTCCCCACGGTTCCTGCTCAAGTGATCTCCTTCTCTCTCTCTCTCTTTCAAATAAATTAAATATTAAAAAAAAATAAATCTCCCTGATTTCAGTTTTAACCAAAATAATAGTGACAGGTCTAACTATATACTGAGCTCCTATGACAGGCTCAAGATGACATGTAACTATAATATTCCCACTAAAGTCTTATAAAATTGTTCTTTTCATTGAATTTGGAGGATGTTGTTCATTTAATTATGAGTAAACAGTGGTTTGCATCATGACCTCAGGAGTATCTTTAGGCATCATTTTCTCCATTTGTAACTGAAGATGCTAATTACTGTTATTTCTCTCCCTCCTGGGGATTTCTCTAAAATTAATTAATGGCCACACATGTTAGTGCTGTAAATGGACTCAGAAACTTGCAGAGTGAACATTTTATGAATCTACTTTAAGAGAAAGCAAATGGACACAAAGCAAAATGCTCCTTGGAAAATACCTGTGCTGCCTTGAATGATAACCATTCAGTTAACATCCAGTGCACCTGGACCCCGCCCCTTCCTTCCCCTTCCCTTGGCTATATCAGATATTCAACATTCTTCTCAAGTCTCCAGCTCACTCCACTCAAGAACACTCCATTAATGACCTTGTTCCAAATCTCAGACAGAAATTTCAAGAATTTCTTCAACTTTGTGGCCTCAACCCCAAATTATTGATATCTGCTTCATCAGCATCACTATTTCTCTATCTCAGATACAATTCAGATCTTCTCTTGTCCAAAGTGAGTATCCCCACCTCTACTTAGGATCCTATTCCCTTCTGTTGCTCATGGGAACTGTTCCAACAATTATTCCATAGTTCCCTGTATTTTCAACCTATTGTTTTCTCCCTTCTCTAATGGTTTATAAATAGGTTCCGATAGTTCAAGATGAAACTCCCTCAATCCAGTGTCTCCTCTCTTTGGTCATTTGGTCATACTGTGTTTCTCTTTACCTTAGTGCCAAGTTCCTTGAAAGAATTCTATGTATTTATTCTTTACTTTTCTATCTCCAATCCACCTTTGATTCCACTACAATCTGACTTTGTGCCTAGTACTGCTCACAAACTGCTCAGGCAAAATTTTCAGTACCTTCATAATCATTAAATCCATAGTGTCATATGGTATTAGGGAGTGATCTAACACTATATTTTTCTATATAATTATACAACTGTTCTATTAAATGCAATCTTAATCAAAATCCCAATAGGATTTTGCATTGGGTTTGACAAGCTTTTCCTTAATATTAAATATGGAAGAGTAAAGACTAACAATATCCAAAATGTTTTAAAGATTAAGACTACCACCTACCAAACACTTAAGTCCCAGTAAAACTAATTAAAACAGTGTGACATGGGGAGAACAATAAACTGGTTTTGGACTCATTTTTCTTCATTGCTTTGTATTTTTGGTGACTGCTAATAACTCCCTCTTTTTAAGCCACTCTCTGTTTCTGTAAAATTCCTTTGTTGGCTCATACCTCCCATTCCTCTGTCCCCTTTCCTTTCCTTTTCTTCTTTCTATTCCTAAGATTCTGTTTCTTCTTTTCTTACTTTGAACACTCCCCTGGGAAAGCTCAGACTTTTTCATGGTTTTAACTGTCACCAACTAGTCAACTCTATTTCTCTGCTCTCTTCCCAAATAAAATTCTTAGAAGTTTTGGGTAGACGTGCTTTCCCTAATTCCTCAATCATTACATAAAAGTTTACTGCTAAGGTTGCCAGTGACCTCTGTGTTGCCAAATCCACTGCATGCTTTTCTCCCCTCATTTTATTTTCTCACTCTCTAGTATTCCCCATAGTTGGCCACTCTCTCATTCATTCATTCGTTCATTTTCCCCTTCTTTTCAATGCTACCTTCTTTTGGATTCTGTAACAGGAGACTGCTCTGGCTTCCCTTTGACCACTCCTCAATTATTCAAGAAGGGTTCTTGCATTTCACTTCAAATTGTTGAAGAACTCAGTGCTGAGCATTCTCTTCTTTTTCTTCTTTGTACATTTCCTATGTGAGTAATTTCATTCATTCGCAGAGCTTTAAGTTCCTATGATTTAATGCTCATGACTCCTAATTCATAGCTGTAGCCTAAACTCCTGCACTCAGCTTCCAGCTCATATTTCTAACTGCCCACCGGACAACTTCACTTTGATTCTCACAGGTGGGTTAACCATTAGGGTTGCCAGATAATATAAAGTGCAGATAAAATAATGTGTTTTAAAACAACATATGTTTTAGTATGAGTATGCAATATTTGTCACAGACTTTTACTAAAACATTATTCATTGCTTATCTAAAATACAAAGTTAATTGGGTATCCTGGTTTTTTATATACTAAATTTGGCAACCTTAGGTAAACTTATGTTCAAAATGGAACCCTTGATTTTTTCTTCCCCCACCCTTCAAACCCCTTTTTTCCCCAGTGTTTCACATTTTCTTAATTTTAGTAGATAGTACACTCTTAACCCACTTCCTTAAGCTATAAAACTGAGGGAATCAAACTTGATTCATCTTTTTTCTTCACTTCTCACATCAAATTCATCAGCAAGCCCTGTCAGCTCTATCTTTAAATGTATCTCAAATTTAGCCATTCTTCTTCATTCCCACTGCCACCATTATCTCTCATCTAGACTAATTCAATAGACTTCTTATCATGTCCCCCCACTTTTACACTTGTCCCTTACTAACCACAGAGCAGCTAGAGAAATTAGTTTAATACCTAAATGGAATCATTTATTTCCTTGCTTCAAATCCTTCAGTGGCTTCTGACTGCATCCAAATAAAATAAAACTCTCTACTCTGGCCTATAGAACTCTGAATAGCTGGCACCTGATTATCTCTCTGACCTCATCTCTCTCTACTCTCCTGCTCTGCTACCATTCTTCATCCTTGCTGACTTCCCTCAGTACCTAAAACACTGCAAGCTTCTTCACACTTTGGCACCTTCATAGATGTGGCTTTCTCTTCCTGGAATACTCTCCTGTCCCTATTTTTCCCCTTCCCCTTCCTGCTTATCCTCAGGACCTCAGATTCAATGATACTGCCTCAGAGAAGTCTTCCTGAATAACCCATCTAAACAGATTTTCCCCAGCCCCATTCTTCAACCTTATTATACTCTCTCACTTTACTCTGTTACTTTCCTTCATAGCACTTACTAGTACTGGTATTTATTAATTTATTTATTCACTTATCTTTACCCCCACAAGATTATGAAGTCCATTCACAGATCACAGACCATGCCTGTTTTGTTGACTATCCATAAAGAATGCCCAGGAACTTAGTGCACCCTCAAAAAACACTGAATGAATGAGTGACTGACTGACAAACATATTTTTGTGGTGCCACACCCATATGTCTAACATCTTTAGCCAGATCAACAATTCATCTCAATGGCCTGTAAGTAAAATCCACAATGCTTAGCCAGATTTTTCAGGATCCATACTGAAATATTTGAATTTCCCTGAATGTGCCATCTGCTCCAATTATCTTTGCATATATGTTTCTCTGTCTAGCCTGTGCCTCTTACCTCCTATTAGTCTGACCAGTGAAATTCATTTTTCAAGATTCTTTTCAAGTGTCATTTCTTCTTTGAAGTCTTCCCAAACCACCCCTTAATGACTCTTCTTTTTCTGCCACTATCATATTCTATACATACCATATTAATAGCTAATATTTATTGAGCACTTTCCACAGGTAATTAATTTAATAAGAAGTTTATAAGCATCCCACACATTTTAATCTTCACCACAACCCTATGAGATTAGATTTATTATTATCCCCATATTACTGAGGAGGAAACTGAGATAAAGACAAGTTGGTAACTTACCTAAGTTTTAAGAGCTCTTACGTGAGAGGCCAGGAGAAGGATGTAGACAGACATATTTTAGAGTCTGTGACCTTAATCACTATTCCTTATTGCCTCACCAAGTACTCAACACGCTAGAGTACATGTTGTCATGTATCCCATGTTTCCTTATATTCATTCCCTCACTAGATTGTGAGCTTCTCATGGGCAAGTAGTATCAAAATCACCTTTGTAAACCTAGCTAAATATTCATGAATAGTTAAGGAAAGCATTAATTTATAATTTTGTAAAATTATTTGCTTACATAATATTTGAATGACTTTAAAAATGAAGATCCAAGAAATTCAGAAAAAACAGACTGGTTTCTCACAATATTTTTCAAATAGCAAGGAATTCAGTTTATTAGTACATCAATTTTTAATAATTTATTTTTAGTACACTTATATGTAACTGAATTTACCATTCAAATATGCATAAGTAATATATGTGCCTCAAAAGAGGAAAGGAGCTTTGGTAATCATTAAGCATTTTATGTCTCTTAAAGCATATACAAATATGTTATAATCACTCTAGTTGTTCTTCATAACTCATAATTAATATTGCTGCCACCAGATGGAGTAGGAGGTTATTTAAATGGTATTTCTTAGGAAGCAGAGAAAGAAAAGAGATTCCCTTCAGCTAAACTATTCTTCTCTACTTTCTTGCTTCTCCCCATATTTATCCTTACCACCAGCCACCCTGATATTTATATACATATATTCACACACACACACACACACACACACAGGCACGCATGCATGCGCATGCACACATCCCTAAACCATTATGTATGAGTTACTTCTTGGGTTAAAGCATTAAATGATGCCAATAGAATGCAAGGCTGTGTAGTAACTCAAATGAACAGAACCAAGGAACATATAGAGCCATTAAAATGGTGCCATGCGGGGCACCTGGGTGGCTCAGTCGTTAAGCATCTGCCTTCGGCTCAGGTCATGATCTCAGGGTCCTGGGATCGAGCCCTGCATTGGGCTCCCCTCTCGGTGGGAGGCCTGCTTCCCCTCTTCCACTCCCCCTGCTTGTGTTCCCTCTCTCGTTGTGTCTCTCTCTGTGAAATAAATAAATAAAATCTTAAAAAAAAAATGGTGCCATGCAAGAACTTTTTCCATTTAACTAGTAGGCATCTGGCAAGAATGAAGCATAGGACATGTAAGCTTTGATTGGGCATAAGGGAATGAGGAAAAAAGAATGTGTGCAGGCCTAGAATTTGGATTAGTACAATGGGGCCAGGGCTGGCTGGGTCTACTTTTTAGATTTGAAGATAAAATTGTGTTGTAATTATACGACAGATAGTATAGTTAAGAGAAATAATGAGTTATAAAGTCAAACAGACCTGAATGTTAATCCTAGCTTCCCCATGTAACATTATACTGATCTCTTAAATTATGATTTGCTTTACTCAAATATAAAATGAGGGTATCTATTTACATGGTGGCTGAAAGAATTCTGTTACTCCAAATTCATAACCTATGATGTTACACTATTTCCTTTTGATCACAGCACTTACTACCACTTGATACATTATTCCTTTTTTTTTTTTTTAAGATTTTATTTATTTGACAGAGAGAGACACGGGGAGAGAGGGAACACAAGCAGGGGGAGTGGGAGAGGGAGAAGCAGGCTCCCCAGGGAGCAGGGAGCCCAATGCAGGGCTCGATCCTAGGATCCTGGGATCATGATCTGAGCCGAAGGCAGACGCTTAATGACTGAGGCACCCAGGCGCCCTGTATTTATTTTTTGTATTGTCTATCTCCACCAGCCCCACACCTGAATATCAACTCCTCAAGGGCAGATCTTATTTGTCCTGTTCTTTGTTATATTCCCAGGATGGTTAATAGTTCCAAACATTCAGTAGATGCTCAGCAGATGGATGATGAATGGAAAAAAGGGATGGAGGGAGGGAGGCATAGAGGGACGTCATAAGAAGAAAAGAGAGGGAAAAATAAAAAATGGAAAATGCTGAAACAAAATTCCATTAAATGGTGGAAATGTGGTGGTAAAGGTTATGATTAAATAACTATATTAAAACCATTTTCTCCCATCATTCAGTGTTCTGAAAGATCACTTTTATTGGCCATATATTTTAATGCATGGATGTCCTAGTTCAATTTTGAACACTTAATTGTTCCCCATTTGTGTATATTATAAATAGTGCTATGATAAACATACATACACATATTTATATATTTGTAAATTCCTGTGTGCACATATATGATTTCATTAATAGACTTCTGGTCTATTAATAGACTTCTTACTCTGGAAGTAAAACTACTATGAATTTTTAAGTTTATTATACATAACCCCAAATTTTATCTCAAAGTCTCTACCAGTTTATATAACCCTCAGCAATAGATGAGGAGCACCTAGATCCTAACATCTTTGCCAACACAAAGAATTATTATTGTTATAAAAGTACATGTCATTGTTTTAATTTGCATTTTGTAATTACTCGTGAATGTACAGAATGCATTTTTATATTGTTGTTGATGTTGTTTTTACAAATTGCTGCGTGTTCTTTGCCTATTTTTCTATTGGATATTCTTCTATTATTGATTTCTAAGAGCATTTTGTTTTCATATTAAGAATGTTAATCCTTTAGGGCGCCTGGGTGGCTCAGTCGTTAAGCGTCTGCCTTTGGCTTAGGTCATGATCCCAGGGTCCTGGGATCGAGTCCCACATCGGGCTCCTTGCTCGGCAGGAAGCCTGCTTCTCCCTCTCCCACTCCCCCTGCTTGTATTCCTGCTCTCGCTATCTCTCTCTCTGTCAAATAAATAAATAAAATCTTTAAAAAAAAAAGAATGTTAATCCTTTAGTATCATAGTATATCAAAAACACTTTTTTCCCCAATTTGCCTTTTAATTTTTTAATTGTTTAAATGTTACACTTAGTTCTAAAGCTCACTCTTTACAATTTTTTTTTTAAGATTTTATTTATTTATTTGACAGAGAGAGAGATAGCGAGAGCAGGAACACAAGCAGGGAGAGTGGGAGAGGGAGAAGCAGGCTTCCCGCAGAGCAGGGAGCCTGACATGGGGCTCGATCCCAGGACCCTGGGACCATGACCTGAGCCGAAGGCAGACGCTTAACGACTGAGCCACCCAGGCGCCCCACTCTTTACAATCTTAAAAGAAGAAAGAGGAGATATTCTTGATCACTAATCAAAGTAGCTTTAAGGAAAAGTAACCTACAAGTGAGCTAAATAATTTCTACATTAACAAGAGGGAAAAAAGAGATGAAACTCTTAAGTTTGAGCTGGGGGACTAAGCTCTACTCAGAGCTCATAAAGTATTTTTGTGTTGACAAAGTACATTGGGGGATACATATTGTGTGCTGGGATGGAGACTGTAACTTTTTAAGATCAAATTTCTTCTGGCACTTTTATTAAAATATACCACACATATTTGTCAGAAGAAAAGTAAAAATGAGTAAAAATGGAAAGCATTGCATTTTATTTGAAATATGCTTACCTTTAAATATCTAGGGAAAAGAACCTGTCAAAATACATTTCAGACTGTATCAAGTTCAAAATACCTGGCTAGTAAATTATGGAATGGGATAACTGATGGTAAATCCATTATACCTTGGATAGACGTAGCAGTTCATCATCTGTAGAAATCCTGAATTTAATAGAATTCTTCAAGAAGTGGGCTACCCCTAGACAAAACTGTTTCAGGGCCATTGTTATCAGAAGGCCTTCTTACATTGTACATTATTTCCTCTGAGCCTGACACTCCCAGAGAAGGAGTGGCAAATCTGTGGTCACATGTCATTAGTTCCCCTGCTAACACCTGTGGCTGCTAAAGTTAGCCAGTAACAATAGCCACTGCCTCTGAATCCTTCTTAACACAGTGCTCCAATGAACAGAGGGGAGGGGGCAATCATGTTTTATCTCCAGTTCCACTCTTCTTTAGCATGACAACTAATCCGATTTAGACAGTATCTGTATTTTATTTTATTTTATTTTTTATTATGTTATGTTAATCACCCTACATTACATCATTAGTTTTTGGTGTAGTGTTCCATGATTCATTGTTTGCGTATAACACCCAGTGCTCCATGCAGTACGTGCCCTCTTTAATACCCATCACCAGGCTAACCCATCCTCCCATCCCCCTCCCCTCTAGAACCCTCAGTTTGTTTCTCAGAGTCCATAGTCTCTCATGGTTCATCTCCCTTAAAGAGTGGAAAGCTTTCAAGGCCAAAATACATGAAGCCCTAATACTGGGGACAGTGGCACTGATGTTTGGAACAGAGATGCTTAGCCCACACTTCCTTGATCACACTCTGCCCTGTGCCTAACTGTAACGCCAGGGCTGGCCCTACTCAGACTTCTTGTAACTTAAAGAAGACCATTTGAAGGTTAATTCAGAAAACATGTTTATATTTCTCTAGTTTTCAAGCCTAACATTTCAGGTTTCTTCATATGTATGTTTTAAATATATTTCATGGAAGAAAAAAATTCCACAAATGATATCATGCATCATGTTACAAAATCAAATACTTTATTTTAAATGAAATAACTTTTGCTTTGTTCATTTTTTTTCACCTCCATAAGGACAAAAGAATAAAAAGTTGTGATACTTTCTCCTCTGGTAACTCTTGGAACGTTCCAGAAATTCCTTCAATGAGTGAGTCTGTATATACATATAAGTCATTAAAAAATTCCACATTAGCTGGTATGAAATGATTCCTATTTGTATATTCAATACTCCCCTGAATTACTTACTACATTAGTCAGGTTTGATTTTAGAGTTCATATACTGTTGTTGTTACTGTTTTCCAAACTCTTGAACCCACTAAAAGAGTTCTCTGGATCCAATGACAATGACTCTTATGTCCACAATCTGTTAGCTTGAGGAATGATGGCCTCAGCAGTGCTAGCTAACCTTTCTACACATTTAGTATATATCAAATTAAGAATGTGAATCTCCTAGATTCAAAAAATCATAGAATCTCAGTTGCTTGGAAGTTACCTCATCAAATCCACCATTTTAAAGAGAAAGGATAAATAAAAGGATAAATAGCAGCAGAATAGTCTCTTTAACTCCCAGGTCACAAAAAGTAGATATTAAATAAATTGATTTTGAATATAATCAGAGTGCTTTTCAATTGGAAATTAAGTAAATATTTTACAGAGACTTGTACTTTCCCTTTACAGTTACCTTAACATTGTTTTGCTATGTTACCTATAAATTTCTTCTTTAAACACATCTTATCAGTGAAACAAGTGTATAAAATAATCCAACATAATTTATTAATGAAACTAATGAATAAACCTTCTAAATATTGTTATGGTGACTGAAATATGTTTCAACCCATTTCTTTTAGTAAGAAGTATGCCAATAAAACAATAATCTTAATTTTCTTATGTTATATACCAAAAGCAAGATGAAGTAATTATCATAGGGACATAATCAGACATGTTTAAATTTATAACAACTATGAACTCAAGCTCACCGAATCAGTCTTGCACTGGCAGCTATGTTAAATGGAAACACATAGGCTGAAGTAAGTACTATGTTAAGAAAAATATTAATATTAAATATGTTGTGAGGTCGAACAAATAGGCAAGTTGAATACAAAATTTGCCAAGCTCACAAAAAAGAATTTATACCAATTCTAAGAATTTATGGCTGATATAAAATACCATAGAATATAGGTATTCCTAGTAAGATAGCAGGGCAAGCAAGGTATATAATGCAAATTCTTCTCTTTCCCTTTCTAAAATTGATATGATTTTAAAATTATACAAATGAAAAAATCTATCTTAGCCATGAGAACCAGCAACGAATGGTGCTCATGTACCAGTAAACAGTAAATAGGTAAATACAATCTTGACTTAAAAAAACCCTGAGTGGACTCAGGGTTAGTTGTAGTATAAATGAGTGCACAAAGAACAAAACAAACTTGAAAATAGTGTGGGGAGAGGTGGAGTGAAAAGGGTTGCAGGAGATACATGAGTTTCCTTCCAAAGTGACTGGTCCTTATCAGCAGCCCAAAGAGTAAGTGCTCCAAATTTCACTAATGGGATGTTTCAGCCTCCTTCTGACCCCTTTACCCCCATTGCTGCATCTCTAACTAATAACTGTCTCTTTCTTTTTAACTTAAATCTGGGCTTTGAATTTCTCTGATCTTCCTCCTTTTGACTCTAGGCTAATACCATAGAAGATAAGAATAAACAGTCCAAATTAGTGCAATTGAAAAGAATAAATCCATCATTTTTGAGGAAATGCCTTGAGATAGATTGATAGCAAAAAAGCAGAATACAGAAACATGTTATTTGAATTTTTGGTGGTGTTCAGGAGAACTTTGCACCGTTTGAAACTTATACCAAGACTGGTAGTAACAGCAGCAGTAATACTGAGCATGTATCAGGCACTACGCTAAGTGATTCAGACGTATTATCTCATTAATTCTTCATAAAAACCCTTAGATATACATCACAACTGTCCCCATTTTACATATGATAAAAGTCACTTAGAAAGCTTAAGTGATCGGCTAATTAAGTACGTAACTAGGTAACTTTAGGGTCACACATCTAGAAAATTGAAGAATTAGGATTTTAACTTAACTTTAGGGCTGTTTGACCCCACAACTTTTGCAAAGAAAGAGAGAAAACATAAGGAACAATAGTACAGAGATTAATAACTGTTGCTGAATTTTAAAATATTCTGCAGATAGGGGACCATAGCTTCAATGTTGATAAAAATGGAACGAATGGCATAGAAGACAAATAGCTCTCACAAGACAGAAAACCCTTCAAACATAATACAGTGAGAATATTAAAAAAAGAAGAAGTCTCTCTCTTCGCAGATGACATGATACTTTATGTGGAAAACCCAAAAGACTCCACCCCCAAACTACTAGAACTCATACAACAATTCAGTAATGCAGCAGGATACAAAATCAATGCACAGAAACTGGTTCCTTTCTTATACACTAACAATGTAACTGTAGAAAGAGAAATTAGAGAATCGATTCCATTTACAATAGCACCAAAACCCACAAGATACTTTGGAATAAACCTAACCAAAGAGTGTAAAAGATCTCTACTCTAGGAACTACAGAACACTCATGAAAGAAATTGAAGAAGACACAAAAAGACGGAAAAACATTCCATGCTCATGGATTGGAAGAATAAACGTTAAAATGTTTATGCTGCCCAGAGCAATCTATACCTTCAATGCCATCCCGATGAAAATTCCAATGGCATTTTTTAAAGTGCTAGAACAAACAATCCTAAAATTTGTATGGAACCAGAAAAGGCCCCGAATCACCAAGGAACTGTTGAAAAAGAAAAACAAAGCTGGGGGCATCACGTTGCCTGATTTCAAGCTATATTACAAAGCCGTGATCACCAAGACAGCATGGTACCGGCACAAACACAGACACATAGACCAATGGAACAGAATAGAGAACCCAGACATGGACCCTCAACTCTATGGTCAAATAATCTTCGACAAAGCAGGAAAAAACATGCAATGGAAAAAAGACAGTCTCTTCAATAAATGGTGCTGGGAAAATTGGACAGCTGTACACAGAAGAATGAAACTCAACCATTCTCTTACACCATTCACAAAGATAAACTCAAAATGGATGAAAGACCTCAATGTGAGACAGGAATCCCTCAAAATCCTAGAGGAGAACCTAGGCAGCAACCTCTCTGACATTGGCTGCAGCAACTTCTTTCAAGACACGTCCCCAAAGGCAAGGGAAACAAAAGCAAAAATGAACTTCTGGGACTTAATCAAGATAAAAAAACTTCTGCACAGCAAAGGAAACAGTCAACGAAACAAAGAGGCAACCCACAGAATGGGAGAAGATTCTTGCAAATGACACTACAGATAAAGGGCTGGTATCCAAGATCTATAAAGAACTTTTCAAACTCAACACCCAAAAAACAAATAATCAAGTCAAAAAGTGGGCAGAAGATATGAAAAGACACTTCTCTGAAGAAGACATACAAATGGCTAACAAACACATGAAAAAATGTTCATCATCATTAGCCATCAGGGAAATCCAAATCAAAACCACATTGAGATACCACCTTACACCAGTTAGAATGGCAAAAATGGACAGGGAGAGAAACAACAAATGTTGGAGTGGTTGTGGAGAAAGGGGAACCCTCTTACAGTGTGGTGGGAATGCAAGTTGGTATAGCCACTTTGGAAAACAGTGTGGAGGTTCCTCAAAAAGTTAAAAATAGAGCTACCCTATGACCCAGCAATTGCACTCCTGGGTATTTACCCCAAAGACACAGATGTAGTGAAAAGAAGGGCCATATTATGTACCCCAATGTTCATAGCAGCAATGTCCATAATAGCCAAACTGGAAAGAGCCAAGATGCCCTTCAACAGATGAATGGATAAAGAAGATGGGGTCCATATATACAATGGAATATTATTCAGCCATCAGAAAGACGAATACCCAACTTCCGCATCAACATGGATGGGACTGAGGAGATTATGCTAAGTGAAGTAAGTCAAGCAGAAAAGTTCAATTATCATATGGTTTCACTTATTTGTGGAACATAAGGAATAGCACGGAGGACATTAGGAGAAGGAAGGAAAAATGAAGGGGGGGAAATCGGAGGAGGAGACAAACATGAGAGACTATGGACTCCGAGAAATAAATTAAGGGTTTTAGAGGGTAGGGGGATGGGGGGATGGGTTAGCATGGTGATGGGTATTAAGGAGGGCACGTATTGCATGGAGCACTGGGTGTTATATGCAAACAATGCATCATGGAACACTACATCAAAAACTAATGATGTACTGTATGGTGACTAACATAATAAGATTAAATTTTAAAAAAAGAATATTAAAAAAAGAAAGTCTTGAGACCCAACCTATACTTAATAGGAGATCTTAAAAGAGAAGTCTAGAATAACTAGAGGAGAACTAATATAAGAACTAACACACAGGAGACTTCTCAGTATCAAAAAAAGCTCTGTCTGAAGTTTGAGAGTATAGATCATATTTTTTTGCAACCTCAATGAAACAAGAATGATATCGTGATGGTAAAAGTAAATAAAGAAGTTAGCAAGTATTCAGATGACAAATATTGCTCCATAAAGGACAAAAACTGGGCCATCCTGGAAACTGTCCACAATGCTCATTTCTGACACATAAATGAAGCAATAATAATAGAGCCTTGACAGAAAATGAAAGTGACCCCCATTTCTGCCCTAGCCAAGGTGCTGTCATGTGAAAGCCACAGTTGGTGGGGATGGGAGGTCAGGTATGACATAGGTATAAAATTACCCTTTTCAAAGCAAATTACTTGAAGATACATATATTTCATAATGAAAACAGATTGGCCAAAATTCAGAACTCAAAGGCAAGAAATCAGAGCTGTTTTAAAGAATTATTTCCCCTTTGAAACTCATGATGGCTCTTATTGAAAACTGATGGAAACTAACCATAAATTACATGTTAATAAAATGGGAAGGAGGAGATGAAGGAAAAATAAAAGGGCCAAATTTCTCATATATACTCAATAGTGGGGAGTGAAATATTATTGTTGTGATATTGTGTGATATTTTCTTAGCTCAACAGAATGAAAATATCTAATAAGATTTAAGAATGGGTCCTAAGTATTGACTGTCATCCTTAGGGAAACAAATTAAGGGAAATATCATATATCATAAATGTATAGAAATAAATAACATCATCTTATGTTGAATGTAGTAATTGGCTAATACTTGAAAGAGGTTTAAGAAAAAAATTGGGGGGACACCTGGGTGGTGCAGTCATTAAGCTTCTGACTCTTGGTTTGGGCTCAGGTCATGATCTCATGGTCATGATCTCAGAGTCATGAGATGGAGCCCTGAGTCGGGCTCCCTGCTAAACTTGGAGTCTGCTTAAAACTCTCTCTCTCTTTCCCTCTGCATCCCTCTCTCTAAAATAAATAAGTAAATCTTTAAAAAGAAAAACATTTTGTAAGTCAGTATGCGACTTCTACAGTACTTTTATAGCTGCATTGAAGGTACCACATCCTGGCTTCTAACCATTCTACCCCTTTTCATGTATTATGTTGCACCTCTCTTCCATAAATGGCAAAGAAAATGAAGAGCATGAAAGAGGAATATCAACTACAAAGGAAAATTATAGACATGGTTGATTGGCATTATGGAAGACAATATGTGCAAATACCCATTTAATTGAAGGACAGTATAAATCACAAAATCAATTTGTGAAAAGTGATACTTAGGGATAAATTTAGTCAAGTAGACAAAAGACTTGTATGCTGAAAACTACAAAACAATGCTGAAAAAATGAAAAACAGACATAAATAAGTGGAAAGGTATCCTGTATTAATGGATCAGAAGACTTAACATTGTTAAGATGGCAATAACAGCCAAGGGATCTACAGATTCAATGCAGTCCCTATTCAAATTCTGGTGGTTTTCTGGGAAAAACAGAAATTCATATGAAATTTCAAGGGGCTCCAAATAGCCAAAACAATCTTGAAAAGAAGAAAAAGTTGGAGGCCTCACATTTCGTAATTTTAAAAGTTACTACAAAGCCACAGTAATCAAAACAGTGTTGTACTGGCATAAAGGCATAGATCAGTGGGGCAGAATAGAGAGCCCAGAAGTAGACCCTCATGTATGTAGTCAAATGATCTTTGATAAAGGTGCTAAGACCATGCAATGGGGAAATGACAGTCTCTTCAAGAGATGGTGCTGGGATAAACTAGATATTCACATGCAAAAGACTGAAGTTGGATCCTTACTTTATAGTATACACAAAAATTAACTCAAAATGGATTGAAGATCTAAATGTAAGGCCTAAAAATATAAAACTCCAGAAGAAAACATAGAAGAAAAGCTTCATGACTTTGGCTTTTGAATAATTTCTCAGATATGAGACCAAAAGCAGAGGCAACAAAAGAAAGTGCAGGTAAATTGAGTTTTATCAAAATTAAAAATTTTGGGGTATCAAAGAATACTTTCAAGAGAGTGAAAAGACAACACACAGAATGGGATAAAAAAATTTGAAAATCATACATCTGATAAATTATTAATATTCAGAACATATAAAGAACTCTTACAATATAACAATGAAAAACCAAACAACCTGATTCAAAAATGAGCAAAAGACTTGAATAAATATTTCTGCAAAGAAGATAATACAAATAGTCAATAAGCACATGAAAAGATGCTCAACTATAACTAATCTTGCAAATCAAAACTACAGTAAGATACCACTTTCATACATTAGATGGCCATTATTAAAAACAAACAAACAGAAAATAACAAATGATGGTAAAGATGTAAAGGAACTGGAATCCTCATGAATTATTGGTAAAAATATCAAATGATCCAGCCTCTGTGGAAAAGAGTTTGGTGAGTCATCTAAAAGGTAAACACAGTATGATCATATGATTCAGTAATTCCATTCCTAGGTTATATCCAAAGAACTGAAATCAGAGGTTCAAACAGATACTTGTACACCAATGTCATGGTAGTATTATTTATAACAGCCAAAGGTGAAAAAAATCCAAATGTCCATCAACAAATAAACTTATAAAACAAAACGTGGTAAATACATACAATGGAATATTATTTGCAATTCAAAGGAATAAAGCTCTGATAAATGCTACAAAATGGATGAACCTTTAAAACATTATGCTAAGTGATGTAAGCCAGCTAGGAAAGGACAAATAGTGTATGATTTAATTTATATGAGACCCTTTCCAAAGACAAATTTGTAGAGACCGAAAGTACAAGAGAGGTTACTAGGAGTTAGAGTTCAGTTTGGAATGATGCAAAGTTCTGGAACTGATAGTGATGATGGCTGCCCAATGGCGTGAATGTACTTAATGTCACTGAATTGTAAGCTTAAAAATGGTAAATTATATGTTATGTATATTCAGCACAATGAAAAAGTGATATATTTTCCTTTATTTCACCAAAATAGGCATTAGTACATCATAATTAGTCTAGTAGAATTTTATGAACAGATCAGTCACAGTCTATATTAAAAACATCTAATTTTCCAAACCAAAAATGTACAGCTATAAAATCCCTTGTCAATTAATTTCTAATTGAAGAACTAGAACTACTACAGGAATGTAAGGGAAAACACTAACCACAGTATGCTCACTTTTAAAAAAAATGACTATCATTTTTTTCCCCCAAACTACTAAGCTCAAATAAAACATGCTAAAATTTACTAAGAATAAATCAAGCAAATGATTATTTTCAGAAGTGGAATATGCTGATGTTCCTTCCAGTGTATCTTTTCTCTTTCAAATTTTTCATTTGGAAATAAATTGTACTAACACTTGACATTATTAAGCTGTAACAAACCATACTCTCTCTTTAGAAGAGCTAATAGAAAAATATGTTACTTGTCATATTATTTGTTTAAAAATGTAGAAATAATTTCAAAATATTTAATATTCAGCATATTTAAAATATTGTTTTAAAATTGCTATTTTAGAAGATCTCACTGGGGTCACAATCATTCAGTTTGTTGACAGATTTAATCTTTAACCAAGGGCACAAGGACAAATGTATATAATTAGTTTTCTTAATGTTTGTGCAGAGCAAAATTTAATTTGCTCTTTGTGGTATCCTACTACAAACCTCACCTAAAAATATAATGGAATCTAGTTTGTGTTGCTTAAAATAATAAAATGTTCAATTAACCTTTGACCAATGTTTGTTGGTACTTAACTGCAGAGCTGATATTTTTGGCATGGGTAAACCTCATTTAACTAAATGTACTTATAATTAGGCTTTCCTGGAGAAATAGTGCAACTAAAAGACAAATTTCTGTATCACCCTTATGTCTCTCAGTATTTCACTTTTGAACAGAGAACTTTTTCTCTATTACCATTACAGCATATTTGCATGCTGTCTACATGTACAGGATCAGCTGTTGGGTTTGACATTGCCATCACTTTTCCTATTTTTGATCTGTGAATGTGGTTATTTCTGTGAATTCACAGAAAAAGTCTAATAAATAAAAGAGACCTAAGTTTTCAAGTGATCCATTTCCAACAGGCGCTAAATGAAATAGAGTCTATATACTAAAAGCATTTAAGATGCTACATACCATGAATTCTGGTGTAATGGATAAAAGAATATGGCTCACATGCTGGAGAAAGGAAAGTCGGCATAAGTCTCAGATTCTAAATTCTTTTTCGGTGCATGCCTGACTAGATGCCTCAGCCATCCTTAGTGCATTTCAGTTCTGTCACCAGCTTGACTCACTGTTATATTACAGCACACAGCTTCACACTCAGTAGAAATATGGAGAAGCTGCCATCCCAATCTTGACGGATTAGAACCTCAAATTTGGTGTCACTCAGTGAATACCTTTTGAAAACTCAGGAAAGAACAACATATTTAAGAAAGTTTATGTGATGAATTTGCAGCCTTCCCATTTTTCTAGATCCAGGATGGCAACCAGATTTCATGCCTAGAACCTGGGGGAGTCCTGCTTAATGAGAGGGGTTTTGATGCTGATTCTGGATCAAATGGAAAAAAGGACTATGTGTCTATCACTGTCTTGTAGTGGCAGCATGTGTAATGCACACTGGCCAACTCTAACTAGATATTCTAAAAGTATCCTTGCATTAACATTAAATAGCAAAGAACAGTGTATCAGGATCACATCTGTGATGCCTCTACAGAACTGATTTGCCTACGCTATATTTAAGCATTAAAACTTTAGCACACTTTCAAGAAAATTAACAGAAATAAAACTATGAAAATTATTCTCTTTCCTGTAAAGATGTTTATCATTCAGTACATTTAACAATATTCTCTGTAAGAATCCACCGGAAAGGGGCGCCTGGGTGGCTCAGATGGTTAAGCATCTGCCTTCGGCTCAGGTCATGATCCCAGGGTCCTGGGATCGAGCCCCACATTGGGCTCCTGACTCAGCGGGGAGTCTGCTTCTTCCTCTCCCTCTGCCTCTCCCACTGCTCATACTCTCTCTCTCTCTCTGTATCTCTGTGTCTCAAATGAATAAATAAAATCTTTAAAAAAAAAAATCCACCGGAAAAATTTCTCTCAAGACTTAATAATAAGATGCGGCACCTTGGGTGGCTCAGTTGGTTAAGTGTCTGCCTTCAGCTCATGTCATGATCCTGGGGTCCTGTGATGGAGCCTCTGTGTTGGGCTCCCTGTTCAGCAGGCAGTCTGCTTCTCCCTCTTCTTGAGCCCTGCCCCCTACTGCTCATGCTCTTTCTCAAATAAAGTCTTAAAAAAAAAAAAAAAAAAGACTTACTGAAGGCGTATTCAAGTTTCACCTACGTGACTGGTCAGTTTTTATCTTATGAACACTGACTCACTTTTTTCTCCTCTTTGCAGTGCTACTAGAAAACCCCAGAAAGTTCTTTCTGGCACCGAACTAAAACAGTATACCTGCTCTCATGGAGTGCATTCCATATCTTAACCTCACCCTTGATTTCAACTAATTTTTCCTACTCTTTTTTCCCTGAGCCCTAATCTATTCACTTAATACTTTTAATTTTCTAGAACTGTTTATTCTGTGTGCCGGAGTAAGACAAAACATAAATATATAAATATCCCAACCTAGATGGGTAACTTTGGGCAACTGACACTCTCTCAGAGACTGAGTTTTCTTCTCTATGAAAAGAGGGGTTACTTCCTTCTCTAGTTCTCATAGTTTGTCATCTTCTTTTAAGATTTTATTTATTTATTTGTCAGAGAAAGAGAGAGAGCGAGAGAGCGAGCACAAGAAGGGGAAGTAGCAGGCAGTGGGAGAAGCAAGCAGGAAGCTGAGTGCGGAGCCCAATGCGGGGGCTCAATCCCAGGACCCTGGGATCAGGAGCTGAGCTGAAGGCAGACCCCTAACCAACTGAGCCACCCAGGCATCCATGCCATCTTTCTAAGTAAAAACCAAGAAATTAGTAACAAATTTATTTACATTATCAACTTTTAAACTGTTACCATTGTAATAACACAAGAAGCATGTGTTCCATGACTTCATAATTGATAATCTCCCAGGATTTCTTTAACTTGCCCATTTTGAAGGTAGAGAATAGAACCCTCCTAGAAAGGTCAGTGATACAGATAAATATAAATAGTGAGTACCTATAGTTTAGTTGTACACTAAATCACTCATAAAAAGAACAAAAAGCTACATATAAATAAATGCATAGTAAATGCTTTTTAAAGATGATCATCACTATAGAAATATTTGTATAACTCCATATGTGTATGTGAATGAGCACTTGTGGAGTTTGGGTATTCAAAATATGGTTTTTGAGAGGGAGGCAAGATGGTGGAAGAGTAGGGGACCTCATTTCATCTGGTCCCTTGAATTTAGCTAGATATCTATCAAATCATTCTCAATACCTGTAAATTCAACCTGAGATGTAAGAAAAGAATTGCTGGAATTCCACAAATAGAAAAATGACCACATTTTGCAAGGTAAGAGGTGTGGAGAACTGAATCTGAGGGGATATATCAGAAGATAAATGGTGGGTGGGAGTGAGTCTCCATAAGCTGGTGGAAAGTGATATAGACCTGGAGCAAAATCATAACTTTTAGAAGTCTGCTCCAGTGAGAGACGTCCCTGCTGAAAGGTGCTCAGGTGGTGAAGCGGGGCAGAATTCCAGGTGGGACAGCGTGGTCTCAGGATCCCTCAGGCCACAGAAAGAATGGGGGTGCTTGAGCCAGCAGACTTTTCAAGCATTGGAGCAGGGAAACCAGCTATGGTCAGGGAGCCTGGGAGTGGGCTCTCAGCTCTGTTTGCCATAAACTAAGAACTGCAGCAGGAATGGGCTACCACTCTCTGTGCGGGGTCCCTGCTAGCAGCAGGCCCAGGGCGACCCTCCTCACTCTCCAGGGAGGATTGGCATGGGTGTGCACACAGGAGTCTGCAGAGTTTGGTGCACACAAAAGTGAAGACCACTTATCCCTGGAGGGTTTATGGAAGAGAGGGGGCCACAATCTTTCAGGTCCGGGGCTGGAGATTGGGGCCCTGCCATTTTTATTTTCATCCTCTAAAGCACCGGGGAAAGCCTTCAGGGAACAAAAGCCACATAGAGCAACCTAAAGCAGCTTACACTGAACCCCGCCCCCCTAGCAAGGGGGTGGTGCAACTCCGCCCAGGCAAAGACACCTGGGAATCAGCACATCAGGCCCCTCCCCCAGAAGATCAGCTGGAACATGAGGCGAATATCAAGTTTACAGAGCACACAGAACTGTAAAACTCCAGTGGTAGGCGAAAATAGTATATAGAATTTGAGTTTTTTTTCTCGTGATTCTTTTATCTTTCAGTTGAAAATTCTTCTTTTTTTTCCTTTTCAACTAGTTTCTTATTTTATCAACTCTGTGTTTTTAAGTCTTTTTTAACTTTCACATTTACATTTATATTTTATAGGTATATTCTTCATTTTTGGCTTCCTTTCACTGTATTCATTTTTATTTTTTAAAGATTTTATTTATTTATTTGACAGAGACAGCGAGAGCAGGAACACAAGCAGGGGGAGTGGGAGAGGGAGAAGCAGGCTTCCCGCTGAGCAGGGAGCCTGATGTGGGGCTCGATTCCAGGACCCTGGGATCATGACCTGAGCTGAAGGCAGACGCTTAATGACTGAGCCACCCAGGCGCCCTTCATTTTTATTTTTGCATATATATAAATTTTTCTTTCTTTATAATTGTGGGATCAAGTGTCTTCTAACAAACAGACCAAAATACACCCAGGACCAAGTGTATCACTCTGTTCAGTCTACCTGTTTGATTATATTCTCTCATTTTTCCTCTTTTTTTTCTTTTTTTGGTTTCTGTTCTCTTCTGATTTGTCTAGTGTATATTTTGCTGGGGTCATGGTTGATATTTTAATTTTTTATTTCTTATTTCTTTTTTGTTCTCTCATTTATCTATTCTTCTCTGGACAAAATGACTAGAAGGAGGAATTCACCACAAAGAAAGAACCAGAGGTAATATTCTGCCATAGATTTAATCAATATGGATTTAAGTAAAATCTTGGGCCTGGAATTCAGAATAATGATTATAAAGTTACTAGCTGGGTTTGAAAAAAGCATAAAAGACACTAGAGAATTCCTTAGTGCAGAAATAAAAGAACTAAAATCTACTCAGGCCAAAATTAAAAATGTTTTAACGGACATATAGTCTAAAATGGACGCTCTAACAGCTAGGGTAAATGAGGCAGAAGAGAGAGTCAGTGACATAGAAGACAAAATGTTGGAAAGTAAGGAAGCTGAGGAAAAGAGAGAAAAACAACTAAGGGTTCATGAGAGGAGGCTTTGAGAAATCAGCAATATCATAAAGTGAAACAATATTAGATTGAATGGGGTCCCAGAGGAAGAGGAAATAGAGAGCCAAGGACAGAAGGCATATTTGAGCAAATCATAGCTGAGAACTTCCTAATCAGTGGAAAGAAAGAGGCATTCAAGTCCTGAGACACAGAACTGTGGCACAGAGAATGCCCCTCAAAATCAATAAAAATCAATAAAAATTAAAATAGATCAACAGACTGACATATAATACTGAAGCTTATAAATTTCAGAGATAAAGAGAAAATCCTGAAAGCAGCTCAAGAAAAGAAGTCCTAACCTACAAGTGTAGAAACATTAGAAACACAGAAAACCCGAACAGAACCATAATTGACAAGGAAACTGAAGCAGTAATAAAAAATCTCCCCCAAAACAAGTCCAGGGCCAATGACTTCCCAGGGGAATTCTACCAAACATTTAAAGAAGAACAATACCTATTCTTCTGAAGCTTTTTTAAAAAATAGAAATGGAGGGAAAACTTCCAAAATCATTCTATGAGGCCAGCATTAACTTGATCTCAAAACCAAAGACCCCACCAAAAAGGAGAATTACAGAACAATATCCCTAATGAACATGGATGCCAAAATTCTCATCAAGATACCAGCTGACAGGATCCAACAGTACATTAAGAGGATTATTCACCATGACCAGGTGGGATTTATTCCTGGGCTGCAAGGGTGGTTCAATATCAGCAAATCAATCAACGTGATACATCACTTAACAAAAGAAAGGAGAAGAACCATATGATCCTCTAAATGATGCAGAAAAAGCATTTGACAAAATACAGCATCCTTTCTTGATTAAAACTCACCACAGTGTAGGGATAGAGGGAACATACCTCAATATCATAAAAGCCATATACAAAAAAGCCCACAGAGACTATCATTCTCAATGGGGAAAAACTGAGAGCTTTTCCCTAAGATCAGGAACACAACAGGGATGTCCATGTCCACTCTCACCACTGTTGCTCAACACAGTACTAGAAGTCCTAGTCTCAGCAATCAGACAACAAAAAGAAATAAAAGGAATTCAGACTGGCAAAGAAGAAATCAAACTCTCACTCTTCACAGATTACATAATACTCTATGTGGAAAACCCAAAAGACTCCACCCCAAAATTGCTAGAACTCATACAGCAATTCAGCAACATGGGAAGTTATAAAATCTATGGACAGAAATCAGTTGCATTTCTGTATGCTAACAATGAAACAGAAGAGACAGAAATTAAGTAATCGATCTCATTTATAATTGCACCAAAAGCCGTAAGATACCTAGGAATAAACCTAACCAAAGAGATAAAGAATCTGTACTGAGAAAACTATAGAACACTCATGAAAGAAATTGAGGAAGACACAAAGAGATGGAAAAACGTTCCATGCTCATGGATTGGAAGAATAAATAGGAATGTTGAAAAAGAAAACCAAAGCTGGGGGCATCACAGTGCCGACTTCAAGTTATATTACAAAGCTGCAATCATCAAGACAGTATGGTACTGGCACAAAAACAGACACATAGATCAACAGAACAGAATAGAGAGCCCAGAAATGGACCCTCAACTCTATGGTCAATTGATCTTTGACAAAGCAGGAAAGAAGATCCAATGGAAAAAAATAGTCTCTTCAACAACTGGTGTTGGGAAAATTGGACAGCCACATGCAAAAGAATGAAACTGGACCATTTCCTTGTACTATACACAAAAACAAATTCAAAATGGTTGAAAGACCTAAATGTGAGACACGAATCCCTCAAAATCCTAGAGGAGAACCTAGGCAGTAACCTCTTCAACTTCAGCCGCAGCAACTTCTTGCTAGACACGTCTCCAAAGGCAAGGGAAATAAAAGCAAAAATGAACTACTGGGACTTCATCAAGATAAAAAGCTTCTGCATAGCAGAGGAAACAGTCAACAAAACTAAAAAGCAACCTACAGAATGGGAGAAGATATTTGCAAATGACAGATCTAGTATCCAAGATCTACAGAGAACTTATCAAACTCAACACCCAAAAAACAAATAATTCAGTCAAAACATGGGCAGAAGACATGAACAGACATTTTTTCAAAGAAAACATACAAATGGCCAACAGGCATATGAAAAAATGCTCAACATCACTTGGCATCAGGGAAATATAAATCAAAAACACAATGAGATACCACCTCACACCAGAGAGAATGGCTAGAATTAACAAATCAGGAAACAACATTTGTTGGCAAGGATGTGGAGAAAGGGGAATCCTCTTACACTGTTGGTGGGAATGCAAGCTGGTACAGCCACTCTGATAAACAGTTATGGAGGTTCCTCAAGAAATTAAAAATAGAGCTACCTTAGGACCCAGCAATTAACACTACTAGGTATTTACCCCAAAGATATAAATGTAGTGATATGAAGGGGCATATGCACCCCAATGTTTATAGCAGCAATGTCCAAAATAGCCAAACTGTGGAAAGAGCCAAGATGTCCATCAACAGATGAATGGATAAAGAAGATGTGGTATATATATATATATACCACATCTTCAATGGAATATTACTCTGCCATCAGAAAGGACGAATACTTACCATTTACATCAACATGGATGGAACTGAAGGGTATTATGCTGAGTAAAATAAGTCAATCAGAGAAAGACAATTATCATACAGTTTCACTTATATGTGGAATATAAGAAACAGTGAAGAGAATCAAAAAGGAAGGGAGGGAAAACTGAATGGGAAGAAATCAGAGAGGGAGATGAGAGACTCTTTACTATGGGAAACAAACTGAGGGTTGGAGGGGAAGAGGGGTGGGGTATTTGGGTGATGGGCATTAAGGACGGGATGTGATGTGATGAGCACTGGGTGTTATATGCGACTGATGAATTACTGATCTCTACATTTGAAACTAATAATGTACTATATGTTGGCTAATTGAACTTAAATTAAAAAAATAAATTTATTAAATAAAAAAAGAATAATTACTCTCATTTATTCTTCAAATTGTATTGGGTATCACAATGCTGAACAATAGCAGATCCTCAATAAGTAACTGAATTAAAAGAAGAAAAAGAAAAGATCTTTTTTTCACTTAATTGAAATCAATTAAGTGAAACTATCCTGCTTACAGTTTAACATTCCTTTCATTCTTTCATGATGAAGATATAGCCAAAATAAAAGAATCTGTACCACAGGTGTTTTGTTCATTTCAGCTATCTGGACAATCTATTAGGATTAGTATAGGATGACTGTTTGCAATTGTAAGACAACTTAAATGAATTTATTGCCTAGAATCCCACTGGCTATATTTTTTATAAACCTTATCTTTTAAGCATTTTAAATATCATACTTGGGACGCCTGGGTGGCTCTGATGGTAGAGAATCTGCCTTCGGCTCAGGTCATGATCTCCGGGTCCTGGGATGGAGCCCCACATCGGGCTCCCCGGCTGGCTCAGTGGGGCGGGAGGGGGTCTGCTTCTCCCTCTCCTTCTGCGTCTCCCCCACTGTGTGCTCTATCTCTCTCTCTCTCATGAAAAAATAAAAAAATATTAAAAAAAATAAATGTCATACTTAACCCCTAACATGGGAAGCAAACAGATTATTAATTTCACAAAGTGGTCTAAAATAATTTAATAACAAAAGACAAATGTCTAGTAAGGTACTTTATATGAATAATCTCATTAAATCTTCAAAAGGATCCTGTGAGGTAAGTAATAAACTCCTTTAAAAATTTTGTAATAGCTTTATTGAAATATAATTAATATACCTTAAATCCTTGTAAAGTGTACAAGCCAGTGGTTTTTAGTATACTGACAGACTTGTGAAACATATTACCATAATTTTAGAAAATTTTCATCCTCCCCAAAAGAAACCCTGAACCTATTAGCAGTCACACCCCATTCTTCCCTCCTTGTATCTCTTGACAACCACTGATCTACTTGGCTCTACTGATTTGCCTGTTCTGGACATTTCATATAAATGTAAACTTCATATAAATGATCTTTCATGACCATTTTATTTCATTTAGCATGTTTTCAAGATTCATCCACGTTGTAGCATGTATCGCTACTTGTTCCTTTTATTGACAAAAAGATATTCCATTTAATGGATATACCACATTTTACTTATCCATTCATCAACTGATGAACAGTTGGGTTGTTTCCATTTCTTGGCTATTATAAATATGCTGCTATGAACATCTGTGTGAACATTTTTGTGTAGGCAAATGTTTTCTTTTTATTAGTTTCAGGTGTACAATAAAATGATTCAACAATTCTATACATTTCTCAGTGCACATGAAGGTAAGTATACTTGTAATCCACTTTATCTATTTTACCTATGCACCTCCCCTCTGGCAATCACGAGCCTGTTTTCTGTATTTAAGAGTCAGTTTTTTGTCTCTTTTTCTCTTTCTTTTTTCATTTGTTTTGTTTCTTAAATTCAACATAGGAGTGAAATATACTTGTCTTTCTCTGACTTATTTTACTTAGCATTATACCTTCTAGATCCATCCTCATTGTTGCAAATGGCAAGATCTCACCCTTTTTTATGGGTAATATTCTGTTACATACACACACACACACACACACACACACACACACGCCACATCTTTATCCATTCATCTATGGATGGACACTTGGATTGTTTCCATATCTTGGCTGTTGTAAATACTTTGCAATAAACATGGGATGCATATATTTCTCAAATTAACATTTTCGTTTTGGGGGGTTAAATACCCAGTAGTGAAATTACTAGGTCATCGATAATTCTATTTTTAACTTTTTGAGGAACCTCCATTCTGTTTTCTACAGCGGCTGCACCAGTTTGCATTCCCACCAAGAGTGCATGAGGGTTTTTTTCCTCCACATCCTTGCCACCATTTGTTATTTCCTGTGTTTTTTATTTTAGCCATTGAAGACATATGTTTTCCATTTTCCTGGGTATGTACCTAGAAGTGGAGTTACTGGGTAATATCATAAGTCTATGTTTAATTTTTTGAGGGACTACTAAATTATTTTCCAAAGTGGCCGTACCACTTTACATTCCCAACAGCAATGAATGAGAGTTTCAATTTCTCCACATCCTCAACAACACTTGTTATTGTCTTCTCATTTTTAGCTCTGCTAGTGTGTGCTGGGGGCTTGATTTGAATTTTCCTAATAACTAATGTTATTGAGCATTTTTTCATATGCATATTGGCCATTTATATATCTTCTTTGTAGAAATGTCTATTCAGATCCCTTGCCCATTTTTCAATTGGGTTATCTTTTTATTCTTTATATGCTCTGGGTTCTAGTATAATTTACAAATATCTCCTGCTATTCTATGGGTTGTCTTTTTTTACCTTTTTGATGGTGTCCTTTGATGCAAAAAGTTTTCAATTTTTCTTTTGAAGATTTTATTTATTTATTTGACACACAGAGAGAGAGACAGCTAGAGAGGGAACACAAGCAGGGGGAGTGGGAGAGGGAGAAGCAGGCTCCTGGCTGAACAGGAAGCCTGATGTGGGGCTCGATCCCAGGACCCCGGGATCATGACCTGAGCTGAAGGCAGAGGCTTAACGACTGAGGCACCCCCAAAAGTTTTCAATTTTGATGAAGTCCAATTTATTTATTTTTTTCTTTTGTCATTTATCCTTTTCATGCTGTATCTAAGAAACATTGCCTAACCCAAGATCATGACGATTTATGCCTATGTTTTCTGCTTAAAAATGTTTCTTAGTTTTGGGCCTTATATTTAGGTGTATAACCCATTTTAAATTAATTTTTGTATATGGTGTGTTAAACCCCATTTTATAGAGGAAAAACCTAGGCAAAGTGAAGCTAAGAAATTTTTCCAAAGTGTAATAGCATTCAAGGGGCTAAGACAGGATTCAAGTCTAAACAATCTGACTCTGAAGTCTGCACACTTACCCACAATATTATGCTACTTCTATATTGCAACTAAGGTTTTTCTCTTTTGTCAAAATATATGTAAACTGATAGATTAAGGTTTTTGTTCTTTTAATTATTGGTGGGTAGGCAATACAATGGAAAACTTATAAGAAAGACATCAGTATTACTTCAAAAGGGATCATCAGTTTTCTGCTTTATGCAAAGAAATGCTGCAAAGACACATAAAAACTTTAAAAAGCAAAGCCAATGCCCACATGTGATAAACATACAATTTCTACATTGGAAATGGTTTACTGCTTTTACAGTTAATCATTCTTTTTGGTAACTGAAATCAGAAGAGAAAAGTTCACCAAGTTTTCTTTCTTCAATATACTAGATCCATGTTCACTGACTTTATTAACCTATATTATTTCCTAAAAATAAACCCCCCTATGTTATGTCACATTCTGTGAAAACTGATTCTTCAAAAGGTGACCATCTTAAAACTAGATAATGTCTAATTTGTCTATTCCAACCAGTTTGTATCTATAAAAATTTCACCAAATGATATGGAAAGATGCCAATTCTCATGATAGCCCTATAAAGTAGCATTTCATATGAAGGGCCAGAGAAATTTGAAAAGTTAATAATTCTGGAAATGTTAAATAACATCAACATAGATAAAGACTTTGGTCTAGCAAGAACTGTATCAGTTTTCTTAATATCCAATGTAATATTCTACCCATCATATATCATTAACTACATTTAGCACAGCAATCATTAATGATTCTAATCAAGTAAAATTCATAAAGAACTATCTGTTATCCCCTGTATGAATGAATGACATCATATAGAGAGAGTTCAGAGCAGTTTATTAAATAGACCTTTCAACTCTACCTGCTCTACCAGTGACAGGTTTTTTTTAAAAAAAAACATTAGATTTTATCTAGGTAACTGTGGTTAGATATTTCTCAACTCCACTTGCCTCCTATTTTATTATATATACAATTTAACACACATTTTGTTTCAAAAGAAAGACAAGTATTGGTTAAATGAAGAGCAATTTGCCTGTCTGCACTTTCTTGCTGACTTAAAGCTTGATTTTAATTTGTGTTGTATGCTTCTGTTAATGAAACTGTCTATTTAAAATTAACTATTTAAGTCTATGACATTAACATAATGGATACTTTCTCCTAGAATCTCAATAGAGGGGATTTTTTTAATGTTAACTTGAGGCCTTGTAATAGATGCCATTCACAGAGTTGTTCTATTTTTTAAATTTCTAATGGGAACACTTTATGCTTCCAATGAGCTCTGTTATCTAAACCAATCTGTACAACTTTGCTAACATGAAGGGCTCATTTGAATTCAGAAAAGGTGGAAAATTTAGCTTTGTGTTTTTTTCCCAATGGCACCAATAAGTTTCTGAAAGCAACAGAACCACAAATTCTGACAACAACACTGGCTACATATAATTAATTGGGTGACCAACTGAGGACAACTCCCCAGAAAGCTTTGCCCTTAACATTTTACCATTTCATCCACCCCTGACTGAGAAGCATACAAATGTTTATACTACTCTTTGATTTCTCAGAACAGGACCGAAGGACAGGCTCTCTCAAAAGCCATATAAGCTCTTTGTAGGATCACTATTATCCTGGGACACTAATGCAAGACTAAATATAAGTTCATGAATAAATTCATTCTTCAAAGTATCATTACACTTTGAGCACATTTGCTCAAAATAGTCAAGTCCATTTGCTAACTTCAAATATGGCTAAGAGAAATAAAAATGAAATATAATAAATATCAAAAAGCTTTCTAAATATGAAAAAATTAACAATACTTTGGGTACTGGCAGAATAAGTTCTTCTAGAAACCAAAGAGATATAAAAGAGAGTCCTTTAAGGCAATAAAGTACTCAAGCTTCATGCTAAATAGGGGGAAACATTCTGTAAAAGAAAATGTTATAACAAGATTCCGTATTTTTAATCCGTATTTCTCCTGGGAAGCTAAAGAATATAATGTTCATATTCTAGTCTGATTATATTATAGGAAGACTTCTGTTAAATAGAGAGGCAAGTAGGACTTGGAAAAACTCTATTTGCTTGAAAAAAGAAGAGGTCACTTCATAATAAAAAGGAAGTTCATAACCAGGGTACCTGGGTTTACCTTTGCTTTGCGAAAGTGGTAGACCACCAGCATGCTAACGAAGTCGAGCAGCATACACAGGGCTTGGAAGGAGATGATAGCAAGTCGCAAATACTTATCCTCCTGGACAAAGCAGGGGCTGTCATCAGCACAGTAAGGGCAGCCCTCCCTGCAGGGTAGGCAGACATGGGCTTCTTCTGACACATCTTTTGCACTTCCTGAAAGTTCCAAATAAAACCACAGTGTCATTGCACCTCTGAGATAGGTGAGATTGAGTACACAAAACACATCCTCACCTCTTCATTCCTTATCCTTTTTACTAAAGACCTTTTATCAACCTGCTTGCTAAGGGAGAGTTACTTTGCTTTTAGACCTAAACAAAATTCTTTTTATCCTTTTGATTAAAAAAAAAAAAAGTCATTCAGAGTAATTGAAAAAAATTAGCAAAAATGGAAATAAAACTCCTTAAAGGCAAAGAACAGTTTTCCAATTCTGTCATATCATTACCTACCAATCACCAAATGATACTCTCTATGGCATGAATTATATTCCATAAATATCTGTTAAAGAATTAGGGCAGGTGGGTGGCTCGTTCGGCTGGGCGTCTGCCTTTGGCTCAGGTCATGATCCCAGGGTTCTGGGATCAAGTTCCGCGTCAGGTTCCCTGGTCAGCAGGGAGCCTGCTTCTCCCTCTTCTCCCTGCTCTTGCTCTCACTCTCTCTCAAATAAATAAAATCTTTAAAAAAAAGATTTAACTAGAAGGAAGGATAAGAAAGTTATCTCTTTTCTGTACCAAGTAATACACAACACTTTTGGAACGTCTTGACCTAGATGGCACAGAATCCAAAATGAGGCTTTGATTGCTCCTTAATTCAGCAGGGATCTCATCTACTAAGTTCATTACGTCTAAATTGGTTAAAATGGTACTTAACTGGCAGTTGTTCAGTGTGCAATTGCCTAATGATGGTGCATCCTTTGCCCAGAGTATAATCCATACTTATAGGCCATCATGTAATTTCCCACTTTGCCTATTCATAGGACATTTCCTCACTATTAACTAACTGCTGCTATTGATCCTCCCTTTACTTTTAGATTTTTCTGTCTCAGTTGTCAAACTTAACTTAGCTCAGAAGCTCAGTGGGTGAAGATTTTCTTTAATTGTTGAGTTTAACACTGGAAAATATCCAATTAATAACATATACTAAAAAAAAAAAAATTTCCTGGGAGGGATGGGGTGGTTGGGTGATGGACACTGGGGAGGGTATGTACTATGGTGAGCGCTGTGAATTGTGTAAGACTGATGAATCACAGACCTGTACCCCTGAAACAAATAATAATAACCTCTTCTCCAAATACCTTATATGTTAATTAAAAAATTAAAAAAAAAAACTATTTCCAACTCTGAACTCAATATGAAAGACATTAGTGAATATATACCCAATTTAGTATATAATACAACCACCCAGTTTAGTATATAACACAATCACCCTGTTCAATATGTAACACAACCTTGACTGAATGAGGAATCTGGGAAAGACGTTGCTCTGGTTAACAGCATTTTAATAATACAAAGTTTAACAGAAAGTATTTATTACTTTCAAGTCTTGTTGAAAAGGTTCATATTCTTTCTAAAATGTATTTGTCTTCTCTCCTTCCTTAATAAATAGCAAAAACGTAATTGAATATTTCTTTGATGATTCAGGATATTATGCTGTTTAAGAGTCACTATTCTGTTACACAGTGAAAAGTGTATGAATTTTAGTATCCAGCAGATATGGTTCCCATTCCTAGATAGCTCTGAGATATTAGGCAACTCATTTGACTATTTTGGGTCCTAGTTTACTTATGTATGAAATGTGAACTGTTGTGGGTATTAACTGAGTTAATATTTATAAATTAGAGTGCTTGGTTTTCTCTTCTCCAAATACTGAAGATGCAAAGAGGGAGTTAAAATCCACTGGTGCCTTAAAAAAAAGTATTACTGTTCAAAAACAAGAAAGTTAGAAGAAAGAGCTGAGGTAAAGAGGAAGTAAGTGGGAATAATAAGCTCCATTTTAGAGAAACTAACTTTGAGGTCCAACTCATTGTCCAGCAGTAATATACAATAAGAAATGAGCAATAATACAAGACTGGGGTGTGGGAGAAAGATCAGTCAGAGAAAGAACTTACAGAGAGCTCTGGGAGTGGAAAAGGCAATGATTAGGGAATGCAAAGAGTAAGAAGCTAGACAGAAATTTTTACAATGTCACAATAGAAAACTGATTTATTGGAACATGCTGAAATGTGATCAAAGATGATGACTGAGGAAAGGCTATGAGGTATAATGATTATTTTATCTTTCACTGACCTTTTTTTTTTTTTAAAGATTTTATTTATTTATTTGACAGAGAGAGAGATAGCGAGAGAGGGAACTCAAACAGGGAGAGTGGGAGAAGAAGCAGGCTCCCCACCAAGCAGGGAGCCCGAAGTGGGGCTCGATCCCAGGACACTGGGATCATGACCTGAGACAAAGGCAGACACTTCACAACTGAGCCAGTCAGGCGCCCCAATCTTTCACTGACCTTTAAGACAGTGGTTTCCAAGAAGTGATAGAGACTGCAACTAGTTTGTCAAGGCTTAAAGAATAAATATGAGATAAATAGAGTATTATTTCAATAAATGTTCCATTGAATGAGAAAAGCAAGAAAATCTCATGGTTAATAGGAATAATGATGAAGTAAAAAAAAGGATTTTGATTTTGTGTTTTGTTTTCTTCTATTATAGGTAAGATCTGAGCATAGCTGCAGTCTGCAAAAGGAGCCACTAGAAATTAAGGAAAGATATGTGAAGACTGGTAAGAAAAGAATGGGAGAAGTCAGGATTAAAAATAATCAAAAGCACAACTGGAAAAATTAACTCTAAGAATAACTGATGTTTCTGCTCACATTGGAAAGTAGAGGTGGATTAAAGATTTTTTTTTTTTTTACATGGATGAACTAGAGGGTATTATGCTAAGCAAAATAAATCACAGAAAGATAATTATCATATGATTTCACTCATATGTGGAATTTAAGAAACAAAACAGAGGATCACAGGGGAGGGGAGGGAAAAATAAAGATGAAATCAGAGAGGGAGACAAAACATAAGAGACTCTTAACTACAGAAAACAAACAGGGCTGCTGGAGGGGAAGTGTGGGGGGGATGGGGTAACTGGGTGATGGACATTAAGGAGGGCAAGTGATGTAAAGAGCACTGGGTGTCACATACAAGTGATGAATCACTAAATTCTACCTCTGAAACTAATAACACAGTATATGTTAATTAATTGAATTTAAATAAAATTAATTTTTTTAAAAAGATTTTTTTAAATAATTTTTTTATAAAGGAGAGAAATCAGTTGAAAACTGTTTGAAATATAGACAAAAGACAATGTGGAAGCCAATCTTGTAAAGTCTTATACTTCTCAACAACTCAGGTTGAGAATGAGGAAGGCCAGTTTTGAGGATGAAGACATGAAAGATTAAAGCAGCAATATTACACAAGATGACTATTTGGGATCACTTGGCAGAAAAAGAATCCATTTAGTGTAAGATGGTATGATTTACTAGGAGATCTATCCAAAATGGTTTTTTTCTTATTTTCTACAATTATCAGTAGCATAGAAATAAATGAGGAGGATAGAGCAGTCGGGGATAGAGAATAAAGGATTGTGACAGTGGCATTACATCACAGGGAAGGAGGGAAAGCCAATACAAGGCTGTAATGGAGGGTAGCTGGGGCTCAATCCTCCAGAGACATCCTGAGTCTGAGTCAATCTGAGGGATTAAAGAGGAAAACATTTCTTCACCATTGACCTTATTCATTGTTCAAGGGTAGACTCCAGAGTCATTAACTCCTGTACAACTTTTGGATTGTACAGGAGTTAATGCATTCATAAATTTGGAGCAGATTTTTGCATCTTGTGCCATGACTTCAGCGGTGCCCCACAGCAGAAAAGAAATTTAAAAGTGTGGTATGAGGTTCCAGTCTGAAGCAAAGCATAATACAACTGTATTTATGCAAAACACTCAAAGCTTTCAGGAAATAGAACAATGACTGGAGTAAGACATAAGGCCAAGTGGCATTTGAAGGGATTAAAAACAAGTATCTAATATGGACAAAAACTGGCACAGAAGTCAAAAGCTACAAAGTACAAAAGTCTAGGATACTAAGAAAACAATAAATTAACCCTGAGTAGAAAAAGGATAGTCATGTGAGTGAAGTAAAAAGGGGTCATTGCACTGAATAAGATAAAGTTGTCAAGGATTCAGATGGTCTGATGATGGTGACAAAAATGTCAAGACCTCTATGAACAAATACGGAAGACAAAGGTCAGGATTTCCCCTTCTGGCCAAGATGGAAGAATATGGATTGAATTTACCTTCTTATCAGAAACAATGACAAGAATAGACAAAATATTATAGTTATGGTTTTACAGACTGGACATCTGGCAACAAAGGACAGTAATTCCTAACAAGTGCAAATACTCCTCAATAAACCAAACTACTATAAACAGAATCACAACAAAAGTTAAATTAGTAAAGAAAAAGCATCTATGAAAAGTCTTGGTTTTGTGAAATAGTCCTTCTTAACCAATCTTTGCTTTCTTGCTTAGCTAAATAGGCAGGTATTTTCTCATTGGTTTAAGAAGCTCTTACCTGCCTATAAGCCAAGCAGTACATACTATTTACTTTCAATACAAATTAAACTTGAAACTTCACTCATATCTAATGGTATAATTCTCCTAGATGGTATGAGCTATTTAGTACTTTGAATCACTCAAACCTGAAAAATACAATTGAACAACATGGGTTTGAAAACACATGATCCACTTATACATGGATTTTTTTCAATAAATATATTGAGAAATTTTTGGAGAATTTTGGCAATTTGAAAAAACTAGCGGATAAACTGTGTACCCTAGCAATAGTGAAAAATTAAAGAAAAAGCGGTATGTCATGAATGCATAAAATATATGTAAATACCAGTCTATTTTAACATTTATTATCATAAAACATATACAAATATATTATAAAAACTTAACATTTACAGACCACACACATGGCACCATTTCACAGTTTAGGGAAATGTAAACAAGTGTAAAGATACAGTATTAAATCATAACTGCTTAAAATTAAATGTAGTAATACTGTATTACTGTAATATTTTTGTAGCCACCTCCTGTTGCTATTGTGGTGAGCTTCAGCATTGCCAGTATCTGCTTAAAACCCATCTGATGCTAATCATCTCTGCATAAGCATTTTGTCACTCCAGTAAATTTGTATTGCATAAAAAGTGATCTTACAGGTTTCTCATGTATTTTTTTATTGTGTTTAGTACAATACTGTAAACCTTGAACAATACCATGAGACCCATGCCATTAGTGATGTTTCCAAGAAGCACAGAAAACTCATGACATTACAAGAAAAAGGTGAATTGCTTGATATGTACCATAGACTGAGATCTGCAGCTGCAGGGGCCTGCCATTTCAACATAAAAGAATCCAGTAAGGACCATTGTGGAAAGAAAAGAAAGAAAGAAAAGAAAAAAGAAAAGAAAAGAAAAGAAAAAAGAAAAGAAAGAGAAAGAAAAGAAAAAGGAAATTTGTGAAGATGTTGCTGTAGATATGCCAGCAGGCACAAAAACTGTGCGCTTTTTGTGAAATACCTTTTTATCTCATATTGAAAATGCAGCTTTTATGTGGGTGCATGATTGCTATAAGAAAAGCATACCTATGGACACATATGATTTGAAAAAAAGTGAAGTCATTATATGAAAACTTAAAGCAAAAGGAAGGTGAAGGATCTAATGCTGGAGAATTTAGTGTCAGCAAAGGATGGTTTGATAATTTTAGAAAGACGTTTGGCTTAAAAAATGTCAAGATAACAAAAGAAGCAGTGTTTGCCAACCAAGAGGCAGCAGATGAGTTCTCAGATGCCTTTAAGAAAATCATTGAACAAAATGGTGCTGGGAAAATTGGACAGCCACATGCAGAAGAATGAAACTCGACCATTCTCTAACACCATTCAAAAGATAAACTCAAAGTGGATGAAAGACCTCAATGTGAGACAGGAATCCATTCAAATCCTAGAGGAGAACATAGGCAGTAACCTCTTTGACATCGCCCACAGCAACTTCTTTCAAGATACATCTCCAAAAGCTAGTGGAACAAAAGCAAAAATGAACTTTTGGGACTTCATCAAGATAAAAAGCTTCTGCACAGCAAAGGAAACAGTCAACGAAACAAAGAGGCAACCCACAGAATGGGAGAAGATATTTGCAAATGACACTACAGATAAAGGGCTGGTATCCAAGATCTATAAAGAACTTCTCAAACTCAACACCCAAAAAACAAATAATCAAGTCAAAAAGTGGGCAGAAGATATGAAAAGACACTTCTCTGAAGAAGACATACAAATGGCTAACAGACACATGAAAAAATGTTCATCATCTTTAGCCATCAGGGAAATCCAAATCAAAACCACATTGAGATACCACCATACACCAGTTAGAATGGCAAAAATGGACAGGGAGAGAAACAACAAATGTTGGATAGGTTGTGGAGAAAGGGGAACCCTCTTACAGTGTGGTGGGAATGCAAGTTGGTACAGCCACTTTGGAAAACAGTGTGGAGGTTCCTCAAAAATTTAAAAATAGAGCTACGCTATGACCCAGCAATTGCACTCCTGGGTATTTACCCCAAAGACACAGATGTAGTGAAAAGAAGGGCCATATGCACCCCAATGTTCATAGCAGCAATGTCCGCAATAGCCAAACTGTGGAAAGAGCTGAGATGCCCTTCAACAGATGAATGGATAAAGAAGATGTGGTCCATATATACAATGGAATATTACTCAGCCATCAGAAAAGATGAATACCCAACTTTTACATCAACATGGATGGGACTGGAGGAGATTATGCTAAGTGAAATAAGTCAAGCAGAGAAAGTCAATTATCATATGGTTTCACTTATTTGTGGAACATAAGGAATAACATGGAGGACATTAGGAGAAGGAAGGGAAAAATGGGGAGGGGAAATTGGAGGGACAGATGAACCATGAGAGACTATGGACTCTGAGAAACAAACGGTTTTAGAGGGGAGGGGGGAGGGGGAATTTGTTAGCCCGGTGATGGGCATTAAGGAGGGCACATACTGCATGGAGCACTGGGTGTTATACAAAAACAATGGATCGTGGATCACCACATCAAAAACCAATGATGTATTGTATGGTGACTAACATAACATAATAAAATTAAAAAAAAATCATTGAACAGGTTTTTAATGCAGATGGGTAGGGGGAGGAATGCCACAAAGGACATTTATTAATAAGGAAGAAAAGTGAGTACCAGGATTTAAGGCAGAAAAGGATAGGCTAACTCTGCTGTTTTGTGCAAATGCAGTCAGGTTTATGATCAGGACTGCCCTTATCTATACAGCTACTTGTAGGGAAAAGATAAACACCAGCTGTCAGTCTTTTGTTTTACAACAAGAAGGCCTGCACTAAAAGAACCCATTTTCTGGATTGGTTCCATCGATGCTGTGTTCCTGAAGTCAGGAAGTACTTTTCTAGTAAAATCCTACCTATTAAAATTCTTTTGATACTGGACAATGCCCTGGCCAGCCAGAACCCCATGAATTCAACACTGAAGGCATGAAAAATTTCTACTTGTCCCCAAACACAGTGTCTCTAATTCAGCCTCTAGATCAGATGCCATAAGGACCTTTAAGGCTCATTACATGGTAGTCTATGAAAATGATTGTCATGGCTATGAAAGAGAACCACAATGGAGTATTACTCAGCCATGAGAAAGGATGCATATTTACCATTTACATCGACATGGATGGAAGTGGAGGGTATTATGCTGAGTGAAATAAGTCAGTGAAAGACAATATGGTTTCATTCATACGTGGAATATAAGAAATTGTGTAGAGGATCATAGGGGAAGGGAGGGGAAAACTGAATAGGAAGAAATCAGAGAGGGAGACAAATCATGAGAGACTCAATTACAGGAAACAAACTGAGGGTTGCTGGAGGGGAAGTTGGTGGAAGGATGGGGTAATTGGGTGATGGGCATTAAGGAGGGCATGTGATGTGATGAGCACTGGGTATTCTATGCAACCGATGAATTACTGAACTCTACAACTGAAACTAATGATGTATTACTGTATGTTGGCTAATTGAATATAAATTAAAAAAAAAAAGAGAGAGAACCACAATAGAGAGATCATAAAGGTCTAGAAGGATTACACCACTGAGGATGCCATCATTATTACAGAAAAAGCAATGAAAGCCATCAAGGCCAAAACTAAATTCCTACAGAAAAAAACCTGTGACAAATGTTGTACATGACTTCACAGGATTTACAACAGAGCCATGGCAAAAAATGTGTGTGTGTGGTGGGGGGTAAAGGGTAATATGGATCTTGGGAGAAATTTAAGAGTTAATAGATACCACAGCAGAGGAACTGACAGAAGACCACTTGATGGGGATGAGTGCTTCCAAACCAGTGCCAGATGATGAGGAAGAAGAGGTAGAAGAAGCAGTATCAGAAAAACAAATTGACATTAGACAATCTGGCAGAAGGGTTCTGATTATTCAAGACTGCTTTAACTTCTTTTACAGCATGGACCATTCTATGATACAGGCACTAAAACTAAAGCAAATGATGGTAGAAGGATTGGTACCATATAGAAACATTTTTAGAGAAATGAAAAAATAAATGTATTTCTGTAAAATTACAGCAAGAGTGCCTGATTCTCTTGCCTCCTCTTCCATCTGTACCACCCCTAAGAAAGTAAGACAAACCCCTCTTCCCCCTCCTCCTCCACAGCCTATTCAACATGGAAACAATGAGGATGAAGACCTTTATGATGATCTACTTCCATTTAATGAATAGTAATGAATAATAATAATGCCATACAGTTAATAAACTTATTTTTGTGCATGTATGCCTCTTCATGTGAAAATCTATCTGTCAAGCAAGAACTGTATGAGACATTTTTGTGTCATCATCACCATCCTTGCTTAAGCATTCATGGTGTAGAACATCCTGTGCAAGACATGTATGGAACTGGAGAAGCTATCCTTCCAAAGACATGCAGTAAGTGATATTTAATATAAAATTAATAATGTGTTAGCTTTCTGTTTTATTACTTGGCTTTCAAAGAATTATGTTACCATATACTATGCCTCTCTCTCTCATAATTGGAGAAACTGTGTTCGGCCTATCATCACAAGTGTTTTTCTAAAAATGTAACAATGTTTCCAATACTATATTAAGAAGATGATTGTAATACTGTATGTCCTAAAATTTTTTTCTTATTTATTTATTTATTTTTTAGAAAGAAAGAGAGAGGAGGGGGAGAGGGAGAGAGAATCTCCATCAGACTATGCACTGAGCATGGAGACTGACACCGGGCTTGATCCCAAAACCCTGAGATCATGACCCGAGCCAAAACCAAGAGTTGGATGCCTAACTGATGGCACCACCCAGGCGCCCCTGTATGCCATAAAAATGTTATAATGATTCATTCATTAGCATACAGGGTAGGCTATCATGAAGCAACTGTATTGATTACACGAGGTTACTATAAAGTAATCATATTGCTGCTTCTTTATCAATGCATGAATTGTAATACCTATAAATAAATATGAATTTCTTTTCCACATTATCTTTTCATTTTTGAGGTCTACTGTTAGTAATACATATTACATCTACAGTGTCTTTTGGCTTAAAAGATAATATTGAGGTAGGTAATGACAGATGATTCATCTTGAAAACAGATGACATAAACTTATGGTACTGATAACTATAACACAATAGTGTAAATGTATTTCCTCTTCCTTATGATTTTCTTAATAACATTTTTTTCTCTAGCTTGATTTATTGTAATAATAACTTATAGTACATAATACATAAACAAAATATGTGTTAATCAACTCTATAGTGTTGGTAGGCCTTATAGTCAACAGTAGGCTATTAGTAGTGAAGTTTTGGGGGAATCAGGAGTTATACATGGATTTTTCACTGTGCAGGGGATTGGCACTCCAAACCCCCATGTTGTTCAAAGGGTCAAATGCATTGCAGAATGTTAAGTGCTTTGTATATCTGAACTTGTTAGTTTTTGTAACATGACCATGGCAAGCAGTTTCAGTTACATTTTAACTACATTTGACAAGTCCTCCAGCTTTGTTAAATTTTCCATCATTTTTAACCAATCTTAATTTGAGAGTTTCTTTTGGCTTAGAACCAAACCTACAGTCCACTTTTAGTAAATGCTCAACACCTAACCTTATTCCTTGATTTTTTTCATGACCAATATTTTACTTTTGCCCAATTTCCTCATTAATTGTTAATTGTTATTCTGTTGCATAGTATATATTTCTGTAAGGTACTCCTAATCAGTTTTGGAATGAGGTTGAAGATAGAAAGCACTGATAAAATAATACTTCAAGTTTTAGAGAATTTGACAGAAACAAATTATTATTCAATTCAACAACTATTTTCTGAGTGTCAAATTATGTGTCAGAACTATTTTACTGGAATAAATCAGTGAACAAAACAAAGATCTCTGTGCCTGTGGAATTTATGTTCTACTAAGGAAAATAGACACAACCAATCAACATAACAGGTAAATAACACTATATGTAAAACTGAGAAGTGCCAAGAGGAAAAATGAGTAGAGCAAGGTCAGGGGAATCAGATGTACTGGAGATGGGAGCTGCAATTTTAAGTAAGTAGTTAAGGTAGATCTCATTCTAAAGGTGATTATCAGAGCAAAGATTTGAAGGAGATAAGAGTTATCCATTCTGATTTCAGAGCATGTTGGGGGACTTCTCCAGAAATGAGGGAGCTGGCAGTTGCCATTTTCCTACCCTGCCTCCCAGCATACACATAGAGCCACCTGCAGGAAGTGGTGCTCCAGACACTTGCTATCTAACCTGCTAGCAGTGCACCTGAGGACTTGTATACTCCAAGTCTGCTAGCCTCAGCCCTGGGCTCAGGGCAAATTTTGTTAGCATATAAGCCTCACTCAGCTGCCAGATGCACGGCTGCCACTGCATGCCAAACCTACCCAATATGATGCACCCCCAGCCACCTTGGCCCTTAGCTGGCGCATCATTTCAGGGGATCTGACCTAGGACAAGTGGCCCAATGCAAATTTTGCTAACACCCCTGCCCCGCTCCCAAGTTCCTTGGCAGGCATGCCCCGCTGAAAGGCTGGGTCCCACTAACACCACAGAGAATAAGCACAGCCCATAAGAGGTAGAGAGTCAGTGCAGATGACTTCACTTAAAAAGTGACTCAGACACAACAGCAGGGCATAAGCAACACACACAGGATACTCTCCTAAGTGCCAGGTTCTGAGAACAGTGGACACTGCACTGCAGGGCACTCCAGGGACTCTTCTTCATAAAGTCACTACTTTCAAGAGCAGACGACATAGCTGACCTTCTTAACATACAGAAACAGACACAGAGAGGCAGAAAAAATGAGGAGATAGAAAAATTTATCCCCAATGAAAGAACAGGACAAGGTCATGGCCAGAGATCTAAGTGAAACAGATATAAGTAACATGCCTGATAGAGAATTTAAAGCAATGATCATTAGGATATTCACTGGACTTGAGAAAAGTATGGAAGACATTAGTGAGACCCTTAACACAGAGATAAGGAATAACATAGCAGAGATAAAGGACTCAATAAATGAAATGAAAAACACACTGATGGAATGAACATCACAATGGAAGAAGCAGGGGAATGAATTAGTGACCTAGAAGACAGAATGATGGAAAGTAATCAAGATGAAGTACAGAAAAAAGAAGTATGTAAAACGAGAATAGACTTAGAGAACTCAGATTCCATCAAACATAATAACATTTGTATTATAGGGGTCACAGAATAAGAAGAGGAAGAAAAGGAAGCAGAAAATTTATTTGAAGAAATAATTGCTGAAAACTTCCCTAATCTGGGAAAGGAAACAGACAGCCAGATCCAGGAGGCACAGAGAACTCTCATCAAAATCAACAAAAGCAGATCCACACCAAGACATACTATAATTAAATTTGCAAAACATAATAATAAAAAATTTTAAAGCAGCAAGACAAAAGAAATAAGTAATTTATAAGAGAAAACCCATAGGGCTAGCTGGACATTTCTCAACAAAAACTTGGCAAGCCAGAAAGGAGTAGCCTGATATACTCAAAGTGCTGAGAAAAATCTGCAGCCAAGAATACTCTATCCAGCAAGGCTATCATTCAGACTAGACGGAGAGATACAGAGTTTCCCAGACAAACAAAAACTAAAGGAGTTCATGACCACTAAACCAGCCCTGTGAGAAATACTAAAGGGGACTCTGAGTGGAAAGGAAAGACCAAATGTGACAGTATGAAGGTAGGAAACACAAAGCAGTAAAAATATTTCTGTAAAAAAATCAGTCCCAAGGTACTGACAAAAAAGGGATATAAAATATAATAACACATACATAAAACGTGGGGAGGAGAGGAGAAAAGAACGGGCTCAAACTTAAACGACCATCAACTTAATATAGACTTCTATATGCAGAAGAGGTTATATATAAAACTAATGGTAATCATATATTAAAAACCACTAATAAATATGCAAAGTATAACAAGAAAGAAATGCAAATATATCATTAATGAAAATCAGCAAATCATGAAACAGAGAAAGAAATGGTCGAAGAAAATCCCCAGAAAAAGAAAACAAACAAGTAATAAAATGGCAATAAATATATACCTATCAATAATTATTCTGAGTGTAAATGGACTAAATGCTCCAATCAAAAGACACAGGGTGACAGAATGGATTAAAAAAAAAAAGACCTATCCATATGCTGCCTATAAGAGACTCATTTAGACATAAAGGCAACTGCAGATTGAAAATGGGGAGATGGAGAAACATCTATTATATAAATGGATGTCAAAAGAAAGCTGGAGTAGCAATACTTATCGGACTAAACAGACTTTAAAACAAAGACTGTAACAAGAGACAAAGGAGGACACTATATAATAATAAAGAAGATATAATAATTGTAAACATTTATGCATCCAAATACATAAAACAGTTAATAACAAACCTAAAGGAATGAATCAATAACATAATGAGAGTAGGGAACTTTATTTTTATTTATTTTTATTTTTTTTAAAGATTTTATTTTTTATTTATTTGAGACAGAGAGAATGAGAGACAGAGAGCATGAGAGGGAGGAGGGTCAGAGGGAGAAGCAGACTCCCCGCCGAGCAGGGAGCCCGATGTGGGACTCGATCCCGGGACTCCAGGATCATGACCTGAGCCGAAGGCAGTCGCTTAACCAACTGAGCCACCCAGGCGCCCGAGAGTAGGGAATTTTAACACCACACTTACATCAATGGACAGATCATCTAAACAGAAAATCAACAAGGAAACAATGGCTTTGAATGACACACTGGACCAGATAGATTTAACAGACATATTCAGGACATTCCATCCTAAAACAGTAGAATACACATTCTTTTCAATGGAACATGAAATGAACATGGAACATTCTCCAGAATAGATCACGTATTAGCCCACAAAACAAGCCTCAACAAATTCAAGAAGATTGAAATCACAATGTTATGAAACTAGAAGTCAACCACAAGAAAAAATTTGGAAAGACCAGAAATACCTGGAGGTTAAATAACATGCTGCTAAACAATGGATGGATAAACTAGGAAATAAAAGGGGAAATGTGAAAGTGCATGTTACATGAAAACAATGAATCGTGGATCACTACATGAAAAACTAATGATGGGGTTTTCCACATAAAGTATCATATCATCTGCAAAGAGTGAGAGTTTGACTTCTTCTTTGCCGATTTGGATGCCTTTTATTTCTTTTTGTTGTCTGATTGCTGTGGCTAGGACTTCCAATACTGGGGAGGGTATGTGCTCTGGTAAGCGCTGTGAATTGTGCAAGACTGTTGAATCTCAGATCTGTACCTCTGAAACAAATAATGCAATATATGTTAAGAAAAAAAGAAGAAAAAGAAGAAGAAGGTAGCGGGAGGGGAAGAATGAAGCGGGGGAAATTGGAGGGGTAGACGAACCATGAGAGACGATGGACTCTGAAAAACAAACTGAGGGTTCTAGAGGGGAGGGGGGTGGGAGGATGGGTTAGCCTGGTGGTGGGTATTGAGGAGGGCACATTCTGCATGGAGCACTGGGTGTTATGCACAAACAATGAATCATGGAACACTTCATCTAAAACTAATGATGTAATGTATGGGGATTAGCATAAGAATAAAAAAAAACTAATGATGTATTATATGGTGACTAACATAACATAATAAAATAAAATTAAAAAAAAAGAAAAACAAACAAACAAAAAGTACATGGGAAAAAATGAAAATGAAAACATGATGGTCCAAAACCTTTGGGATACAGCAAAAGCAGTTCTAAGAGGGAAGTTTATAGCAATACAGGCCTACCTCAAGAAGCAAGAAAAATCTCAAACAACTTAACCTTATACCTAGGAGACTAAAAAAAGAATAACAAACAAAACCTAAAATCAGCAGCTTCATGAAGGAAAGAATAAAGACTAGAGCAGAAATAAAAACTAAAAAAACATTAGAACCAATCAATGAAACCAGGAGCTGGTTCTTTGAAAAGATCAATAAGATTGATAAACCTTTAGCCAGACTTATCAAGAAAAAAAAAAGAGAGAGGACTCAAATAAATAAATCACAAATGAGAGAGGAGAAATAACCAACACAATAGAAATACAATTATGAAATAATATGAAAAACTATATGTCAACAAACTGGACAACCTAGAAGAAATGAGTAAAATCCTAGAAACATGTAAACTACCAAACTTGAAACAGGAAGAAATAGAAAAGTTGAACAGGCCAATAACCATCAAAGAAATTGAATCAATAATCAAAAAACTCCCCAAAAACAAAAGTCCAGGACCAGATGGCTTCATAGACGAATTCTACCAAACATTTAAAGAAGGGTTAATACCTAATCTTCTCAAAATATTCCAAAAACAGAAAAGGAAGAAAACTTCCAAATTCATTCTATGAGCCCAGCATTATCCTGATACCAAAACCAGATAAAGACACCATTAAAAAGGAGAACCACAGGCTGATATCCCTGATGACCACAGACGCAAAAATCCTTAATAAAATACTAGCAAACTGAATTCAACAATATATTAAAAAAATCATTTGCCACAATCATGTAGGATTTATTCTGGCTTGCAAGGGTGGTTCAATGTTCACAAATCAATGTGATATATCACATCAATAAGAAAAAGGATAAGAACCATATGATCATTTCAGTAGGTGCAGAAAAAGCATTTGACAAAATACAGCATCCATTTGTAAAAATCCTCAACAAAGTAGCTTTAGAGGGGACATACCTCAAATTAATAAAGGCCACGTATGAAAAATCCACAGCTAACATCATCCTTAATGCAGAAAAACTGAGAACTTTTCCCCTAAGATCAGGAACAAGACAGGAATGTCCACTCTCACTTTTATTCAACATAGTACTGGAAGTCCTAGCCACAGCAATCAGACAACAAAAAGAAATAAAAGGTATTCAAATCAGCAAGGAAGAAATAAAATTTTCACTATATGCAGATGACATGATACTCTATATAGGAAACCTGAAAGACTCCACCAAAAAACTGCTAGAACTGATGCACAAATTCAGTAAAGTCACAGGATAAAAAATCAACATACAGAAATCTGTTGCATTTCTATACACCAATAATGAAGCAGGAGAAAGAAATTAAGAAAACAATCCCATTTACATTTGTACCAAAAATAGTAAGATATCTAGGAATAAACCTAACCAAAGGGATGAAAGACTTGTACTGTGAAAACTATAAAACACTGATGAAAGAAACTGAAAATGACACAAAGAAATGGAGACATCCCATACTTATGGACTGGAAGAACAAATATTTTTATTTTTATTTATTTATTTTTATTTATTTATTTTTTTAAAGATTTTTTTTATTTGACAGGGAGAGACACAGTGAGAGAGGGAACACAAACAGGGGGAGTGGGTGAGGGAGAAGCAGGCTTCCTGCCGAGCAGGGAGCCCAATGAGGGGCTCGATCCCAGGACCCTGGGATCATGACCTGAGCCGAAGGCAGACGCTTAATGGCTGAGCCACCCAGGCGCCCCAAGAACAAATATTTTTAAAATGTCCATGCTACACAAAGCAATCTACACATTTAATGGTATCCCATCAAAATACCAACAACAGAGCTAGAATAAACAATCCTAAAATTTGTATGGAACCACAAGACCCCAAATAGCCAAAGCAATCTTGAAAAAGAAAACCAAAGCTGGAGGCACCACAATTCCAAACTTCGAAGTTATATTACAAGCTGTAGTAATCAAAACCATATGGTACTGGCACAAAAATAGACACAGAGATCAATGAAACAGAATACAAAACCCAGAAATAAATCCTCAACTACATGGTGAATCTTCTACAATGGTGTTGGGAAAACTGGACAGCCACATGCAACAGAATGCAACTGGACCACTTTCTTACACCATACAGAAAAATAAATTTAAAATCAATGAAAGACCTCAATGTGAGACAGGAAACCAGAAATATGCTAGAGGAGAACACTGGCAATAACCTCTTTGACATCCGCCATAGCAACTTCTTTCTACATATGTCTCCTGAGGCAAGGGAAACAAAAGCAAAAAAGCTTTTGCACAGTGAAAAAAAATCAACAAAACTAAAAGACAACCTACAGAATGGGAGAAGATATTTGCAAATGACATATCCACTAAAGGGCTAATATCCAAAATATATAAAGAACTTATAAAACTCAACACCCAAAAACCATATAATCCAATTTAAAAATGGGCAGAAGAGATAAACAGACATTTCTCCAAAGAAGATATACAGATGGCCAACAGACACATGAAAAGATGCTCAACATCACTAATCATCAGGGAACAGCAAATCAAAATCACAATGAGATATCACCTCATACCTGTGAGAATGGTTCACATCAACAAAACAAAAAAACCACAGGTGTTGTTGAGGATGTGGAGAAAAAGGAACAATCCTGCAATGTTGGTAGGAATACCAACTGGAACAGCCACTCTGGAAAACAGTATGGAGGTTCCTTAAAAAGCTAAAAATAGGGGTGCCTGGGTGGCCCAGTTAGTTAAGCATCCGACTCTTGATTTGTGTTCAGGTCATGATCTCAGGGTTGTGCAATCGAGCCCTGCATTGGGCTCTACACTGGCATGGAGCCTGCCTAAGGTTCTCCCTCTCCCTCTTCTTCTTATTCCCCCTCCCCCTCTAAAAAAAAGTTAAAAATAGAACTATCCTATTGCAATCCAGCAACTGCACTATGAGGTATTTACCCAAAGAATACAAAAACATAATTCAAAGGGATACATGCACCCTGATGTTTATACCAGCATTATTTACAATAGCCAAATCATGAAAACAGCCCAAGTGTCCATGGATTGATGAATGGATAAAGAAGATGTGAGATATAGATAATGAATGTGAGATATATATAATAAATGTGAGATATATATAGTGAATGTGAGATATATATAATGAAATATTACTCAGCCAGGAAAAAGAATAAAATCTTGCCATTTGCAATGATATGGATGGAGCTAGAGTATAATGCTAAGTGAAATAAGTCAGTCAGAGAAAGACAAATACCATTTGATTTCACTCATATGTGGAATTTAAGAAACAAAACAAACGAGCAAAGGGAAAAACAGGAAGAGAGACAGACAGACAGACAAACCAAGAAACAGACTCTCAAGTATAGAGAACTGATGGTTACTAGAGGGGAGGTGTGTGGGCAATGGGTTAAATAGGTGATGGGGGTTAAGGAGGGTACTTGTGATGAGCACAGGGTGATGTGGAAGTGTTAAATCACTATACTGTACACCTGAAACTAATGTAACACTGTATGTTAACTAATTGGAAGTACAGAACTTTAAAATAAGGAATACATTCTTTCTGAAATTTATTGTGTATTACATTTATATAATTAACAAAAATTAGCCTCTCTTCCATCCTTCTTTCTCTTACCAGAAAAGCTTATTCCTAAATGAGACTTAGACATCATTTCTGTATTATGATAGAGACACAATTCTTTCACTAGTCCAATTTTGTTGCTCATCTTTATTTCCTAATTACGGTCCCCTCTACATTGATATATTTTGTTATTCACATAAATAAAGGTTCTTTCACAGTGATCGTAATGTCTCCCAATCCTGATTTACTGGGAAGACTGAGTTACTTGTCTATATTCAACCTATTGCAACCTACTGAATGCAAGGTAGCATTGAGGAACACAATCATCTCAGACGGTACTGTTGAACAGTCCATTCCTGCTGTCCAAAGCTGGACTTAAACTTATCTACTCTCTCCCATTATTCTCTTCACCAAACTATTATCCAGATCTACACCAACATAGAGGACTTTTCATGCCTAATGCACTCTGGCTCTATTCACTTCTTTTCCTGATGCTCCAAGTCCTTGTGACTATGTTTATCTGCCTGTGTTCTTTTTTTTTTTTTTAATTTTATTTATTTATTTATTTGATAGAGAGAGAGACAGCGAGAGAGGGAACACAAGCAGGGGGAGTGGGAGAGGGAGAAGCAGGCCTCCCGCTGAGCAGGGAGCCTGATGCGGGGCTCGATCCCAGGACTCTGGGATCATGACCCGAGCCGAAGGCAGACGCTTAACGACTGAGCCACCCAGGTGCCCCTCTGCCTGTGTTCTTCTAACTCTGCCTATGGCTAAAGTTCTACAGATGTATATGCTGTACCCAAATAAGCTGTGAGAGCAATAAGAATAGGACAATCATTTTATATTTTCCAACCTAGATTAATATTACAAAAGATCCAGTATACTGGGCCATAAAATACAACCATGAGTGCAGGACATACAACAGAAAAAGCTCATACACTGCGTTATCTTCCCCAGGTAAGGCTGAAATAAGTTACAGGTATTATGTCTACTAACATAGTAGCAGCTAGATTTAACGCTGGAAATTGACAAGTCCAAACCATTCTGTATTTCTTCATATAGGTAATACTAAATTATGTTGGTTAGACGAATGCTTCAATATTTGTGGATAAAAGCAATTTGTTAGAAAATAAATTATGATCACATTTTATTCTTTGTTCTCAGAAGTATCAGAAGATCAACCCACAAATGTTGAATAGTGAAGTGCTTTCATGAGAAATTTCCTCTTTAATAAATGTCTTAACTTTATTTGAATATGAAAAATCATGAGGTTCTGTAAGGGACACAAAGTGGTAAAATGGAGAGAAAGAAAAACCACAAGTCAGAGACCCGATTTCTAAAGTGCAAAAAAGCTATTATTACAGATAGAACTTTCTACATTCGGTACTTCCTATAGGACTCAAAGCATGATTAAATAATCTTCTGGTTCCAAAAACATGTTACCAATTTATGCTGAAGTTCTCTATCCAGGACAAGGGAATATATGCAGCTAGTAGAAATCATACTACTACTAAATAATAATAATGGGCTTTTTGTTAATTTACTAAATGGTACCTTAATTTATGATGGCTTAAAAATTTAAGTTCCTAGAGGACAGGGGTCATGATTTATATCTCTTTATGCACTCAGCACTGAACACAGTATTTTATACATATTGAATACTCAGCAAATAATTGCTAATGATGAAAGTGCTCTTCCAAAATGAATAAATGCAATACAAGTGTATAGCTGAAAATATTCAACCCAACAAATCTTCAGGCTCTCAAATCATTTATGCTTAAGAATTCATTCAAAATGGTATTTTTCAAAATGCTAGACACAAATTGGAAAAATATGTTGGGAATAGGAGTTATTACAGGTGTCTTTGGAACGTATGGGAAAGTGTGTTTAGAAATCATCTTGGAGGATAATTTGATTTGGGAATCTCAGTTCTGAGCAACTTAAAAACATCCTCCATGCACAGAATCCCAATCTGCTTTGCTAAAGCTTAAAAATGAAGATAACACCTGGAACTTTCAGATAAAACAAATGCTTCCTGAAGACAAATGACAAATATGAAGAGCTATGAGATTTGGCAATCGATAGCAGCTTTTCAGCTCATTATATGGATGATCAAGTATGCTGCCTTGAGCAAAAATATAAAAAAGGACATTGGGAGAAGCTTATAGTGGCACCAGAGGATATCTGAGGAATCAAATATTCACCTGTAAACATGAGCCTGGTGGGATAAATTGTGAAATTTGTGAACAATATGTTAACCTTTTTGCTTACTTTAATTTTACTACACTGATCTCAGAAAAACACAAAACTTCGGGGCGTTTTTAATTAAGTGTAGTTTTATATTTATATAAACTAGTAAAAATAGAAACTTTAGAATGGGTAAGTAAATCACAGTACATTTACTCAATGGAATGCTATGGAGCTATTAAAATTACATTCAAGAAGACTATGTATTATATTAAATAAATATAATACCAAGTTTTCAGAAAGATCATATGTACACACATTTTATAAAAACAATAAACTTAAAGAATGAAATTATCAACAGATTTCAAATGGCTTTTGAAATTCTTTTCTATACACTCCAAAATTTTCTTTAATGAACATGTAATATTTTTATAATAAAAACATATTTTAAATTTGTGACCCTTTAGATAGCAGTGAATAACAAAGTGAATTTTTGCTCCAAATCCCAAAGACCTAATTAACTCATCAATGCTATAAGTGTTGAAAAATTTCAGACCTCTGAATTAAAACAATGTTCTAAAAATTAGATTTTTTAACTTTTAATTTTGATATAATTTTAAATGTACAGGAAAGATGCAAGAATGGTACAAATAAATTCCATATATATACATTAAAAATGTGGTATATGTGCACAAGGGAGTATTATTCAGCTATGAGAAAGGGGAATATCCTGACATTTCTGACACCATAGATGGATTATTCTACAAGAGATAAATCAGACAGAGAAAGAAAAGTACAGTATGATATCACTTTTATGTGGAATCCAAAAAAGTCAAAACCTTAAAAAATAGAGATCAAAGTGGCAGTTACCAGGAGATGGGGTTGAGGACGATAAGACTGATGGTGTTTAAGATTACAAACTTGTAACGAGTAGTATATAAGCTGTAGAGCTCTAGTACATAGTATAATGAATATAGATAATAATATTGTACTATAATGATGTAATGTAACAAATATTGCCTCAATGGAAATCATATTAAAATAAAGAAATGTATCAAAGTAATATGCTATACACCTTAAATTTACAAAACATAACAAAAATGGGAAAAAATCCATATATTATTTACCCAGATCCACTATTTATATTCTATAGCATTTACATTATCATTCCCTGGACAGATTGATAGATGTTTATAGATTTACATGTACACTACTTCTTCTGACCCATTTGAGAGTAAATTAGAGATATTGTGTCCCTTTACTCATAAATACTTCAGTTTGTACATCCTAAGAAAAGAGCATTCTCATGTAAATCTACATTATGATTATCAAAGTTGGGAGATTTAATACTTATACAATATTTTTTTATGAATAGTCCATATTAAAATTCCATAAATTCTCATTTATTTCTTTTGTAGCTATTTTCATCCAACCAGGATGAAATCTAGATGATGCACTGCATTTAGGTGCCATGTCTCTAGTCTCTGATTTGGAACATTATTAATGAAGAACACTACAACAAAAACTAATGATGTACTATATGTTGGCTAACTTAACATAATAAAAAAAAGAAATAAATACTGATAAGAGAATCTCATTCCAGAAAATTAAATCCATACTCTTGGAAATGAAAAAAAAAAAATTTCTAGTCTTCCAAAAAACTCTGATCAGTTTGCAAGTTTCGATGTTTCATAACATTTTTGTTTTACAAAGTATGAATCAGTAAAATTTTAAGATTGTAATAACACAACAAACATACTGCTATGAAAAATAATGTATAATAGATGCATATAATAAATATTAAATCCTGTACCTGTATGTTACTGTTGGCTACATTACTTTACATTGAATAATAAAGTGTAATACTTTCTATCATTAAACTAGAAAGTAGAGATGATTCCATAGTGAGTCCTTCATTTTTATGCTGTCCTTTTAAACTTTGTACTGCTTTTTGATATTCATATATTAGAACAGTTAACAGTATTAACAATGCTTTTCTAAATATTTCACTCTATTTGGAGATTAAAAAAAAATCTATTGAAATAAATTAGACAATTCAAAATAACAAAAAATGCAGAGACATAGTTTTTAATAATTTTCTTAGTCATCCTTTCACTTTGTTAAATCTGAATTTCAGAAGATGTGGTACATATATACAATGGAATATTATTCAGCCATCAGAAAAGATGAATACTGACCATTTGCATCAACATGGATGGAACTGAAGGGGATTATGCTAAGTGAAATAAGTCAAGCAGAGAAAGTCAATTATCATATGGTTTCACTCATATGTGGAACATAAGGAATAGCATGAAGGACCACAGGAGAAGGGAGGGAAATCTGAACAGGGAGAAATCAGAGAGGGAGATGAACCATGAGAGACTATGGACCCCAGGAAATGAACTGAGGGTCTCAGAGGGGAGGGAGTTGAGAGGAGGGGGTAACAGGGTGATGGGTATTAAGGAGGGCACGTGTTGTGATGTGCACTGAGTGTTATACGTAACTAATGAATCATTGAACACTCCATCAAAAACTAATGATGTACTATACAGTGGCTAACTGAACATAATAAAAAAAAAATAGTGCTGTCATTCCCATAGCAATACCAATTTCCACAAAAAAAAAGTTCAGGAAAGATTAAACTGCATTATTAAAATTAGAAGTTGTCCTTACAAATAATATTACAAATAATGCAGTAACTTAAACTTTCTCCTTCAACAAGGTAATACTGTCATGAGAATTGCAAATGAAATTAGTAGGTAACATTAGAAAACTTATGTGGCAAAGTTTTATTTGAATGCCTTCTACCAAAACAAAAATTACATTGGGTGTCCATTGAGAAATTTTGTCATCTACCATAAAAACCCAAGGGTAAATTTGGTCATTGCTAATGAAACACTAAAACTTTTCAAAAATTTTCTTAAAGTATCAGTTTTTTGGTTTGGTTTTCTGAAGATTCAACTAATGAACAAATTAAAGGGGTACTTTTCTTCGCTCTTCTTTTTCTTTTATAAAAAATATACAACTTTCTTAATCTCCTAGATTGATATTTCCTTGGAATAGAAGTATAGAACTGATAGATCAAAATGTACCCACATTTTTATGACTTGTGGTACCTACTGTCAAAAGGTACCACAGAAAATTTTCTTCTTACATTTTATGGAAGAAAAGTACAGAGTTTCTGATTTAGAAAAGAATGAGTTGAAGTGGGTAGGGTAGATTGAAGTAGAAATTATAAATTTCAGTACAAACATCAGATAGAAATATCAAGTGTTTTGCTGAGTAAGATTCTTAAGTGTCAGAAGTATAAAACTGTTTTCACAAGAGCAAAAAGGTAATATTTGAATATTTGGAGTATGGAGAGAAAACACGACTACCTTTTAAGGCCAGTTAAATCTTAAAGCTCTTACATTTGACCCTATTTATTAATATTGAACACTGAGTTGTATTTTACTCAAGACTGCCTTCATTTGTTGTTTGTGGGTATTGCAATATGTTCTGGGAAGATGTGGGTCTGTCCTGGAAGCTTAGACACTTTTTTCTTGCACTGCTTAAAAGAATGTCTGGGACAGTTGGTGCTCAGTAATATTTTTTGGCAGATGGATTTTTTGGACATAAATCAATCAACAAACCAATCAGAGGTCCCTTGTTGGAGGTACTGTAGCCCTCAGTGATAGGAACTGTTTCTGGCGGAGGAAGATAGAGGCCAGACCTTTGCAAGACTAGCCCATGTGCCCATTTGCCAAAACCCCCTCCTCCTTCCATTCTACAGGCGTGAGAAAAAGATGGATCAAAAACAATAAACGTAATTCAGCTCAAAGTAACAGAATCAATTCAGAAAATGAGAGTTCAACATTAGCTCTAGGTACAAATAATGCTCATCTGAAATCATCATTAGGTTAAACATCTCCTTTCTTTCCATACACATATTTGCTTCTTCATTAGAATCAGGGCGTTGGGGAGAGAAGAACTAGAGGGAACATATTCATCCACCAAGGTTTGTAGTTAAGATGCTGCAATTAGCTAACCATGGGAAGATATATTTGTTATTTGTTATTTCATGGTTTAGGATGATGAAATAATCTGCCTCCAGTCTTCAGGTTGTTAAAATCACATCCAAAAATTAAGTGGAAAAAGGTACATGTACATGAGTAACCAACACAATCAGGAGATTTCTATGTATATTTGGTTCAATATCTATAATATCCACATGGAGAGAAGAGTTAGCTGAATATGCTTATATATAGACTGCTATCCAAAAAGATTCCTACTGTTAGGACATGAATGTATATTTGCATATCCTAAAATCAGGATTAGCTAATATACCATCATATACTTGCATCACGAATGGCTAGTTGTGAAAATAAGTTCAATATAAAGCCCAGTGCATGCATTTTAAAATTTATATTTCCTCACCATGAATATAGTCAGAGTTCAAGCTTTTCCCTACCTTGATATATGCTTACCTATACATTTTATCATTTTTCTATTGTCTCCAACATTTTTAGTAGTATTTTTCTTTGGACAAAAATACCATTTAGATCTTAGAAAGATTCTGATATGACTTATAAAATTATAAAACACAAATGGATTTTTTGCCCGTAGACACTTTACTCATTCAATCCCTACAACATCCAATATATAAATACTATAAACAAAAGGACTAAATTCTCCATATTCACATTAATATAACAATCACCACCATTTTGGAATATGATATGTCATCTCATTTACTCCTTCCTCACAATAGGCAAGGAATAGATTCCACTATTCCTGCTTTATGAATATGGAAAGAGAATCTCAGAATGTATGAGAAACTTGCCCAATTCTCCTGCTAGTAAGTGGACACAAGATTTAAACCCAAGTATGAATGACGCAAAGACCCACCAGATTATAAATTGTTCTGAGTCAATTATTTGGAATTTTGAACAATTTCCTCTAGAGAAAGCACTACGGCCTACTGTGAACACTGGAATGAATGTTGGGTGGGAAGCAAGCTAACTGAGTGTACTAGTTTTCTATTGCTGCTATAAGAAATTCCCACAAACTCAGTGTCTTAAAACAACACAAATTTATATTGCTTCTTAAATGAAATATAATATAGTTATATTCATTCTTATACTTCTATAGGTCAGAAGTCTGACATGGGTCTCACTTGGCTAAAATCAAGGTGTCAGCAGGGCTATATTTATTTTTTCCTGGAGGATCTAGAGAAGATTCCATTTCCTTGCCTCTTCCAGTTTCCTGAGACCACCTACATTCCTTGGGTGAGTTTATTTCTCCATCTTCAAACCCTGCAATGTAGTATTTCTCTGACTCTTGTGCCCTCACTTCTGTCTCTTGACTACAGCCAGGAAAGTTTTCTGCTATTTGGGACTGGTATGATTAAAATGGTCCCAATAATCGAGGATTATCTTCTCATCTCAAGGTCTGTAACTTAATCACATCAGCAAAGTCCCTCTTTGCCATCTGAGGTAATACAGTCACAGATTATAAAAATGGGAACATGCACATCTTTGGGGGCTGGGAACCGACATCATTCTGCCTATTACAATGAGATTATTTGTGAATGACTGACAGTCAAATTTCCCTGCCAGAGGGTTTTTTTTTTTTTTAATATTTTGGGAAAGATGTTTGTCTACAAAAGTGAATATCAAATTAGCAGTCCAATAAAGTAAAATAATGTAACTAAATAAAAGCAGTAATAGAAATATTTTTTAATCTAATGAAGTAAATTTTTGGATAGTAGGAAGAAGGAAGATTTTTGGATGACTGAATATTATATATGAGAGTGGGGCCCATTTTAAAGATTCAAAGAAAAAATCTGGGACATGGAAATATGATCTGCTGGGAAGTGGGGCAGATACTAGATGAAAGGAATAAAAATGGGGAGATACTTGGGGAAAGAGGGGACTGGAATAGATACAAACTAAAAACAATATTTTTGAGCATTTAATATGTGCCAACTGCCATGATTGTAACTTTGAATTTATTATTTAATCATTATAACAATTTTATAAAACATGTAATATTATCCCAATTTTACATATGTCATAAATGAAGGTTAGGGAAATTAAAGAATATAGCACAGTGCAAGTAAGTAGTAGAGCCAGGATTCAAACCCAAGTTGGACTTACTCCAAAGACCATGCTCTTAATTACTGTGCTAAACTATGATAGAAATCCAGCTCTGGTAGAAACTTAACAACCAGGGAAGTCCAACATGGTATGGAGTAGTCCCAACAGTTGGAAAGAATATAGTCAAAGATTAACAGTTTAATGCAATAGTCAAGAGTCCAAGAACGTGGACAGCACTGGGAACCCTTCCACTGTCAACTCACCCCATCTTCCAGATCTTCCAGACACATCGAGTGACTGGACTCCATTCACTATGAGCAGGACTAATGAAGGAAGACATGAAGACATGAAAACTGAAAACTAGGCAGATGAATGAGGCAAAAACAAAAGCACAACTAGATGGATAAGTGTGCTACTATAACTGGAATAAAACTGATCAATTTGTAATACAGCAAAAGTGAATGAGACCACAAGGCTGAAGTCAGATCAACAGCAAAAGTGATAATGCTGATAATGAGACTGTGATGTTCAAGCTCCCTTAATCTGTTCTAAATTTGGGGTTGGTATCAAAGACTGATACAAGACCTAGTCTACAGAAAGCCAAGTATCTCCCACTCACCGGCCATGAAAAAGAGGAGAGATAAACTTATTCCAGAAAGGTTAGCCTTGCTTAACAGTTTGCTTAGAGCACAGCATTGCTATATTGTACCTGCTTTCAAAGAGCTTCTTTTTCTTTTCTCCCAAGGTAATACCTTTTTAAGATCTCTACATTCTTTTTTTTTTTTCAACGTAGAATGCCACCTGACAAGCCACAGCATGACTTTTTTTTATTCTTATGTTAATCCCCATACATTATATCATTACTTCTAGATGAAGTGTTCCATGATTCATTGTGCATAACACCCAGTGCTCCATGCAGAATGTGCCCTCCGCAATACCCACCACCAGCTAACACATCCTCCCACCCCCCTCCCCTCTAGAACCCTGTTTGTTTTTCAGAGTCCATTGTCTCTCATTGTTCGTCTACCCCTCCGATTTCCCCCGCTTCATTCTTCCCCTCCCGCTACCTTCTTCTTCTTTTTTTTTCTTAACATATATTGCATTATTTGTTTCAGAGGTACAGATCTGAGATTCAACAGTCTTGCACAATTCACAGCGCTTACCAGAGCACATACCCTCCCCAGTGTCTATCACCCAGTCACCCCATCCCTCCCACCCCACCCCCCACTCCAGCAAACCCTCAGTTTGTTTCCTACAATTAAGAATTCCTCATATCAGTGAGATCATATGATACATGTCTTTCTCTGTTTGACTTATTTCACTCAACATAATACCCTCCAGTTCCATCCACGTCGTTGCAAATGGCAAGATCTCATTCCTTTTGATGGCTGCATAATATTCCATTGTATATATATACCACCTCTTCTTTATCCATTCATCTGTCGATGGACATCTTGGCTCTTTCCACAGTTTAGCTATTGTGGACATTGCTGCTATAAACATCAGGGTGCACGTACCGCTTCAGATCCCTACTTTTGTATCTTTGGGGTAAATACCCAGTAGTGCAATTGCTGGATCATATGGTAGCTCTATTTTCAACTTTTTGAGGAACCTCCATACAGTTTTCCAGAGTGGCTGCACCAGCTTGCATTCCCACCAACAGTGGAGGAGGGTTCCCCTTTCTCCGCATCGCCGCCAACATCTGTCGCTTCCTGACTTGTTAATTTTAGCCATTCTGACTGGTGTGAGGTGGTATCTCATTGAGGTTTTGATTTGGATTTCCCTGATGCTGAGCGATATTGAATACTTTTTCATGTGTCTGTTGGCCATTTGGATGTCTTCTTTGGGAAAATGTCTGTTCATGTCTTCTGCCCATTTCTTGATTGGATTCTTTGTTCTTTGGGTGTTGAGTTTGATGAGTTCTTTATAGATTTTCGATATTAGCCCTTTATCTGATATGTCATTTGCAAATATCTTCTCCCATTCTGTCGGTTGTCTTTTGGTTTTGTTGACTGTTTCCTTTGCTTTGCAAAAGCTTTTTATCTTGATGAAGTCCCAATAGTTCATTTTTGCCCTTGCTTCCCTTGCCTTTGGCGATGTTTCTAGGAAGAAGTTGCTTCGGCTGAGGTCAAAGAGGTTGCTGCCTGTGTTCTCCTTTAGGATTTGGATGGACTCCTGTCTCACATTGAGGTCTTTCAACCATTTGGAGTCTATTTTTGTGTGTGGTGTAAGGAAATGGTCCAGTTTCATTCTTCTGCATGTGGCTATCCAATTTTCCCAACACCATTTGTTGAAGAGACTGTCTTTGTTCCATTGGACATTCTTTCCTGCTTTGTCAAAGATGAGTGGACCATAGAGTTGAGGGTCCATTTCTGGGCTCTCTATTCTGTTCCATTGATCTATGTGTCTGTTTTTGTGCCAGTACCATGCTGTCTTGATGACAGTTTGTAATAGAGCTGGAAGTCCAGAATTGTGATGCCGCCAGCTTTGCTTTTCTTTTTCAACATTCCTCTGGCTATGCGAGGTCTTTTCTGGTTCCATACAAATTTTAGGATTATTTGTTCCATTTCTTTGAAAACAGTGGATGGTATTTTGATGGGAATTGCATTGAATGTGTAGATGGCTCTAGGTAGCATTGACATCTTCACAATATTTGTTCTTCCAATCCATGAGCATGGAACGTTTTTCCATTTCTTTGTGTCTTCCTCAATTTCTTTCATGAGTATTTTATAGTTTTCTGAGTAAAGATCCTTTGTCTCTTTGGTTAGATTTATTCCTAGGTATCTTATGGTTTTGGGGGCAATTGTAAATGGGATCGACTCCTTAATTTCTCTTTCTTCTGTCTTGTTGTTGGTGTATAGGAATGCCACTGACTTCTGTGCATTGATTTTATATCCTGCCACTTTACTGAATTCCTGTATGAGTTTTAGCAGTTTTGGGGTGGAGTCTTTTGGGTTTTCCACATAAAGTATCATATCATCTGCAAAGAGTGAGAGTTTGACTTCTTCTTTGCCGATTTGGATGCCTTTGATTTCTTTTTGTTGTCTGATTGCTGTGGCTAGGACTTCCAATACTATGTTGAATAGCAGTGGTGATAGTGGACATCCCTGCCGTGTTCCTGACCTTAGGGGGAAAGCTCTCAGTTTTTCCCCATTGAGAATGATATTCGCTGTAGGTTTTTCATAGATGGCTTTTATGATATTGAGGTATGTACCCTCTATCCCTATACTCTGAAGAGTTTTGATCAAGAAAGGATGCTGTACTTTGTCAAAAGCTTTTTCTGCATCTATTGAGAGGATCATATGATTCTTGTTCTTTCTTTTGTTAATGTATTGTATCACATTGATTGATTTGCGGATGTTGAACCAACCGTGCAGCCCAGGGATAAATCCCACTTGGTCATGGTGAATAATCCTTTTAATATACTGTTGGATCCTATTGGCTAGTATTTTGGTGAGAATTTTTGCATCCATGTTCATCAGGGATATTGGTCTGTAATTCTCCTTTTTGATGGGGTCTTTGTCTGGTTTTGGGATCAAGGTAATGCTGGCCTCATAAAATGAGTTTGGAAGTTTTCCTTCCGTTTCTATGTTTTGGAACAGTTTCAGAAGAATAGGTATTAATTCTTCTTTAAATGTTTGGTAGAATTCCCCTGGGAAGCCATCTGGCCCTGGGCTTTTGTTTTTTGGGAGATTTTTGATGACTGCTTCAATTTCCTTAGTGGTTGTAGGTCTGTTCAGGTTTTCTATTTCTTCCTGGTTCAGTTTTGGTAGTTGATACATCTCTAGGAATGCCTCCATTTCTTCCAGGTTATCTAATTTGCTGGCATAGAGTTGCTCATAATATGTTCTTATAATTGTTTGTATTTCTTTGGTGTTGGTTGTGATCTCTCCTCTTTCATTCATGATTTTGTTGATTTGGGTCATTTCTCTTTTCTTTTTGATAAGTCTGGCCAGGGGTTTATCAATCTTGTTAATTCTTTCAAAGACCCAGCTCCTAGTTTCGTTGATCTGTTCTACTGTTCTTTTGGTTTCTATTTCATTGATTTCTGCTCTGATCTTTATGATTTCTCTTCTCCTGCTGGGTTTAGGCTTTATTTGCTGTTCTTTCTCCAGCTCCTTTAGGTGTAGGGTTAGGTTGTGTACTTGAGACCTTTCTTGTTTCTTGAGAAAGGCTTGTATTGCTATATACTTTCCTCTTAGGACTGCCTTTGTTGCATCCCAAAGATTTTGAACAGTTGTGTTTTCATTTTCATTGGTTTCCATGTATTTTTTTTAATTCTTTAGTTTCCTGGTTGACCCATTCATTCTTCAGTAGGATGCTCTTTAGCCTCCTTGTATTTGAGGTCTTTCTGACTTTCCTCTTGTGATTGAGTTCTAGTTTCAAAGCATTGTGATCTGAAAATAGGCAGGGAATGATCCCAATCTTTTGGTACCGGTTCAGACCTGATTTATGACCTAGGATGTGATCTATTCTGGAGAATGTTCCATGGGCACTAGAGAAGAATGTGTATTCCACTGCTTTGGGGTGGAATGTTCTGAATATGTCTGTGAAGTCCATTTGGTCCAGTGTGTCATTTAAAGTCTTTATTTCCTTGTTGATCTTTTGCTTAGATGATCTGTCCATTTCAGTGAGTGGGGTGTTAAAGTCCCCCACTATTATTGTATTGTTGTCAATGTGTTTCTTCGCTTTTGTTATTAATTGCCTTATATAATTGGCTGCTCCCATGTTAGGGGCATAGATATTTACAATTGTTAAATCTTCTTATTGGATAGATCCTTTAAGTAGGATATAATGTCCTTCCTCATCTCTTATTACAGTCTTTGGTTTAAAATCTAATTTGTCTGATATAAGGATTGCCACCCCAGCTTTCTTTTGGTGTCCATTAGCATGGTAAATGGTTTTCCACCCCCTCACTTTCAATCTGGGGGTGTCTTTGGTTCTAAAATGAGTCTCTTGCAGACAGCATATCGATGGGTCTTGTTTTTTAATCCAGTCTGTTAGCCTGTGTCTTTTGATTGGGGCATTTAGCCCATTTACATTCAGGGTAACTATTGAAAGACAGGAATTTAGTGCCACTGTATTGCCTGTAAGGTGACTGTTACCGTATATTGTCTGTGTTCCTTTCTGGTCTATGTTGCTTTTAGGCTCTCTCTTTGCTTAGAGGACCCCTTTCAAGATTTCCTGTAGGGCTGGTTTTGTGTTTGCAAATTCCTTTAGTTTTTGTTTGTCCTGGAAGCTTTTTAGCTCTCCTTCAATTTTCAATGACAGCCTAGCTGGATAGAGTATTCTTGGCTGCATATTTTTCTCATTTAGTGCTCTGAATATATCCTGCCAGTCCTTTCTGGCCTGCCAGGTCTCTGTGGATAGGTCTGTTGCCAATCTAATGTTTCTACCATTGTAGGTGACATATCTCTTCTCCCGAGCTGCTTTCAGGATTTTCTCTTTGTCTCTGAGACTCGTAAGTTTTACTATTAGATGTCGGGGTGTTGACCTATTTTTATTGATTTTGAGAGGGGTTCTCTGTGCTTCCTGGATTTTCATGCCTGTTTCCTTCCCCAAATTAGGGAAGTTCTTTGCTATAATTTGCTCCATTATACCTTCTGCCCCTCTCTCTCTTTCTTCTTCTTCTGGGATCCCAATTATTCTAATGTTGTTTCATCTTATGGTATCGCTTATCTCTCGAATTCTGCCCTCATGATCCAGTAGTTGTTTATCTCTCTTTTTCTCAGCTTCTTTATTTTCCATCATTTCATCTTCTATATTACTGATTCTCTCTTCTGCCTCATTTATTCTAGCAGTTAGCACCCCCATTTTTGATTGCACCTCATTAATAGCCTTTTTGATTTCTACTTGGTTGGATTTTAGCTCTTTTACTTCTCCAGAAAGGGTTTCTCTAATAACTTCCATATTTTTTTAAGCCCAGCTAGTATCTTTAAAGTGATGATTCTGAACTCTAGATCTGACATCGTACTAATGTCTGTATTGAGTAGGTCCCTGGCAGTCGGTACTACCTCTTGTTCTTTTTGTTGAGGTGATTTTTTCCGTCTTGTCATTTTGTGCAGAGGAGAATAGATGAATGAGAGAACAAAATGCTAGCAGAGTAACAACGTCCCCAGAAAATATACTCTAAACAAATCAGAAAAGACCTGAAGCAGTGGGAAAAGAACGGGAAAGAGAGAAAAAAGAGAAAGAAAAAAAAGAAAAAGAAAAAGATAAAGATAAAAACAAAAACAAACAAAACAAAACAACAACAACAACAAAACAGAATGTGATCAAATATGATCAGGCTGGTATATAGATCAGTGCCACACACTAGATTTGGGGTGTATTTTGGTCTTTTAGAAGAAAGTGCCTCCCAAAATTTTAAAGAAAGAAAAACTTATATATGTACAAAAATAAGGGTTGATATGATGAAGGGATGGAATATGATTGTAAAGATGGAAATTATAAAAAATTTTATAAAAGGAATTGATAAGAAGTTGTTTGAAAAAAGAAAGAAGAGGATTTAAAAAAAGAAAAAAGAAAAAAAAAGGGAGAGGATGTGATCAGGCAGGGGAATAGAAAACACCATATACTAGAGATTTAGGGTATATTTTAATCTGTTAGAAGAAACTATCTCAAAATTTTAAAGAGAGAATAACTTATATATATAAGCCAAAAATACGGGTAACTACTTCATATGAAGGGATAGAACATGACTCTAAAAATGAAAAATAAAAATTTTTTTTTAAAAAAAGGGACTGATAATATGTTGGTTGAAAAAGGGAAAAAGAAAAATTCAAAAAGAAAAAAAGACAGTTAAAAAAAAAATTAACTTTGAAAGACTAAAGAATCATGGTAAAAAAGCCATGAATTCTATGTGCAGTATTCCCCTAGCGCTGGAGTTCTGTCGTTCTCATTGATCAGTAAACTTGGTCTTGGCTGGCTGTTCTCGCTGATCTTCTGGGGAGGGGCCTATTGCTGTGGTTTCCAAATGTCTCTGCCAGAGGCGGAATTGCCCCACCCTTGCCCCCTCCCGGCTAAGTAATCTGCTTGGGTTTGCTCTCCGGGGCTTTTGTTCCCTGCAAGCTTTCCCTACAGCTTTGGAGGCGGAGAGTGAAAATGGTGGCCTCCCAATCTCCGCCCCGGAGGAGCGGAGAACTCGGGGCCCCACTCCTCAGTGAGCCCCCAGAGAAAAGCTGTCAGTCACTCCCGTCTCCCCGGTCTCCGGCTGCACTCCGTGCTCACCCGGCCTGTGACCGCGCGTTTCTATCTCTGGCACCCGACCCGGGTGGAGTCTCCAAACCCAGCAGATCCCTGCGGTGCACTCCTGCGCGGCTCCTCCCGGGGGAGGAAGGTGAGTCTCCCCAGATCTGCCGCTTGTTGGGTCCCTGCTGGAGGAGCAGGGGCCCGACTGTGCCGCGGATCACGGTTTATGGTAACCCCGAGCTGAGAGCCTGCGCCTGGGCTCCGCCTCTGCAGCCGGCTTCCCTGCTCCGATACCTGGGATCTCTGCCACACTCAGGCACCCCCAGTCTTTCTGTGACCCCGAGGGTCCTGAGACCACACTGTCCTGGAGGGTTCCACCCCCCGCTTAGCCACCAGAGTGACGTCCCTCAGCGGAGCAGACTTTTAAAAGTTCCGATTTTGTGCTCCATGGTTCTACCATTTGCCAGAAGCGGCAGATGGAGGCCCCTTCCCCCGCCGTCTATCCTCCCGAACATCGCCTCAGATTCACTTCTCCGCACGTCCTACCTTCCAGAAAGTGGTCACTTTTCTGATGAGAGAATTGTTGCTCTTTTTTTCTTCGATCTCCTGTTGAGTTTGTAGGTGTTCAGAATGGTTTGATCCCTATCCAGCTGAATTCTTGAGAGGAGAGGAAATCCAGGTCTCCTACTCCTCCGCCATCTTGCTCCGCCCCCTCCCCCGAAAATCTCTACACATTCTTGTCTTCCCCCCAACCCCATCATTAACACAAGAGTTGCCAAAACAGGGACTGCTTTAGTCCCTGTTTGGGTCATTTGTAATTAGGTTTTTCTGGAAAGGTACATGAGCCAAAGTCAATCCAAAAGACAAGAGAAGTAAGACTGAAAGGCTGGGAATGTATCTACGGAAAAGAGAAAAAAGAGGTTTCACTGAAGACAGAATTCATATTAAGATAGATGGATTTGAGAGAGATGAGCATGTCATAAGTTTCTTCTTTTTCATCAACCTGGAAGTGAACAGCCTGGATTTGAAGAGACAGTTATACATCAGTACTTGGTTATTCTGAAATCCTGCTACCATCCAGGTGTCAGATCTTATTAGTTCACATATGACCACCAATTTCAAGAGAGATGCCAGGAGCACAGTCTCTGGGCTGTCAGCACAATTTTAAATCATGTCATTTAAACATATTCTTGTTGGTCTTTACAAGCCCTTTGTTTACTGCGGGTCTTAGTCTGAATAAAGATTTCAAATCACTTCATAGTTTAACAGGATTTTTAAGTCACGGTTACATTTTCTCTAAGACGTCAGCACTATATCTCAGCTCTTCTCTCCAAATGCAATAACATGACAATAACAGATGTGGGGATTTCCGATCTTGTTTTAGATGTAGAACTGTAAAGTAAGTGAATTTAATCTTTGAGGTACGTTCTTTCCTGTTTTCTGTATCCTATTCTCCTGATCAGGCAACCAATTTCTTCCTGTTGCCTCTAGCTCCCAAGTATTCTTCCTACTGCCCTTCTCAATGCAGCACTGGTTGTTATACTTCTGCTGTCCCCCATGTCAAATTCATTCTCCAAAAGTTCTAGTTTTAAAAAATTAGTTATTGTAATATGATAAAATGTGAGACCAAGTGCTAATGACCAATGATGTTTAAGGATTATCTCTTTACATACATCACTGATGTTTATCACTTAACTACACCTATGAACACTTATCACATGCCATGTACTATGCTTGCAGGTTCACATATGTTATCTCATTTTGGGGATCTTCAATGCCTCTTTACCCTTGGTTCCAGAGCTACCCATAGTCATTCCTTAATCATGGGTAGCTCCTTAAGAACATAAGAAAACAACTGTCAATACGAACTGCCTGGATACTATGATTAAAAGACTGAATGTATTAAAACGCAGAAATAAATAGTAAATGTTTTTAATAATAATAAGGAATACAAAAAATGTTTGAACAGTCCTTAGTTGATGACCCTGGTAAGTTATAACTTGCATTCTTGGTCAGATTGCTGTATTCTTTCTTTAGGACAAGGAGTGAATAATAATGGATTTTCCTGCAACCTGACAAGGCCATCAGGAAAGACAGTTTTGGTCAAAGCGCACTTTACTGACTTCAAATTATAACACGTAGCTAGCTTTCTGCTCTGTCATTGAGGAAGGTCAGGTCTGGTTAAGTATGTGCTAAGGTCAAAGCTGAATCACAGCTAATGTCTAAATATAGACCATCTTTTAAAAACTGTGGCCTCTTTTCCATGGCTGCAATGTGTACAACACAGGAGTTAGATTTACACAGAGAAGCTGCCTTTTCTTAGAGAAAGTAGGTCCAGTGAAAAACACTGGCTTTTAAAATAAGGAAGAAAGTAGGAGTGTGCAAATTAAATAAAGATAAGTTGTTAAAGGTTAACTAGTTTCTCCTGGTGGTGTTATAAGCAAATGGCATAGTCATTCTCTGGTTCTAAAATATTTAGATGTTTTATTTCAGTCACATAGTGGGAGCTGAGAACAAATGTGGGTAAACCAGATACAAAATACCTTCACAGAACATAAGCTAAAACCTATTCCCTTAATCCTTCGGTGTTGAATCATCTGTTATGTCTGGACCATAAATGTGAGGAATGCCAAAGTAGTCCTGGTATTGCCACAGATACAAGGAAAAGCATATCTACCCTGAAAATGTTATCATCACTGCTATTGTATTAGTTTTCTATTGCTACATAACAAATTACTGGAAATTTGGGGCTTAAAATACCTATTCATTATTTCCCAGTTTCTATTGATCAGAAGTGTGGACATAGGGTAACTGGGCTCTCTGCTTGGGGTCTCACTAGACTGAAATCAAGGTTTTCGCCTGGCTGTATTCTCATCTGGAGCTTAAGATCCTCTTCCATGTGTATTCAGGCTTCTAGAAAAATTTAGTTGCTTGAAGTTATAGAACTGAGGTCCATGTTTTCTTGGTTGCTGTCCATGAGATTTGCTCTCAGCTCTCAGAGGCTGCACTCAGGTTTTAGCCATGTGGCCCTCTCACAACAAGGTAGTTTACTTCTTTAAGGCCAGCACTAGAATCTCTCTTCAGTTGGCTATGCTGGGAGGGAATCTTATTTAATGCAATGTAATCACATAGTTGACTATACTATCACCTTTGCTATATAATATAGCCTAAGCAGGGAGTGAGTCACTATCTCACTGTATTCACAGATCCCACCCACACTTAAGAGAAGGTATCGGACAGGGTCTGTGGGAACAGAAGCTTGGAGGCCATCTTAGATTTATACCTGTAACTATTAATCAGAACAAAGGCTGAATTCTGAACTATATGACAGAAGAGATAGCAAAATGTTACTCATCTCCAGAGCCTATATGTTAAATGTAAACAGGTTCAATACCAAGAATAATGTTTTCCAGGAGGAAACAAAACAAAAAAAATCTACAAATGTCTACCAAAATTCCCAGGGGAAGAAACTCAGGTCTCAATCTCAATGTACCCTTTGAACTATGCCTAGTAGAAATGCAAATTCCTATACAGACCAATAATAAGGCTTGCAGATTTGTGAATGGCTATCTAAAAGATACCTGTACCTCAGTTTCAGTAACCCCAAGCCCTAACTTCCTATAAAACCACTCCTTTTACTACTACACTCCTTCTTTATATCCAATAGCTGGCTACAAGCCAGTGTGGTAACACTGCATTCTCTAGAGATAAAGTAAAAAATCAATATTCAAATTGTAACCCTGACATTTTCTGGAGTAGGAATAAAATAGCAGATGACCAAGTTTTGATTGTGGAGTATACACCCTGTATAATCACCTCCCCTGGAATGTGGACCTGTAAATATGAGGAGATAGTCTCTCCTTCAGTTAGGTTACATTATCTGGCAAAATGATGGGATGCTCACTCTCATGATTATTTTATGTTATATATGATTCAGTCTGAGCAGAGTGAGGAAATTGTTTTGCTAGCCTTGAAGAGGTGAGCTGCAATGTTGTAAGAGGGTCACAAGGACAGGCTTTAAGGAACTCTTAGGAGCTGAGAGTAGACTAAAATCTAGCAAAAAAAAGGGGGGGAGGCTGCAAGATACTGACCTGACTGAGCTTGGAAGACCCTGCACCTCGGATCAGATTGCATCCCAGATGACACCTTAATCTTAGCCTGGTGAGACAGGGAACCAAGCTAACCTGTGACTGGAAAGGTAACCAATGAAAACTGTGTGATAATAAATTTGTGTTCTTTAAACTGTTAACTTTGTGGTAGCTCTTTATGCTGTATAGAAAACTAATATATAAACAAATTAACAAACAAAGTAAACAAACTAGCAAAGTTAGGTTTAGAAACTTTCTGTAGCAACAGCTCTCAATAACTGAATCCCAACTGATCTTACTGCATAGCTAACATTATTTTCAGGAAATGTATTGAAAACTAAAACATACTTAAAATAAACACATTATTCTGTGGTACTCCAGGGCATAGTAGATGACAAACCATAGCAAAAACTCCTTAAGGGATGAAAGAATGTCAGACCAGTGGGGACTGCAGCAAATAACTCCAACAAGGTTAAGAGAAAATCTGAATAATTAATAATGGTGTATATTATGTGGACTCATACATATGCAGAGAAGCAAAGCACACTTACTCTGAAAGTTGTTCACTGAGAAGTCTTGAGGATGATAGAATCCTGCTTTGCAAATGCACTGATAGGCTCCAAGCACGAATCCTAGACCTTTAATTGGCATACACTATGAAAAAGAAAAGACAGCAGTAGAGTTGATCACAGTTTATTTCACAGTATAAAGACTCACAGATATCCATCACTACAAATGGTAACAGAACTATCACATTTTCCAGAAATAAAGTATCTCTTTTTTGAACTCTTACTTTAGGTTTGTTTGTCAACAGACATTTTTTAGATGCTGCAAACTAAGTTTCCTTTCTAAATACATGTCATTATGGCTGTAGGTACCACACAACTTTAACTCATTCATTTGCCATATGGAGTAAATTTCTAGGCATGGCTTTTGGGTTTGATGCCTCAAATATAATCTTATTGCTTTAAGAGATATTTCCAAAGCCTATAAGAATGCCTTAAGAAGGACTCCATGAAAAATATTTCTATCATAGCAAAGAGAGGCAGATAGGTAGGTAGGTAGATGGATAGAATTTGGGATGTGAAAATTGCTTCTATGAATTAAATATTCACCAAATTTTCATCCTTGGAATAAAATAAAATAAAATAAATAAAATAACAAATTGGTGAAATAACAAGTAAACCTTAAAGTGCAAATTTGGAAGAGAAAAATAAAGATAAAATAATGATCCCAAGGGCTCTTTACCTAAAATCTCTTTCACAGATAAGTGTTCTACATTTACATAAATTTTTAAAAAATGAACAGCTTTCTAAATATGTCACATCAATAAATATAATAGACATCTCCCAAAAGCTTAATCTTGGTTTCTTTCAAAGATACCACTTAAATCTCATAAAATTTGGCTTAACATACTTCATTTCTGCTACATTTAATTACATAAGCACAGAATAACTTTTATTAAAATACAAACAGTACATCAATAAAACAGGAGTGTCTCAAGAATACAATCAACACTGAAATTTAATTTCTGCTCTCTACCAAGATGCCAATGCTTTGACTTTTTGCCATTATGATCAATTAGGAAATCTTACAATCTAATAGATTTTAGTTATAAAATGTCTCCCTAATACAGAAGCCCTGAAGAGAAAACTCTAAATAATTTAAATAATAATTCCACAATCTAAGCTTAATGATTGGTATCAAGATCAATATTACATACTATGAAAATTCCAAGAAATAGAAAAGTATTTATATATAAGGTAGCAAGAGCTAGTACATGTTCTAAATTCATACAGATAAAACAAAAAATTTTAACAAAGAGCTTTCTAAGAGACCTCCTTGAATATTTTATTTCATTAATTCTACCCCCACCCCCAGCCTTTTTCTTACCCAATACACAATTTGTAACCAATTATACCTTACAATTGAAAACACAGTTCCTGACCCAGAGCAATATACAAGAAGAGAGAAGTACCAATCAATTCAATTGAGTTGGCAAGTATTTATGAAATAACTGCTGTGGGCTTAGAAAATTCCTATAGAACCTAAACAATAACACACTATTTATAAAAATCCAGTTATACAATAGGTCAGATGATATTTCTGAACTATATAAATTAAAAACAATTGTAACTTACTTTTCAGAAGCACTGGTATTATGAATAGAGCATATTATTTGTGGTCAGTCAGAAAATAAGAATTCGAATTATGACTTTATCACTAACTATGTGAACTTGGGATGTGCTCTTAACTTCTCTGAGCCTTAGTTTTTTAATTTGTAAGAACAATCATTCAGTCAAATTCATGTACAGTCTTGAAGAAGGCAGAAACACCAAGATGTCCTAATAGGTTAAATATGGGGTATAAGAGGAAGAAAAGAATAAAGGGTGACTTTATTCTGTTTTTTTTGCCTGAGCAACCTTAAGACTGGAGGTGCCATCATTGACCTAGGAAAGGCTTCTGGAGGAGGAGATTTGAAAGAAAGAGCAGAAGTTCAGTTTTGTAAATGTTAAGTGTGAAGTGCCTATTTGAAACTGTAGGTATCAAATAGGCAGGCTGATAAAGTAGGAGGGAGTTTAGGAGAGATGTCTGGGCTGTATAATTTAGGACTGATTTGCACAAAAATGATAGGTAAAGCCATGAAATCAGATTAAGACTAGATCACTAAGGGAGTGCCTACAGGTTTTAAAGGACAGAGGTCCAAAGTGGTGAGACTCAAGACACTCTAGAGCTAAAAGGTTAGGCAGAAAGGAAGAAACAAAGAATACTTAGAAGAGTAATTCAGTGTGGTGTCATTATCTCATTAACTAGATTGTGATACTATGGACATAACATGTGAAATTTCTTGTGAGTTGCATTTAGTAAACATTCATACAGCATAGATTTATCCAGGTAAACTAAGTCTTAGATACTAAGAATACAATAGTATACTCTAAATATTCTGCCTCACTGGAATTTGGAGGTTAATGCTATTCCTTAAAACAGCATTAAATTCCCTAATAATATGACAGTTTTGCAACAGTAATTCAGTTGAAAATTTTAAATGTTTAAGGCAGATCTGGAGTTTACTGGAATAAGAATATCTCTTTACAAGCTAACTCTAAACTTGAAATAAAAATGAAGGTTAAAAAAACCCTAGCTGATCAGATAAATATGACCAAATATAAAGTCCATTGAGCATAAAAAAAAGTTTCCCAGTTTTATTATGGAAAACACAGAATTATATAATTAGTTACCTCAAACTCTTTTGTTCTATTCTTAAATTAATTTATATTTTCAAAGAAAAGAAAAAAACATTCAGTCAGAAAGCATCAATAAAAGAATATCATCCTGCTGTATTTCAATATTGTGGTACCTACATGGAACTCATGTGCTATTGCTTATATATGTTTGCCTTAGTATAAAAGTGATCCTGGCTTATTTTTCTATTAATGGTTACAAATTTGCAATCAGCTTCCCATGCTTTCTTGCTCCATCTGCCATCACCATTCTGTAGCTACTCTTAACTCTGCCACCTCCCAACCAAACTTATACATTTTCAAGATTAGGCAACTAGTTTAGTATTCAAACTAGTTTTTAAAAATCTACGTAAGTATGATGACTACTCAACTAATGTTGATCATATTTGGACTGAGGAGCTGTTTTCTATAATTTTTAAAATTTAGAATTTTAAAAAGATTCTCATGTAATACAGGAAAAAGTCTTCAGAATTTTACTCTAACATTCATTTAAAATATTCATTTAAAATATTAATTTTAGGTACTTAAGACATTCATTCATCTTAGATATTGAAGCCTAAACCTTTCTCCTTTATCTTCATAGAAGTCCAAGAGGGTAGAAATGGAAAAAGCAGTACTTCTTCCTCCATAGAGGTAGCTGTTCCATGATACCCTTTGATAAACACTAAGCATCTTGTATTAAGACTTATGGTATCCCTGTGAATGAAGTAGCTACTCACAAGACTGGATGCCCTCTTCGATGAACCTACAATGCCCATACCTACTAAGCCATCAGCAGAGATATACAAAGGATAGTTTTGACCACCTACAATCAAAGTCATGTTCCTGGGAGTAATCCAGATCCAAAGGAAAGAGATGGTGGTCAAGAGTTTAGAGAAAAATAGATTCCTAGAAATATAGAGCCTATCAAGTCTGAGTCATGAAGAAGTAAAAATTCTGGACAGATTTATAACTAGTAAGGAGATTGAATCAAAAACCTCCCAATGGAGAAAAAAGCCCAGGGCCAGAAAGCCTCAATGAACAATTCTACGAAACAGTCAAAGAAAAATTAACACCAAACTTTTCCTCAAACTCTTCAAAAAAAGTGAAATGGAAATACTTCCTAATTCATTTTGTGAAGCCAGCATTACCCTGATAGCAAAATCAGACAAAGATACTATAGGAAAAGAAAACTACGGACCAATATTCCTGATTAATATTGATGTGAAAATCTTCAACAAAATAATTGCAAACCAAATTCAGCACATTAAAAGGACAACACACCATAACCAAGTGGGACTTATTCCTGGAACACAATAATTCAACATACAAATCATTCAATGCAATACAGCATACTGACAAAATGAAGGACAAAAGCTACATGACTATTTCAAGTAATTTAGAAAAAGCATTTGACAAAATTCAACACTTTTCATGATAAAAACACTCAACAAACTAGGAATAGAAGGAAACTATCTCAACATAATGAAGCCCATATACGAAAAGCCTATAGCTAACATTATGCCCAATGGTGAAATGCTGAAAGATTTTCCCATAAGATCAGAAACAAGGCAAGGCCACTGTCACTTCCATTCAGCATTACTGGAAGTCCTAGGCAGAGTAATTGGGAAAGAAATAAAAGGCATTCAAAAAGAAAGAAAGAAAGAAATACAATTATCTGTTTGCAGAAGACATAATGTTACATGTAGAAAACCCTAAAGATTTTGCCAAAAAGAAAAAGAAAAAAGAAACTTGTTAAATTTAATAACCATATTAAGCTAAGTTCTAGGATATAAAATCAACATACAAAAATTGATGAGTTTCTACACACAAACAATCGCAATCCAGAAAGGACATCTAAAAAACAATCCCACTTATAATAGCTTCAAAAAGAATGAAATACTTAGGAATAAACTTAACCAAACTGAAAACTACAAAACATTGCTGAAACTGGCAGTCATGTTAATGGATTGGAAGACTTAACACTGCCAGAATTCCCAGGCTACCCAATGCAATCTCTATTAAAATCCCGACGGCATTTTTTGCACAAACAGAAAAACCATCCTAAAGATCATATGTAATCTCTAGAACCCCAAATAGTCAAAGCAATCTTGAAAACAAAGAACAAATTTGGAGGTCTCATACTTTCTAATTTCAAAAACATTTACAAAGCTACAATAATTGAAACAGTGTGGTACTGGCATGATGGCAAATATATAGATCAATGGCACAGAATAGAAGGCCCAGAAATAAACCATCATATATAATGATCAAATGACATATGCAAGGATGCCAGTACCATGCAATGGGGAAAAAAAAAAAAAAGGGCAATCTCTTCAATAAATGGTGCTGGGAAAACTGAATATCCACATGCAAAAGAATTAAGTTGAACCTTTACCTTATAACGTACACAAGAATTAACTCAAAATGTATTAAAGACCTAAACATAGGGCCCCAAACTATAACTTCTAGAAGGAAACAGGGGAAAAACCTTCATGACATTGGATTTGGGAATGATTTCTTGGACATAACATCAAAATACAGGCAACAAAAGCAAAAAATAGGCAAATGGGACTACATCAAATTTAAAAACAACTGTGCATCAAAGGAAACAATCAACAATATGAAGGGCAACCTACAGAATGAGAGAAAAGATCTGTAAACAATGTATCTGATAGGGGGTTAATATCCAGAATATATAAAAACTACAATTCAATGACAACAATAACAACAACAACAACAACAACAACAAATCACCTGATTTAAAAATGAGCAAAAGATTTGAATAGATATTTCCCCAAAGAAGATATACAAATGGTCAAGACACATATGAAAAGATGCTTGACATCACTAATCATTAGAGAAATGCAAATCAAAACTACAATGAGGTATTAGCCTATACCCATTAGAATGGATACTATCAGTAAAACAAAATAACAAATATTGGCATGGATGTGGAGAAATCAGAATCCTTATGCACTGTTGGTGGGAATATAAAATAGTGCAGCCACTATGGGAACAATATGGAGGTTTCTCAAAAAATTAAAAACAGAACTGCCATATAATCCAGGAGTCCCACTTGTAGGTATATATCCAAAATAACTAAAAGATCTTGAAGAGCTATCTGATACCCAGTTCACTGCAGCATTATTCACAATAGCCAAGACGTAGAAGGAACTCAAACGTTCATCAATTGATAAAGAAAATGTGCTATATAATTACAATGGAATTACTATTCAGTATTTAAAAAGAAGGAAATCCTGTCACATGCTAAAACATGAATGGATCTTGAGGACATTATGCCAAGTAAAATAAGCCAATCACAAAAAGATAAATACCATATAATGCCACTTGTATGTGGTATCTAAAGTAATTAAAGTCATAAAAAAAAGAAAGTAGAATGATGGCTGCCAGAGACTGAGGAAAGGGGAAATGAGGACTTGTTTTAGTGGGCATACAGCATTTCCCTTTTGCAAGATGAAAGAGCTCTAGATCTGTTACACGACAATATGTATACAGCTAACCTACTGAACTGTACACTTAAAAAAATGGTTAAGATGGTAAATTTCATGTTATGTGTTTTTTACCACAATCAAAAATTTTAAAAAAGAACTTAGAGAAAAATGGTCTTTCTTCCTCAACAATGTGTATGTAAACTCTACAGATGATACTGCAACACATAATTGGCAAGACATACAATTCATCTCAACTCCTGGGGAACATAATGGCAAAACAAAACCTGGCCAGCTTGACAGTCATGAAGATTTTGTATGAAGGTACTACTGAGCAAAGCAACGGCTAAAACAAAGGCTAAACTTAAGTATGTTTGGCATTTAACAGAAATAATGCTTGTGCCTAAGGATCACATTTACATATAATTCTGAAGAAAAATTAATTTGGACCTGAAGGAGGCAAAAATAAAATGCAAATACAATAAAATTGATATAATTCAAAATCCTCTAGAAATGGGTCTTTAAATACTTTTTTTAAAACTTTGTTTTGGAATCTTCCTAAAATGCAAAACACTTTCTAACTTCACTGAACTGAACACCAGGAACAGAATTTAACATTTTCTTCCTGAGTCAGAATTGTTACTTTGAACACTAGGTACAAAATGATGCTGAAATACCCTGATGCCCTCTGGAGCTACTGAAGCTTTATACCTATTTTCTCATATACTAAATACTAAGACTGCTGAACTTTTTGAGTTCTTATGCTTAGTTTTTTTGTTTTTGTTTTTTTTCCTTTTTCCTTCTTTATTTTGAACTAACAGTTGTCATATTTTAAATGTAAAACATGGACATACTGCTAGAACTGTCTTTTTCCTTCTAATTTATAGTTATAATTGCCAGGGGTGTGGCTTCAGACTGACTACTCTCCACAAAATATGGGTACATAGTAGCATTCTATAAACAAGAATAGATGTTAACACCTGGTCACTTTGGAATGTACCTTGATTGTTCTAAGAGGTTTATTTTTCCATTTTTCTTGGTTTGGGGCATTATGCAAATGGATCAGTTTGCTGGATCATTTAGCTTCAGGTACGTGAAAATTATTAATTTTAAAATATATGTACATAAAATATATTTTAAGGCATGCAATTAATTCTTATACCTGTTGCAAATTTTAAAAGCAAACCTCTGCCTTCCCTGCAGAGTTCCTTAGCTCAGATCTCGGAAAATGAATCTTCATTTCAGGGCATAGAGATGAAGTATCTCTTCTCTATCTGAATTCCTGAAACAGAAGCCCCTCGGCGTCTGAGGAGAATCATGAGGCCAGCTCACAGATTCTTGATCCCAAACTAAACCCAGCAAGCACAGCAACGGAAACCAAGGACATTCATGGCCATCTAGACTGTCACTTCTTTCTCTTTATTGGCAAAAACATGACTCTGCTCTACTTGGACAGAAGACTTACCTATCTCCAGAAAGGATTTCCTGTTGTATTGAATTTGCTGAACCTTATTCAAAAAGCAGATGGCAACAACACAGGCTCAAAGAAAGAGGCCTGATGCTGGAAAGATGCAGTAGTAAGTGGGTCTTCCAGATTATTTTTAAAAGACAGCAGCTTGTTTCCCCTTTTACTCCTTCTATATACCTTGTGAAGAAATACTGTAAAATGTCGAATTTGTTAATTTGGGAGTGGGTTTGGGAAGATATGGTACTAAAACAGGTTAGTTATACTATCATCCAGTGGCTCTTCTCCACAACTATTTGCAAGTTTATTAAAAACAGAAGGAAAATACTCTGAGGAAATCTAAAAGGCCTCCAGGCAATGATAGGGTACACATCACTTATATATTTCACCGAACAATCGTCCAAGAAAACAAGAAATCATGAATAACAAATAATGCAGTATTTCACCAGGGTGAAAAGAACTATGTTTTGTCTCTATTATTCATTAGCTGGCAGAATCTAGTTTAAAAAGCATGATGGACTGTAGCAGGGGAGGGGGTGAGGAATGAGGGGGTATTTTACCTTATGATACAGTTAAAATTTAAAAAGAGACTGTTTTCTATTATTAGTTTTTGACATGCTTGTTATATACCCATCTGTCACAAAACAGAGCTAAGGGACAACAATGTAGCATCTGGCACAAACACATTACAAGTCTACAAACTTCACACTGACACACAGCAAGATGCTTTGTGGGGGTTGAAACTGACTCAGGGAAGCGTCAGGATTATATCTCATTGAGTGAACAAGCCCAGTTTTCCAGACCCTCTTAACAGAAACAGCCCCAAACACTCGAGCAACATAGTGCTTTTTTTTTTTTTTTAAGATTTTTAAATTTATTTATTTGACAGAGAGAGAGACAGACAGCTAGAGAGGGAACACAAGCAGGGGGAGTGAGAGAGGAGGAAGCAGGCTCCTGGCTGAGCAGGGAGCCCGATGCGGGGCTCGATCCCAGGACCCTGGGATCATGACCTGAGCCGAAGGCAGATGCTTAGCGACTGAGCCACCCAGGCGCCCTGAGCAACACAGTTCTTAATATGCTCAACACTTAAAAAAAATTAAACACTGCCCTCTCCTAAACCCCAAACTCACTATTAAGCACCTATGTTCTACCTTTGACACCCTGTGTTTCCTGTGGCCACAGCTCATAACCACTGGGGAATTTTCTTTTCATTCTTGACTTAATTTAGCTCTTGTTTACTGAGCTTCATTGTATGCTATTTGCTTCAGTAACAAAGAGGAACAAAGTCATGGTCTAGTTCTCAGAGAGCACAACCCACAAGCACAAGAGCAAAATCAGAGTTACTATAGGTGCTATGCCCTGTTCATAGCTAAAGGGCTTCATACACGTTTCTTTCTTTCGTTTTGAGTAGTCTATCTTTAGATATTTTCCTAGAATTATTTGTTAAAATATAAATTGCTGTACTAAGAATAAAAATAAAAGGATATATGTAATATGATTTTGATTTTGTAAAATTCAAAAGCGTAAAACTTTTATAAAGTACTGTTTAAGGATATATGCATATGTGAAACTAAAGAACAGAGTGATAACATAAAATTCAGGATAATGGTTACCTTTTGGTGGGATAGGATGAGGGAGGAGTATATAGGGAGTTTCTAAGATACTGGTAAAAATCTATTTTTTAACCTGAATAGTGGGTACAATCTTTATTGCAATAGCCCCAGCTCCTAACATAGTGCTTGACATACAGTAGGTACCAATAAGTATTACTAAAATGAGGGAAGGGAGGAACTGACTTTAATTTCTAGCTATGATACATTATCTTATAACAGGCCGAAGTTCCCGCCAAAAACAATTAAAACATCTGGATAAAATGAAAGAAAGAAAAAGAAGGGAGGGAGGGAGAGAGAAGAAAAAGAAACAACTAACATACCTACCTATGTGGAGACATCAGAAAACTGTTAATGGAGCCAGAATTGAGGGGCCAAAATCACAGAAAGAAGGGGAATGCACAGCTGTTCTATATTCTACATTTCTGAATCAAACTTAATATTTGATAATATGAGGCATTGGGGGAAGACTAAGAATCTGAAAGATGGAAGCTGGTAAAAGGTAGGAAGCCAGGAAAATTAGGTAATCTCACAGGCCTGAGGAGAAAAAATAATCAATTTGGGGACTGTAAAAATACTCAAGCCTAAAGACAAAATCCCAGAGAGAATGAAAGTGCAAGGAAAGAAGACTGAGCCTCAAAAAATTTTGTTGAATTTTTAAGTTGCCTAAGGTGAAAGTCAAAGAAGCAAAGCAGAAACTGAAGGGAGACAGAGTTGAATTTTTGGCAGCATTACAATTTTAAACTCTTAAACTGGAGTTTAGGACCTTCCAAGGACAAAGGTCTCTAATAACCATCCAAGGTTCTCAGTGGCCCTCTGGAGTGTTATACCCTAGAAGTAGGAGTGAATAAATAATCTGAGCTTTTCATAGATTTCTGTTCATTTTGGTACTGATCAAGCACTACTTGGATTAAGGTGATCTGTCTAGTAAAGTATCACAAACAGGATAGAGCCTCTCTGGAAGAAGGCAATGCATACAGAACCACTTTAACAACACAATGTCTGGCATTAACTCTTAAATTACCAAACACACCATGAAAAAAAGACAATGTAAACAGATCCACAAATGACTAGATACTCAAGTTATTGACACAGATTTTTTAAATTTTTTATTGTTATGTTAATCACCATACATTACATCATTAGTTTTAGATGTAGTGTTCCATGATTCATTGTTTGTGCATAACACCCAGTGCTCCATGCAGAACGTGCCCTCTTTAATACCCATCACCAGGCTAACCCATCCTCCCACCCCCCTCCCCTCTAGAACCCTCAGTTTGTTTTTCAGAGTCCATCGTCTCTCATGGTTCTTCTCCCCCTCCGATTCCCCCCCTTCATTCTTCCCCTCCTCCTATCTTCTTTTTTTTTTTTTCTTAACATATATTACATTATTCGTTTCAGAGGTACAGATCTGAGACTCAACATTCTTGCACAATTCACAGTGCTTACCAGAGCACATACCTTCCCCAGTGACTATCACCCAGTCACCCCATCCCTCCCATCCCACCCCCCACTCCAGCAACCCTCAGTTTGTTTCCTGGGATTAAGAATTCCTCATATCAGTGAGGTCATATGATACATGTCTTTCTCTGTTTGACTTATTTCGCTCAGCATAATACCCTCCAGTTCCATCCACATTGTTGCAAATGGCAAGATCTCATTCCTTTTGATGGCTGCATAATATTCCATTGTATATATATACCACATCTTCTTTAACCATTCATCTGTCGATGGACATCTTGACTCTTTCCACAGTTTGGCTATTGTTGACACAGATTTTTAAATAACTATAATCAATATGTCCAAGAGATAAGACAATAATATAAAATTTCCCCAGAGGATTAACAGTATCCTTATCTTGATGAGCTCTCAGTAATATATGGAATTGTTGAATCACTATATTGTATACTTGAAACTAATATCACATTGTATGTTAACTATACTGGAATTAAAGTAAAATATAAAATTTCTCCAGAGAACTAGAATATATTTTTTTAGAAAAAGAGTAAAGTAGATAGATATTCTAGAACTAATAAAACCAAGATTGGGTACCAGAAAAGAAAAAGGCCAGCTCAAAGATAGATAAGCAGAAAGTATCCAGTCTGAAGTGTGAAAAAATTTAATTAAATAATAGAAAAGAACACAAAGAATATACAGTTCATAGTAAACAGATCTGACATACATGTATTTGGAGTCACATAGAGAAGAGAAGAAAAGTAGAATTTTTGCTAGCATTCTATTTTTATATCTAAGTGCTTGTTAAACAAGTATGGTCATTTTGTGCACTATTCTGTATGTATTTTGCACATCAATAAAAGTTTTAAAAAATAACCAAGTACCACTATGAGGAACCACTTCACACATACTAGGATGGCTAATAAGGCAAACAGTAACAAGTATTGGTGAGGATGCTGCCATCACAGTGGGCCTACATAGCAGAGCATCAAACCATTGTTCTTGAACCTTAAGATCTAATGAAATTTGCTTTGCTAAGTTTGAACTTGCCTGAGACTTATCACTCCTTTCCTCCTTCTGATTTCTCCCATTTGAAAGGAATGAATGTCTATCCTATCCCCATTCATTGTAGAAAGTCTTCAGAAAGGAAGACTGAAGAATCTTTTGATTAACCCAAAAGAAGACATATAAATAAGAAAAAAGAAATGTTAAAACAGTTAGTAGCTTTAAATCCCAACTATAGCAATAATTATTATATATATACCTGAAAAACATACTTCATTTTTAAAAGTTTTTATTTAAATTCCAGCTATTTAACATATAATGTAATATCAGTTTCAGGTGTATGACACAGTGATTCAACACTTCTATACAACACCTGGTGCTCATCACAAGTGCCCTCCTTAATCCCCATCACCTATTTCGCCCATTCCCCCACCAACCTCTCCTGCGGTAACCATCAGTTTATTGTCTACAGTTAAGAGTCTGTTTCTTGGTTTGCCTCTCTCTCTCTTCCTCTTTCTCTCTCCTTTTATTTATTTATTTTTATTTATTTTTGATGTGGAGAAAGTAGAACCATCTTGCACCGCTGGTGGGGATGCAAAGTGATGCAGACACTCTGGAAAACAGTATGGAGGTTCCACAAAAAGTTAAAAATAGAACTACCCTACCATCCAGCAATTGCACTACTAGGTATTTACCAAAAGGATACAAAATTACTAATTCAAAGGGATACATGCACCCTGTTGTTTATAGGAGCATTATTTACAATAGCCAAACTATGGAAACAGCCCAGGCATCTATCAACTGATGAATGTATAAAGAAGATATATATATATATATATATATATATACACAATGGAATATTACTCAGCCATAAAAAACAATGAAATCTTGCCATTTGCAACAACATGGATGGAGCTAGAGAGTATTATGCTAAGTGAAATAAGTCAGAGAAAGACAAATACCATATGACCTCACTCATATGTGGAATTTAAGAAACAAAACAAATGAACAAAGGAAAAAAATGAAATACATACTTCAAATAAAACATTAAGATTGTCAAATTGAGTTAAGCAAATTCAAAAGCTACTAACAAGAGATACGTTTTAAAGTCAGAAATAAAAGGATGAAAAATATATTATCTAATTTGAACATCCACAAATCCTGAAACAAAGATTGAATAAAATACTATATTTCATAGGTAATTCCATGAAACTGAAGAAAGGGAACAATGAAGACAGGAAAAGGAAGAGAGAATCAAATAAATGATGCTTCATCCAGAGAACTGCTATTCTGATAACTAGGACCTAATTCCTCTAGAAAATTCTGGAAACCACCTTAGAATATGAGCTAAACTACCTAACTGAGCTAAAAGCTACCCCACCTGCGTATGGTTTAAGGCTGTCAAGGACATTAATTCTCTGGCACTTGAACTTTCCATAGCCCAGCCAACAGAGACAGTCCCCAGGCAATTGGAAATCCAGCCTGTGCACTAATTAGTGGTGAGACCTAAAAGAATATGGGTGGAACATTGGCACATATGCAAAGAATATACCATGCAAACATATACCAAAGAAAGCTGTGTAGGTACGCTAATATCAGACAAAGTTGATTTTTAAGACAAGAAACATTACCAGAGAAAAACAGGGTATCAAACTCTCAGGAATATATCACAATCCAAATTCATCTGCATCTAAAAATGTTGCTTTAAAATATATAAAGTAATAAATGAAAGATGTCTGAGTAGCCTCTTCATACAAAAAAGACCTACATTATTGTGAGAAATTAAAGACAATATAAATAAATGAAAGGATATACCCATGTTCATGGATTAAAAGACTAATTATTGTCAAGATGTTCAATCTCCACATTCAATCTATGGATATAATGCGCTTCCAATAATCTGATTCTAAATTTCATATGGAAACTTAAAAGGAAATGTAAGGGTCCAAGAATACCAATGAGAACTTAACGACAACAAAAAACCCTCAAAGGATGGCTCCATAGGTTATCGAGACTTTTCATAAAGCAACAGTAATTGTAATAATGTGGTATTGGCACAAGTCAAGAAAAATTATAAAAAGCTCCAAAATAGAAAGTCTAGAGGTGCCTAGGCGGCTCAGTTGGTGAAGTGTCTGACTCTTGATCTCAGCTCAGATCTTGATATAATGGTTTGAGTTTGAGCCCCGCTTTGGGCTCTGCACTGGACATGGAGACAAAACAAAACAACAACAACAACAACAAAAAAGAAAGGCTGGAAGCAAACCCAAGGAATGTGTGACTTAGACAAAGGTGGCTCTGCAGAGGAGTAGGGGAAAGAAGTCTTTTCAATAAGTGGTGTTGGGCCCCTTGGCTATTCATATGGAGAAACATGAAATGTCTTCCTATTCCCCAACATACATAAAAATAAGATCTAAATATAGAACAGAGGGACGCCTGGGTGGCTCAGTTGGTTGTGTGTCTGCCTTCACTTGGGTCATGATACCGGGGTCCTGGGATCGAGTCCTGTATCAGGCTTCTTGCTTGGCAGGGAGCCTGCTTCTCCCTCTGCCTGCCTCTCTCACTCTCTCATTCTCTCTGACAAATAAATAAATAAAATATTAAAAAAAACAAAATATGGAATATAAAACAAGCTTCTAGAATATAGCATAGAAGAACATCTTCATGATTTAGAGGTAGTATTAAATATAAAGAAATATATTAACATTTAAAACACTTTTGATCAATAGACAACATTTATAAAGTAAAAAGTCAAATTGCAAAGAGGAGAAAGTTATTTCAACACATATAATAAAAAAGAGTTCATATCTAGAATATGAAAAAACTTACACATCAATACATTCCAATATAAAATTGAGCAAAAGTTTAAACAGCATGTCACAATGGTTAATAAACATATAAAAAGTTTCCAATCTCATTAATCTCTAGAGAAAAGCAAATTTAAAATAACCAGTACATACCAAAAAGGCTAAAACTTAAAAAACTGACAATCTAAGTATTAGTAAGGATATGGAATAAGTAGAACCTCATATAGGTACATTTTTCTTGGAAATTGAAATTGGCGTTATCTACTAAATTGGAAAATAACATATCCTATTATTCAGCTATTTCAATCCTAGATATATACCCAACTGAAAGGTATGCAAACACTCTCCAACAGACATGCAAAAAAGCTGCACTGTTTCCAAGAGTCTACAACTGATAAAAAGCCAAATGTTCATCTAAAGCAGAGTGGAGGAATAAATTGTGCTCTATTTACATAACAGAATACTATTCAACAATGATAATAAACCAATGCTATATGTAATAGCATGGATGAATCTCTTAATCTCTTGAACAATGTTGAATAAAATAAGTCATATATGCTACATTATTCTATTTATGTAATGTTTAAAAACAGGGAAACACAATGTATAGTGTTAAAAGGCAGGACATTTGATAATGTGGGGAATAGTGAGGAGAAGGTGATGGGTAGGGGCACAGAAGGCCTTCTGGATACTGGTAATGCTTTTTCTCTTGAAACGAGTGGTATTTACAAAAGCGTGTTCCCTTTGTGACAATTCATTGTGCTGTATACTTATGATTCTGTCCTTTTATGCAATGCCTTTTCTTTTTTTTTTAAAATATTTTATTTATTTGAGAGAGAGAGAGAGTGTATGGGCAGAGGCAGAGGGAGAGGGAGAAGCAGATTCCCCACCAAGAAGGGAGCGTGATGCGGGGCTTGATATGGGGCTCGATCCCAGGACCCCAGGATCATGACCTGAGCTGAAGGCAGTTGCTTAACCAACTAAGCCACCCAGGCACCCCGCAACAATTTTTATTTAAAAAAAATTAAAAATTAATATTATGCCACACTTCTGCCTCCCCCCACAAATCTCTTAGCTCCCTTCTTTCACCTATTAAAGAAATTCTATTTTTTATTTTGATTTATTTGAAAGAATCAGAACATTCTGTTCATTCCATTTTTGCTAAAAGAGAAGGGATCTATATACTGATGATGAAGAAGGAAGCCTCTGGACATTAAAAGTAAATATATAAAAAATTGTGTAAAATTCAGAATGTGTTTGCATGTACTCAGTACTTGGCTGCCTCTCAAGTACTTAGAATCTGAATGTACATTTGCATTTCCCCAGTGAAACTTCAGAGGATTTTCAATCGTAATTAGCAAATCAGCTAAAGAATAAAGGGCATAGGGCTAAGCCAAAAGCCAGGAACAGCACTGCCTATTAAATGCTAAATCAAAACTAAATGCTATATTCTCAAGTGGCAGTGAGCTTTTCTTTTATGAGGAGAAAAAATAAAATATTATTTATCATTCACAAAGAAAATCATTTTAATTGGTATAACTGGTCTCATTCTTAGCTGAAAAACATGCAAGATTCTTTAAACAATTTATCTTATTCTAGAAAAAGTTTCAAGATGCATGAATGTCCTTAGTTCATTATTGAACCACAAAAAAATAAAAGTTTTTTTCCCTAAATAGGACAGCTTTTAAGTAAATATTTAACACATAAAAATGCTTTCAAGTACTTTAGGAATATACATTTTTACACAGACAATTAAAACATTAATTATAAGCCTTCTTTAGTTTATAATTAAAATAAGCTCCTCTAAATAATCTCTATGATATAATATTCAAAGCCCTTCATACACTCTTTAAAATCATAGAACTTTAGTATGCTTTTGCCTTACCTGCTGCTCTGAACCTAATTCTAACCAACAAAAAACATTTGGATGGAAATATAAAGTAACTACATCATCTTATCATTCCTAGCATCTGTGAGTCAAAATGTCAACTATAATTGACATGTACCCTAGACTTTAAGAAGAAAGACTTTTTAAAACAGAAGGCCTTGAAAAAGAAAAGCAAAGCTGGAGGCATCACATTCTGGACTTCAAGTTATATTACAAAGTTGTGGTGATCAAAACAGTATGGTATTGGCACAAAAAACACTTAGATCAATAGAACAGAATAGAAAACACAGAACAGAACCCACACTATATGGTTAATTAATCTTTCACAAAGCAGGAAAAAGAATATACAATGCTAAAAAGACAGTCTCTTCAACTAATAGTGTTGGGAAAACTGGATAGCAACATGCAAAAGAGTGAAACTGGAACACTTTCTTGCACCATACACAAAAATAAATTCAAAATGGATTAAAGACCTAAATGTGAGATATGAAACCATAAAAATGCTAGAGGAGATTTTATGAAACCATAAAAATCCAGACAGTAATCTAACATTAGCCATGGCAAATTCTTTCTAGATATGTCTCCTGAGGCAAAGAAATCAAAAGCAGAACTAAACTATTGGGACTACATCAAGATAAAATGCTGCACAGTGAAGGAAACAATTAACAAAACTAAAAGGCAACCCACAGAATGCGAGAAGATATTTTACAAATGACATATCTGATAAAGGTTAGTATCCAAAATATATAAACAACTTCTAAAACTCAACACCCAAAATATGAATAATCCAACTAAAAAATGTGCAGAAGACATGAACGGACATTTTTCCAAAGAAGACAGACAGATGACCAAAAAACATATGAAAAGATGCTCAACATCACTCATCATCAGGGAAATACAAATCAAAACTACAATGAGATATCACCTAATACCTATTAGAATGGATAAAATCAACAACACAAGAAACAACAGGTGCTGGTGAGGAGAACCCTCTTACACTGTTGGTGGGAATGCAAACTGATGCAGACACTCTGGAAAACAGTATGGAGGTTCCTCAAAAAGTTAAAAATAGAACTACCCTACCATCCAGCAATTGCACTATTAGGTATTTACCCAAAGGATACAAAAATACTAATTCAAAGAGATAGATGCACCCCGATGTTTACAGGAGCATTATTTACAATAGCCAAACTATGGAAACAGCCCAAGTGTTTGGATAAAGAATGGATAAAGAGATGTGGTATGTATATATAATGGAATATTACTCAGCCATAAAAAGAATGAAAATTGGCAATGACAAGGATGGAGCTAGAGTGTATTAGGCTAAGTGAAATAGTCAGAAAAAGACAAATACCATGTAATTTCACTTATAAGTGGAATTAAGAAACAAAACAAATGAACATGGGGAGGGGGTAGGAAGAGAGGAAAACCAAGAAACAGACTCTTAACGATAGAGAACAAACTGATGGTTACCAGAGTGGAGGTGGGTGGGGGGATGGGTGAAATAGGTGATGAGGATGAAAGAGGGCACTTGCGATGAGCACCAGGTGTCATATGGCAATGCTGAATACTTGTATACTTGAAACTAATATTACATTGTACGTCAACTAACTGGAATTTAATAAAAACTTTAAAAATGATAAAAAGGACGGCAGAAGGAAAAATTATACAATAAAACATACATAAACTTCAGAAAATAAAGATATTCAGGAACACTAGGAGGTTCTATTTTTTTAAAAGATTTTACTTATTTATTTGTCAGAGAAAGAGAGAGAGAGCATGCACAAGCAGGGGGGAGCAGCAAGCAAAGGGAGAAGCAGGCTCCCTGCTAAGCAAGGAGCCAGACCTGGGACTTGATCCCAGAACTCTGGGATTATGACTCGAGCCCGAGGCAGGTGTTTAACTGACTAAGCCACCCAGGTGTCTCGAGAAGTTCTAAAAAGTACCAATTTGACTACAGAATCAGAAAACAAATCCCTTTAAGGAACACAGGGTTAATAAGCATTAGCACTAAGAGTTTAAAACTTTATAGTACCCTCATTTCCTTCTTGAGAGAATGTCTGCAATGGCCAATCAGGGCAATACAGAGAAGGCATACATATCAATTACACCAAAGAATTTTCCATTATTTTTATTAGATTTTTTTAATTCATGGAGAAATGTAAAAAGTTTTGGAGATATTATTGGGTAATCATGAAAAGGGGCTCTGATTAATGAAAGGAAATTTATGGCAATGCATTCTAAGGCCTCTGCTCTTGGCAGTATTTTCTTTAATGTGTTTAACAATTGTTTGGATGAAGCATTAAGAGGACAATATTGGAGAATTAGTGGTCAAGGACATGGACTTTGGAGTGAGGTACTTTAGTTCAAGTCCCAGAGTCACTAATTAATAGCAATGGAACCTTGGGGAAATTACTCAATCTCTTTAAATCCTATTTTCCTTACACACAAAATGGGAATAATAATGTCTTCTCTAGTTCACAGAATACATTATTTCATTTTACAAATACTTATATGATGTTTATGTTAGGCATTATTTCTAAATGCTTTATAAATATTATTTTATTTAATCTTCAAAGCAACGCAGGGAGCTACATGTGATTGATTACCATCATCCTCATTTTACAGATGAGGAGACTGGGGTAGACAGGTTAAGTAACTTGCCTCAGGTCACCTATCTAACACATGGCTGAGTGGAGTTCAGATTAGATGTACAGAATGTCCATTCGTATTCATTAAATATTAGAACTCATCACAATCATCATCATTGGAGTGATACTGAATTTACTAGATGAATTTACTAATAAGATTAAATTTACTAAAAGCAGATATTGAGAAGACAATAGGTTAAGTAAAACAAAACAAAATTTAACAAAGAAATATAGGGTCCTTTGATTAGATTTACAGAAACCAGCCACATAAGTTGCCAAATTGTGATATGGCTGCCAAAAATACTAAAATAAACTTTGGCTGCGTTAACAGTAATAAAGTAACATAGAATCTATAATCATTTACATATGGATTATTAATATAAAATTTAAAACATCAGTTTAAAGAGAGATTGTATAGTCAAATTGAAGAGATACAAAAAGGAATGATTTCCTTCCTCCACAAAAAAACCCCATGCTTCAACTACAGGTTGTACATAACAGGTACACAAGAGGCACCCCTATGCTTACTGCAGCATTATTTACAATAACCAAGATATGGAAGCAACCTAAGTGTCCATCAATAGATGAATGGATAAGGAAAATGCGGTGTACAGATGCAATGGAATATCATGCAGCCAAAAAAGGATGAGATCATGCCTTTTGAGACAACATGAATGGACCTAGAGGGTATTATGCTAAGTGAAATAAGTCAGACTGAGAAAGACAAATGTCATATGATTTCACTCATAAAGAGAATTTAGAAATGAATAAACAAAAAGCAGAGGACAAACTGAAAATTGCCAGAGGGGAGGGGGATGGGGGGTTGGGCGAAATGGATATTGAGGGAGGGAGGATTTCAGGCTTCCAGTTATGGAATGAGTAAGTCATGGAATAAAAGGTACAGCATTAGGAATACAATAAATGGCATTGTAGCAGTGATATAACTGGACAGATGGTAGCAACACTTGTGAACATAGCATAATGTATAAACTTGTCAAATCACTAAGTTATACACCTGAAACTAATGTAACCTTGTGTGTCAACTATGCTCAAATAATTTTAAAAAAGAGGCACACTTTAGATTCAAACATAAATAGGTTGAAAATAAAAGGACAGAAAAAGTATACCATTAAATTAGTAAGCAAAAGAGAACTGGTGTTGCTGTACTAATATCAGATATTATATAATTTAAAATAAAAGCTGGTACTGGAGACAAAGAAGGATAGTTTATAAGGAAAAAAATCAATATATTAAGAAAATGTAACAGTTATTAACAGGCATGCACCTAAAAATACAGTCCCAAAATATATGAAGCAAAAACTGACAAAATTGAAAGAAGAAACAGAAAATTCAATAATAGTAGGAGACTTCAATGCTCCACTTTCAATAATAAATAGAACAACCAGACAGAAGACCAAGAGGAAAATAAATGACTTGAACATTATAAACCAACCAGAGCTAAGAGACATCTGGGAAATAGTCCATCCAACAGGTGTAGAATACACACTCTTCTCAAGTGCACATGAGACATTCTCCATGATAAACAATATGGTAGGCCATAAAACAAATCTCAATAAACATAAAAGGATTTAAATTATACAAAATATGTTCTCTGACCAAAATGAAATGAAATAAAAAATCAATAACACAAGAAAATTTGGAAATTCACAAGTAAGTGGAAATTAAAAAACACAATCAGTGAAGGAAAATATCATAAATAGATACACTGAGATAAATAAAAATGAAAACAGCATACCAAAACATAGAGGATATACCTAGATGGTGTATAAAGGAAAATATATAGCTGTAAATGCTTATATTAAAAATAAAGATTTCATGGGACGCCTGGGTGGCTCAGTCGGTTAAGCATCTGCCTTCGGCTCAGGTCCTGATCCCAGGGTCCTGGGATGGAGCTCCACATCGGCTCCTTGCTCAGCAGGGAGCCTGCCGCTCCCTCTGCTGGCAACTCTCCAGGCTTGTGCTCTCTCTCTCTCTGACAAATAAATAAATAAAATCTTTAAAAACTGAAGACTTCAAATTAATAATATAAATGTCTAACAAGAAGCTAGAAGAGATGAGGAAATTAAAACACAAAATAGGGAGAAGAAAGAAAAGAATAGATATTAGAGTGGAAATTAATGAAACAGACATTTTTTAAAAATAGAAAAGATCAACAAAACTGAATGTTGGTTCTTTGAAAAGATCAACAAAATCAGCAAATCATTAGCTAGATTGACCAATAAATGAAAAAAAAGAGAAAAGACTGAAACTAGTAAAATCAAGAATAAAAGCGGAAACATTACTACCAACCTTATAGAAATAAAAAGGATTATAAATGTATATTATGAACAAGTGTATACCAGCAAATTAGAAAGCCTAGATGAAATAGAATAATTCCTACAAAAACAAGAACTACCAAAATTGACTTAAAAAGAAACAGAAATTGAATTACATCTATAACAAGAGATTGAATTAATTAATCCAAAATATAACCCACAATAAAAAGCACAGGCCAAGACATCTTTACTGGTAAATTTTACCAAACCTTTAGAGAATAATTAACACTAATCCTTCCCAAACTCTTCTAACCACAAAAGAGGACAAAATACATCCAAACTCATTTTAGGAGTCCAGTATTACCCTGATACCAAAAATCAAAGATAACACAAGAAAAACAGATCAATACCTGTTAATTCACAGACACAACAATCCTCAACAAAATACTATCAAATTAAATCCAGTGAAGACTAAAAATAAATATATACCATGATTATGTGCAACTTATTCCAAGAATACAAGGTTGGTTCAACTTCTGAAATCAATTTAATGTATCATATTAATAAAGACAAAGGCCACAAAAACAAAGATCTTATCAATAAACATAGAAAAAACATTTGGCAAAATGAAATGTCATGATAAAAAGAAAAAACAAACTAGGAATATAAGAAAATTCCCTCAACTTAATAATAAAAGATATCTATGAAAAACCCAGTAATGTTAATGTGAAAGACTGAAAGCTTTCTGCTTAGCAAAACACCACTTCCACTCAAGGTTGTATTGGAAGTTCTAGCCAGGGTGACTGGCAAAAAAAAAAAAAAAAAAGGAAGAAAGAAAAGAGCATCCAGATTGAAATGGAAGAAGTCAAACTACTTGCAGCTGACCTCATCTTATATATAGAAAATCCTAAGGAAACAACAACAAAAAATATTAGGATTAATAAACAACAAAAAATATTAGGATTAATAAATTAATTCAGCAATGATAAAAAATTATAAGAAAAAATGGATCTGTAATAGTATCAAAAAGAATACTTAGGAATATATTTAATAAGTACAAAACTTGTATTCTGGAAACCAGAAACCATTGCTGAAAAAAAATTAAAGAAGACCTAAATAAATGGAAAGACATCCTATACTCATGTTTGGATACCTATTATTGTTAAGATGAGAATACTACTCATTTATTTATTTATTTATTTTTATTATGTTATGTTAATCACCATACATTACATCATTAGTTTTTGATGTAGTGTTCCATGATTCATTGTTTGCGTATAACACCCAGTGCTCCATTCAATACGTGCCCTCTTTAATACCCATCACCAGGCTAACCCATCCCCCCACCCCCTCCCCTCTAGAACCCTCACTTTGTTTCTCAGAGTCCATAGTCTTTCATGGTTCAAAGATGACAATACTACTCAAATTGATCTGCAGAGTCAACAAAATCCCTACCAAAATCCCAGGTACCCCTTTTTTTCAGAACTGACAAATTGATCTTAAAATTCTTAGGGAAATTTAAGGAACCCAGAATAGCCAAAACAATCTTGAAAAAAGAAAACCAGAGTTGGAATACCCCCACTTCCTGATTTCAAACTTACTACAGAGCTACAGTAATCAAGAGTGTGGTACTGACATATAAATAGACATATACATCAAAGGAATAGGATTAAAGAGTCAAGAAATAAAGAATTATATTTATGATCAAGTGATTTTTTGATTAGGGTACCAATATAAATCAATGAAGGGAAAGAATGGACTTTTCAATAAATTGTGCTATGATAACTGGATATTCACATGCAAAAGAATAAAGATACATTCCTATCTCATATCATATACAAAAATTAACTCAAAATGAATCAAAAACCTAAAACTACAAAAATATTTTTAAAAATATGGGGTAAATATTTATGACCTTGGATTTGTAAATCTATCCTTAAATATGACCCCAAAAAGGTGAAAAACAAAAGAAAAAATAAATTGGACCTCAAAAATTAAAAAATTTGGACATCAAAAAATATCATCAATAAAGTGAAAAGACATAAGAACATAAGATACATAAGAACTCTAACAACTCAACAATAAAAAAAAATCCAATGAAAAACATGGCAAAGAATCTGAGTAGATATTTCTCCAAAAAAAGATATACCAAAAGCCAATAAATACATGAAAAGATGCTCAACATCATTAGTTACTGGGGAAATGTAAATCAAAACCACAATGAGATACCAGTTCATATGCACCAGGATAATTATAATCAAAAAAAGACAGACAATAACAAACATTGACAAGATGTAAAGAAACTGAAACTCTCATACCTTGCTGATGGAAATGTAAAATGATGTATTCATTGTGGGGAACAGTTTGGGGTTCCTCAAAGTTAAAAATAGACTTACAGTATGATCTGGCAGTTCCATTCCTAGGTATATACCCAAGAGAACTGAAAATATATTTTCACACAAAAACTTGTATTCAAATGTTCATAGCAGAGTTATTCATAATAGCCCAAAAGTAAAAATAATCCAAATGTCCATCATCTGGTGAATGGATAAATAAAATGGAATATATCCATACAGTGGAATATTCAGCCATAAAAAGGAATAAAATACTTATACATACTACAACATGGATGATTTCTAAGTGAATGAAACCAGGCATAAAAGGCCACACACTGTATGATTCCATTTATATGAAATAGCCAAAATAGGCAAATTCATAGAGACAGAAAGTAGATTAGTAGTTCCAAAGGCTAAAGAAAGAGGGTAATGAAGTATGGCCACTAAAGGGTATGGCTTTTCTTTTGCAGTGACAAAAATACTCTGGAATTAGATAGTAGTGATGGTTTTACAACTCTCTGAATATATTAAAAACCGTTGGACTGTACATTTTAAGAAAATAAACTGTAAATAAAGGAAATAAAAGAAAGCTCAGGAGAGTATTATACAAGTTAAATCTGGAGAAATCAGAAATATTTAAGTCAGAGAAAAAGACTCATTAAAGACATGAACACTGTCTTAAAAACTTTAAGATCATACAGAGCTGTATATATCTGTATTGTGCTGATATATTAAAATATTTCTCTAATCACCTCTAAGGGTGTTATATAAATGAGCTAAAGATGGTTCCTTTATATTGGGCCTATGTTATACTGGTTTACATCAGGTTCACAATTAGTTCAAACCCACCAAAGCCAAACTCAGATTTTTATATATCAATCACTTTAAATATTGCCCAAATAAGCATATTTTTAGCCATTTAGGGCCTGCCTGCTTTGCATACCTGCTAAACTGCATCCAACACCTGCTAGTCGCAATTTAGACAAACTCTGATCCTATAAAAGATCCCAAGCCTCTGCTGCCCTTTGGAACTCTCCCATCCAGAGACTTCCCATCTTGCAACTGAGCAACATCACCTATACACATTAAGTCCCTTTTCTCGCAGGGGTTCTCTTGACTTCTCCTTTTGAGTGGTGACCCTGCCCTGCTGACTTTGGAAAGTCTACTGTGAGAGATTTCTCTCATGTGACTGTCCAAGAGACACCCAAATAAAGCACATTCTGTGTTCTTGTCACCTCATGGTTATGTTTTTTCTTTGATCTGTCCCCAAATCCTTCAACTCACCACAAAGGGGTTACTTCTACTGAATGAAACTACATTTTGGCTCAATATAAAAGAACAACTATTAGTAAAACATGGTCAAATACAAATATGTGGTGAGTTCTCTGTCCTTACAAGTTTCATGCTTTAGTAGTTAAGCACTTATGAAAGATGTTCTGAAAAAGAAACAAAAACTAGATAAATGGTTTGGACTAGAAGAATGCTGGTATGGCTCCCAACCTGATTTTAAAATTCTAGAAAATAATCCATGACCAAAATATTTTACCAGCTTGGTAAAAACTGGTATTTCACCAGTTATTTCCCTAGTACATCTAAGATTTTCAATTTAAATATAGAGAGCAACTTGTTTTCCCACTGGAAAATGAAGATCAGACATCTGAAAAATGACAATGATTTCTTGATTTTTCTCACAGAAATGAAGTATGATTCACCAATTACTGAAGTTGTAAATAATGCTAAACTTCATGAAGAAAATATGACTTCTTACAATTTTTTAACACAAAACTGGTATTAAAGTTCCAATGATAACAGGTAAGAACTGCATTTGTTAAGTATAAAAAGTGTGAGCATATTAAATGAACAAATGATCAGTCACAAATGTTAATTAGATAAATTTTTTCTTATATAAGAAAATTTATATTTGGAGTTAAGAAAAGGAACCAAATATGATCATGATGATCACTTTTTAACAAAAAGATTGTTAAACACTCACAATATATTTTAACATGAGAATAACCAGATGAAGAAAATACTCAGTTTTTTACATAAAAACATATACTTAGTTTCCTATATACAGCCTAAGTCACTGCAGCAATTGAAGCAAGGTATTCAGGGATTTTCACAAATGGAAACACTTTACTATTGAATTAAAAATTTTACTCTATATGCTTGAAAAGATTAACTGGACATTAGTAGATCACCACTTTAATATTTTTGAGCCTTCTGTCAGAGGAAATTCCATTATATAGTAGTGAAGGGAAGATCCTCTTCCAATCCCACAATAAGATACAGCAAGCGTAACGGTGAGTAAGGAGGCAACTGTTCAAAACTCTAAATCTTACATTTCATTTTAAGACTATGATGCCAATTTTTATTATAAAAAGTCAGTAATGGAAACTTCTGGTGGTTTAAAACACTATATTGCTATATTCAACAATTCTAATTAGGCTAAATCTGCCTTACAAAGTAAGGTGTAGTAAATAAGTAATCATTGTACTAAGTACTTTTAAAATACCAAGTGTACAGAATGTTAGATAATAAGCTTAAGTACTACAAAAATTAGCTATTTAATAAAAAATTGGATTTTCTCCGAGAACAAAGTATTCAACAGTAGAAATCTATTTCCCCTAAATTGTACATAGTTTTAGTCATCATTGCTCTTGCAGGATTTTAACAAGGTTGCTTAACTGAAGAAGTATTATCATAGCAACTCTGTAATACTAAGGACATGAAGAAATACAAGCAAAGCTACAGAAAATTAGTTTACGAACAACCACTTCAGATTACCTCTTCTCATCTTTCTAGCACTGTACATGTCATATGTTTCATATTTTTATCTATTTCTTTGACCATATATCCTCTTAGAAATAGAAGAGCTCTCCAGAACCTGTGCTTTTAATCTGGAACAAGCATCTCTAATGGCAGGGTAGGTTTTTAAGAATGGCTAATTTGAGTCTTTAGTATTGCATTAGGCTCTGATAGTTGAAAAGACAGAAGCAACCAAAAGCAAAGCCGTATTTGTCTTTTATGCTTAATACTATACACTTATTAAAACTGTATTAATATAAACATATAAACAAGCTTATACTCTACAAAAAAAGGTTCTAGAAATTGAGATACCATTTTAAAGCAAGGGTGAATACCAAGAAATATAAAAGAATTTTGCATAAATTTCTTTATTTTCAATTGCTACCTCAAAGATTCCCTTTTTTTTTTTAAGATTTTATTTATTTATTTGAGAGAGAGAATGAGAGAGAGAGCATGAGAGGGGGGAGGTTCAAAGGGAGAAGCACACTCCCTGCTCAGCAGGGAGACCGATGCGGGACTCGATCCTGGAACTCCAGGATCATGACCTGAGCTGAAGGCAGTTGCTTAACCAACTGAGCCACCCAGGTGCCCAAAGATTCCCTTTTTTTCTCTGACACAATTCAAGGACTGCCCTACTCAGTTGTAGGACATTGCTGAGCTTGCTGTGAAGCTAGCAATGTTAGTTTTTCACTAACTAATTGAAGGTCTTAACTAAGTTTCACTGGACTGAAATTAAAAATATTTAATGCCCAGTATGGCATTGATACCAAATCATCAGAACAAAGGCCACCACAGTACGAAGCATGGGCCTGGAGGTCCCCTGCAGATCCAAAGGTCTGCTTTTAGTTGAGGAGATCCAGGGGTTTCTGACCAAGAAGCCAATATGGGGAGGTGTGGTGACTTAGGTATCTGAGTGGTTCTGAGCAATGGCTACTTTCCCATATTAAAAAAGAAAGAAATTTATTGGTAGCTTTAATGCACCAGGCCAGGGTATCACCCTTCACAGAAGCAAGTCCCCACCTGATACAAATAAAAAAATGGGAATTCAAGGAGTACCTAGGTGGCTCAGTCCTTTGAGCCTCTGACTCTCTGATTTTGGCTCAGGTCATGAGCTCAGTGTACAGGGATCAAGCCCTGCATCTGGCTCCACGCTTGGCAGGGAGTCGGCTTCTCTGCTTCTCTCCCCCTCTGTCCCTCCCCCTTCTCACACACTCGCTCTCTCTAAATAAATCTTTTTTAAAAATTTAATTTTTTCTTAAATGGGAATTAAAATGCAAGGAGACAGCTGCTACCTTTATGCCTTTGTCCCTTGGCCTTTTTTTTATAATGACACCATTTGGTCCAATTCAGGAAGCCTGAAATCCCCTCAGACCTTCATTATATCCTGTATTGTCTGATTTGGCTGTTTTACTATGTATCCCAGGACAGTCACTGCCACCCTCCATCCCAGCTCCCCAGGACAATTTCACAGGAAAATAAAGTTGTTTACTTGCTACCACTGCCACCCACTGGCTTCTGCTGAAGCTATCACACAGGCTGGCTTACCCCTCCCTCCTTCAGTCTGTCTTAGTTGGAGATTTCTTAAAAAGAGGTCATGTTTTTATTTCAAATGTTAAACACCCTATTTGAAACAAAGAAAACTAAGTTTGAAACAGAGTTCCCAGAATGCCTTCTCTTCACAGGTATATCTTGTGCCTCGGGGAGATTTACAGTGAGCGCAGGGTTAGGATGCTAACACTTGTTCCGTCTCCAGACTGTGCACAGGTGTCACCTCTGCTGTGAAAGATTCTCCATCTCACCTGGGGAGAGCTATTTTCTCTTAGCATTTTGGTCACATTTCTATTATACATCTTACCATACTCATAAGTCCCTGCAACCAAATATTTGTTGAGTGAATTAGTGAATGAATAAATTAATGAATGGAAGACACTCAAGTCCAGGAAATAAAAATACTATGATGAGCACATGTCTATAAAAACATTTAGTCTTATTTTATACAGGAAGACAAGGAAAGAAAGGAGGTTGAATCTTAGCAAAGATAGCGGAAAGGTCATCAACAGACACCAAGATTCAGATCTAATCCTGAAAGTACTGTCCTGTCTCCAAGGCAACCAATTCTTAGAAAACCTTTAGGAAATAAGAAAGTTTGACTTCCCTGTCAATACACCGCTCCCTGACATATAAACATGAAAAAGCTTCCGCCCCCTCACCGTCTCTATCATCCCCACTTCTGATTCTGGCCCTAATCATTTTAAAATTGGTATACAAAACTGGCCAATGGGCTAAGTCAAGAAAATGGTGTTGTAGCTTTACAAACAGCACCTTCAATACTACACTCACGTGTGAAAGGGCAGGTTAAAGAGAAGGGAAAACAAGATAGCGATTCAGAGGAATTCTGATGGATTCAGATAAATTGTCAATATACTGTTAGCTAGAGAAAAGGAATCCAAGGGTGCTGTTAATCCATTTCTCCAATTGTCTTCTACTGACTATAACCCTGCCAGCAAAATTTTATGGCCACTACTCCATCTTATTAAAAAAATAAAGAATTTTACTAAAAAGCATTAATTTCTGGATATTCACAATACATAGCTATTAATAAAAGAGATCATCCCCCATACCACACTGACTTTTCCAAGTTAGGGTCAACCCAGTTAAAATAAAGCCTATTCTAATGCATCTTTTTGTCAGGTAGGCCTGGATGCAGTTCATTAGCTAAACATGAAAATTCAGCCTCTATCACCTTATAATTCAAATTTATTCAACTTTTATTGTCACCAGGATCATCTTTGCAACAAGTCAAACTACTTCCACAAAGCAGATAAACACAGATTTCCATGGTATTATTCCATTGGCAAAATTTCCAGATGAAGTTGGCAAGCACAGCTTTCCTTTAGTCTTGCCAAAAAACGTCACCAGTTTGATTTCACTGGACCCTGGGGTGGTTGTAATTTCTGTGGGCTCATAACGTTCCTTTCCAAGATGTCCATATCCTAACCACCAAAGCCTATGTCTATGTTACTTTATCTGGCAAAGAGATTTTGCAGATGTGATTAAGGATGTTGAGATGGGGAATTTATCCTAGATTATCCACGTGGGCCCAATATAATCACATGCTCCTTGCAAGGGAGAGGCAGGAGGGTTAGAGTCAGGGACAGAAATGTGACAACAGAAGTGGGGGCTGGTGTAATGCTAGACAGGGTCAATAAGAAAGTAATGTAGGAAGTCTGCAGAGGCTGGAAAATGCAAGTGAAAAGATTCTTTCCCAGCATCTCCAGAAGGAAATAGTCCTGCTAACATCTTGACTTTAGACCAGTGAGACTGATTTCAGAATTCTGACCTCCAGAATGCTAAGTTGATAAATTTGTGTTGTTACTTAGCAATAGGAAATTAATGCATCTGTTCACAGACATTTAGAATTGGGATGTCAACAGTGAAATAATGAGAAATATCAGGATTCGGGTTGATTGGTTTTCTTTAGGCTCCAACCTAGAATTTAACATTTTATAAATTAAACAGCTGCCTGACTAGAGTGAATCTTCAAAGCAAGTTTCAAGTGGCCTGAAGAGCCCTGTAACTGAAGTTTCTTTTTACATAACACATCCTAGTCCCCCAGTCCATAACTTGAAATGTGGGGCTCTCCTGTCAATTAGGGTGAGATCATCTATATTGAATTAAAGAAAAGAGAACTTTTGGAGGCCATTACAGACTCATTATCTGTGCACTCCAAAACAATCTGCTTTTAGCTCCACCAGAAAAGATAAGCGCTCATTTTCTATTTCCTTGGCAATATGGATGCTAGGTAGGACCAACAGCATTTCCCCCATTAACTTTATCCATCAGTGTACTATTTATAGATCCTTAGCCATTAATATTATAACCTGTTTATGCAAAATTTTAACACTTATTCATGAGAATATAAACTTGTTTTTTTTTTCTAGTATATGGACAGTATATAATGTGGTCTTACATCCTTCCTAAAATATCATTTGTCTTTTTTTTTTTTCCTAAAATATAGGCCTTCTACCTAAGATTTTCAGGAGTCAGCCTAACACCTCTTTCCACTCACTTGAAACATGAAAATGATATAACCTACTCATATATCACAATTTTGAATAAAGAAGTCGAGAATAAAAAAATTCAGGAAAATAATTTTTCAAAATAGAATAATCCAGAGAACAGAATAATTCAGAGAGCTGCATTAACTCTTCCTCAGCTTTCAGGCAGCATCGGCCCAAAGCTCTGAACGGTAGCCAAGAAGTATGGAAGGAGAAGGCATGCACATACCACAATAGGCACAAAGGTCCTTCAACAGACATTTGCACCAAAGGCTTGGCCCAAAAGGGCCCACAAAAATATTGAATGTTGACAGTGATGGCAGCAGGGACAACATGGCAGAGTGAATAAAGACTACACTTGTCACACTGGCACTGCCTCTAACAAACTGCATGACTATAGTCAGGTTATTAACCTTGCCTATTCAGCTTTTTTCTCTGTAAAATTATAATTGGACCATATAATCACCAACATTATTTTCAATTTCAAAATGTTGTGATTCTTTCTGAAAAGTGCAAAATACTATGAAAAAAGATATAGAAATATTGGGAAAATATAACACATGAATGAATTCTTAAAATATGTAGCCTATGCCATTATCTGTACTCCATAAAGAATGTCTTCCAATTTTCTAAACAGTCCTTTCTTTAAGAAAAAAAGACACAAGTATTTTTGAACTCCTAACAGATGCCAAATGCAAAATGATGAAGACAGAAATGATGGCTTTCACAATGATGATGATAGGATTTTTTATTACCAATAATGCAATAGGCAACTGTGGTAGGCCCCCCAAACACATCCACATCTTAATTCCTGGAGCCAATGAATGTTACCTTACGTGGTAAAAGGAACTCAGCACATGTCACTAAATTAAGGGCCCTGAGACGGGGAGATTATCCTGGATTATCAGAGTGGGTCTAATATAATCATATAGATTCTTAAAAGTGGAGAAGCTTTTCTGGCTGTGGTCAGAGGGAGGTGTGACTATGAACGAAGGGTGAGAGAGATGCTGCACTGCTTGCTTGGAAGATGAAGGGAGGGGACCATGAACCAAGAAATGTGGAAGGCCTCTAGGAGCTAGAAGAGACAAGAAAACAGTCTCTCCTAGAGCCTCCAAAAAAGAATACACCTAGCTCAGTGAGACCTGTATTAGACTTCTAACCTACAGAACCATAAGATTATAATTTGTGTTGTTGTTGTTTTATTTTTTTACTTTATTATGTTATGTTAATCACCATACATTACATCACCAGTTTTTGCTGTAGTGTCCCATGATTCATTGTTCGTGTATAACACCCAGTGCTCCATTCAATACGTGCCCTCTTTAATACCCATCACCCGGCTAACCCATCCCCCCACTCCCTTCCCTCTAGAACCCTCAGTTTGTTTCTCAGAGTCCATAGTCTCTCATGGTTCACCTCCCCCTCCGATTTCCCCCCCTTCATTTTTCCCTTCCTACTATCTTCTTCTTTTTTTTTTAACATATAATACATTATTTGTTTCAGAGGTACAGGTCTGTGATTCAACAGTCTTACACAATTCACATTAAAGATTTTATTTATTTATTTGACAGAGAGAGACACAGTGAGAGAGGGAACACAAGCAGGGGGAGAGGGAGAAACAGGCTTCCCACTGAGCAGGGAGCCCGATGAGGGGCTCAATCCCAGGACCCCGGGATCATGACCTGAGCCGAAGGCAGACGCTTAATGACCGAGCCACCCAGGTGCCCCTATAATTTGTGTTGTTTTAAGCCACTAAATTTGTGGTAATTTGTTATAACATCAATAGAAAACTAATGCATGCACTAGATATGTTAAATACTTCACAAGCATCTCAGTTAATCCTCAATACAACCCTATGAGGTAGGAATTATAATTATTAATTTAAAGATGATACAACTGGGTCTTAGGCAGCTTATGTAATTTTTCTGTTACACAACTTATGAAAATCAAGTCAGGATTTGAACTTAGGTATATCTGACTCCACACATCTGTGTTCTTAATCTGATGCTCCAGGCTTTTCCCTCCCTGTGTCAGGTCCCTTGGAGGATACCAGAAAAGAGAATCTAGGTCTTTCATTAGTTGTTGAAATGAGCAGGTTCAAGTTCTATAACTCAAAACTCTGATCTATTTTCTTCATTTTTTTCAGGAATTTTTCCCAACATGAAGTCTCTATAGGCAACAAAACAAAGGATGAATTCAGTCTTGCCTTCAGAAATGCAATACCCTGTATATTTATCAAACTGCATTTTGATTTCTTTTCTTACCTAGATGCCCCATAGGAAGAATGGAATACCTTACAAAAAGACCCAAGAAATCTATTGGGAACACATGTACCTGAAAAAAGTTGGACAAGTTAAATGTACATCTGAAAACACTTACAAAATGAAATGTTATCTTGTGTGCTTCTTTTTTATGAAAATGATTTTTAAAATCACTATTTCTTTCAGACATACAAAAGAGGACAGTTTGCTTATAATGAACACTTATAATTTTGAGGTGTTAGGAATAATTCCTAAATCTATGTTAAGGTGGTGCCTTTTGGAGGGAATGTGGATTGGTGAATTTTACTCTGTCAGGTGATTTTATGAGCATTAAAGCTAAAATTGAATAAAGTCATATCCAATTATTTTGTCTTCCCAGAACAATATTTCTTTATTCAAAATAAAGTAATTATGAGAGCATCCAGAAACATGAGAGCTTTGTAAGAACTTAAAATATGGCTATTGAAACTCTTAGGGATAATTTGTTGAAAATATAACTCTCATCATACATTGCATATATAAGCACAGCCTTGCTAAATCCATTTAGGAGTGATTTGGGTTAGCAGCTCAGCTCCAGGACTGGGACTTTAGATATGCTACATTAAAACTCCACTTTCCACTTTCCTCATTATCTCATTATGCCTTCTGCTCAGTATGCTCTAGAAGCAGCACAAATTGCTCACAGGGTTTTAATCCAACACTTTTCTAGACACCGCATTACTACATCCTACAAATGCGTTGCTGCCCAATGCTAAAATGGATTGTTATATCCTCTGGGGGTTTTCTGGAATAGAATCAGTTATTTGGGCTGTCTCTGCTTTGGTTTCCCTATCTGTAAAACAAAGAAAGCCCTTATTAAGACCTCCGATATAGGTGAAGTACAAACTATGGTGAAAACCAATAGAACCCAGCAAATTTTGATTTTCCCAAGATAAATATAGCTAATACTAATGACTTCCAAAAAACAAAACAAAAGAAAAACAAACAGATTTATAACATCATTAGTATATTTGGATTATTAATGATCATAAATTATAACAATTATGAAACTGGAGCTAATATTGCTTCATGTTTAAACAGCAAATCTTTTACTTCTTTCCTTTGCAATAGTTTAATCTGGCTTATGTTCAAATTTATGATTCATAAAAATACAAATGGCTACATTACAGGATTATGAGACATACAGATCCTTTCCAGACTTAGGCTTTGGATTCATAAAGGGTACTCTTGTTGCCTGATTTCATAAGAGATCAAAGTACTACAAAGAGGTCTTTAACTTCAATGACAGAAGTCAGAAATCTTGTCAAGAGACTTGCCACACAGTAAGATGGGCAAGAAAAATGCTTCCATCAGAGAGAGGCTTAGTAGAGTTCCCACTGGTCAGCCAGCAGGAGGGTCCTTTTTGTCTCTGTTTGCATAATGTTGCCTGACAGGACCACTGAGGGATAGGTTAGATGGTCTGCTGTGGCAATACAGGACAGATGGAGTTTGTCCTTATTTACCTGGCAAATACGGACACTGGCTTCCATCTCAAGACAGGATTAAGTACAGCAAATGGAATTCATTTCAAAGAATGCAGGTGCATTACTTGAATACAGTAACTATGAATAGAACTAGCATTTCTAGTCAATGATGGTGTAAATGCTTTATGTTTAGACATTTACTTTGTAATATAAAGCATTTGTAATGTTTTATCTTGAATGGATTAAATCATAAACCAGGTGGAGAATGAGATTCTGCAACCTCTTTTTAAAAAATCAAGATAATTAGTTCTTAATTTCATCGCCAGCCTCAACAAAATAACACACAAAAAAAACCACTGCCAGTGAATTCTCCATGTCTTCATATTTTGAGATCTATTTTAAATTTAATGCTGCACAATATGAAGGGTATTTCCAGCTGCTTGAACCTTTAAATCAATGAGTTCTGATGAATGTCTCTTTTGAGAAGAATGTCAAGCACAGAGCAATAATGGAAATTCAGATACTAAGGGGGGCAAATGTGACCCAGTAGCTTCAGATTAGTGCAGGAGGTCTGAGGTATATTCCAACTCCTATAACTAGATATGCATAATGATCTTAAGTAAAACACCTAATTTAATAGCACCTCCCTCTTCTGTGAAATGATAATATATTTTTTTCTATTTCTTAGGAACATGCTGACAATTTTCAATGATCCTAAGTCCATAGAACTTATGTACCTTCTAGCAAGATAAATAATTACCTGCTAGGAGTAATATAAGTTAAACAATGGTTTTTAAAAAATAGTCCATAAAACACCTGCCTAAGAATTGTCATGGGTGGGGGCGCCTGGGTGGCTCAGTTAGTTGAGCGTCTGCCTTTGGCTCAGGTCATGATCCCAGGGTCCTGGGTTCGAGCCCCATATCAGGCTCTCTGCTCACTGGAGAGCCTGCTTATCCCCTTCCCTCTGCCTGCTGCTCCCCCTGCTTGTGCTCTCTCTCCCTCTCTCTTTTGAATAAATAAATAAAATCTTAAAAAAAAAAAAAAGAATTGTCATGGGTGCTTTTCAAGCTTTATGGGACACATTTAGATCTATTTAATTCAAATTATCTTTGGAATTAAGACCAGGGATTTGAACTATTCATAAACACCTTAGATGATCTTTATGCATTCTAAATTTTAGAAATGATTAAACAAGGTTTTGATAAATCAGGGATGACTTGTAAGATCACCAACTCCAGGATTCTATGACCAAACTTGAACCATACACCAAATAAGTCATATGTGTAAAATTTGTAATACCATCTCTGTAAGCAGAATAATTGAATTATGCTAACAGATTTAGGCAATTTAGTATCTTCATAAGAACATACAGAGAGTAACAGATGTAGTCCAAACACGTCTTTTATATTCAATTTTAAGTGAGTTGAACAAAATTAAATGAATTGGGAATCTTATCAGGTTTTAGTCATCTGCTTACTCTCTTCCTCCTCCAATTAAGCCAAAATTTAGAAGCCAGAGTCATAATTTCCTTTACCTCTTAAAATGCCTAAACATCAAATTTTAGAAGTTTTGGATAGTTTGCTTAAAGAGACAAACAATGTTCATTTCTAATACCTGGGCAGATTAAAAGGGTCTGCCAAGGCACATTAAACTCATCCCATATGACCAAGATCTAAATCTTACTCTCCTATAAAAATAGAAGTTTGCTAGTCACCTAAAGAGTCTCATTTTGCTCAAATCAGAGATTTTCATTGATGCTTTACTTGGCTTGATGAGTATTCTATCAGAAGACCCATGAAAATACAATCCCTTCTGTAGGTGAAAAAAGCCCAAGACCCACTTATCCTTAACATATTCCCCTTGGGGCTGAGGCTGGCAATAGGAACTTCTCTTAACAAGAGGCACTGAGCTTCTGTGAGAGCATTAAAACGAAGAAGTATGCAAAATCATGAGCCCTGCAACAGACACTATGATTTACTTGGAAAAATAAAAGAACTTAGTCCTCATTCTTAGACTACAATTTATATACAACAAAGCTATGGGAAATAAGTAACTAATCTCTGTCCCTATACATTAATCAGCAAAAAAAAAAAAAAAAAAAAAAAAGATTCCAAAGGCAGTGAGAATATATGAAACAACAGAAAAAATTACATCTTTTCCCCCAAGAACATACACTAAAATTTTAATAATGATTCTCTTAGGATGGTAACATTCAAGTGCTTTTTATTCATTTTTGTTGTGGCAATTTATTCTTCCTTCTAAAATTTTACAACAAAACTAAATTACTTTTCTTATTAAAAAAATAGAATTGTAAAAAGTAAGAGTTGCAAAAATGGTCAGTTATTTAGAAAAACACATCTCTGGGAGTTATTAAAGAAAAAGAGTATCAGGTAAGTATCAGGATCCAAAGAAGGCAAGAGACTACACAGGTGAAGAAACAATAAGGAACAGGAGAGGGAATGATGTAAGGAAGTGGAGGCTAATCTCAAACATGCTGGTATCTAGGCTTTTAAATGATCCCTTCAGTAATTAAAGGGCTAGAGACAAGGTATACACTTCAGGTCTAAGTGAAGAAATAAGAACCTATAAGTAATTTAACATGCTATTACAGAGAACTAATACCCAAAAAATAAAATAAATTATGTTCAGACAGATGTGTATGCTAGATTTTTGCATATTTCAAGAAGATATGGAGGTACAGTATATTTGTATCACTAAAGACGATGTTAGAGGAGAAAATAATTCAAGAGCACTAGGTACCAAGAATTCTGTCACTTAATAACAGCTGGTTATGAAAAGAGGAGGCATTTAAGGGAAGGGGGATCAGAAAGTAAATCATTCATATGTTTAGATTTTCATTTTTGTGGGGTTTTTTTGTTTTTTGGTTTTTTTTTTAGAAAACACATTAAGGATGGATTGAACTTTGGATAAATGCTCCAGAAGATTAGCACAGATCTGTAAGACAGTGTCAGGCCAAAATCTAGAGCAAATATTACTTGGTAGAAGAATACTAAAAATACTGGTTTATGAGGGGTACCTGCGTGGCTCAGTCAGTTAAGCATCTGCCTTCAGCTCAGGTCATGATCCCAGGGTCCTGGGATAGAGCCCCGCACTGAGCTCCCTGCTCAACTGGAGCCTGCTTCTCCCTCTGCTGTGACCCTCTTGTCTGCTTGTGCTCTCTCTCTCTCCCCTTCTCGCAAATAAATAAAATAAAATAAAAAAATACTGGTTTATGAAATGGGGAAATTACTGGTTTGCTTATGTCAAAAAGAACAAAGGAATTTCCACTGCTGGTAATAACGGTGGCCCAGATATTCTGATGGGCATTCCAACCTCAAGTGAATCTTCAATAAAATACCTTCTATGTTATTTCTTCTTTCCTTGATTCCCTTCTTTTGGATTCATTTTTTATTATTTCAGTATTCCTATATGTTACCTTCATAGTTATTCATCCTTTTACTATTACTTTAGATGTTTCCCTAGATATTACAATATCCATTCTTGATTTATCAAAATCTAATATAAATTTTCTTCCTAGACAATACATGAACATTAAAATAGACAAGTAACTTCCCTTACAATTTATATTCTAGCATATTTTTACAGCCCATTATTACTGTTGGTTAGTATAGTTAATATTCATTTATATCTACCCATGTTCAATCTTTCTCTACCTCAATTTTTCCTTTTATCTCCAGACTTCCATTTGGAATCATTTTCCCTCTGCCTGAAGAATACTTGGTAATTTCTTTGTGTTGTTCCGATGATGACTTTTGTCATTGCTGGTCTGAAAGTGTGTTTATTTCACTTCATTTATGAAAGATGTAACATTCTAAGTCAGCACTTACTTTCTTTTGGCATTTTGAAGATGTTGTTACATTGTCTTTTGGCTTCCACCTTATATGATAAAAAGTCTACTGTCAGTCTTGCTGTAGCTCCTTTAATTATAGTGTTTATTTCCCTGGCTACTTTTAAGATTTTGTCTTTGCATTTGGATTTTCCCATTATACTACTATATGTACAGTTGCAGATTTTTGTTTATCTTACTTAAGGTTGTTGGTACTTCCAAACTCTGTGATTTGATGTTTCTCATCAGTATTCTCAGTCACTATTTCTTAAATATTGCTTTTAGTCGATTCTGTCTCTCCTCTTCCTCTAGGGCTTCAATTGTACCTATGTTGTACATTCTCATTGTATTCTCTGTTTCTTAAGCTCTTTTCTACATAGATCATATTCTGTCTCTCCACCTCATAGATGGATCTATATAAATCCACCTGATGTGCAAAACACAGGGATCAACTGAATATACATATGGAGACAAGGTACTTTTATCCCAACTTACACCTACATAAATGTCAATTCCAAATGGATGAAACAAATAATAAATCTTCTAAAGATAACAGAGAAGAATGTCTTCATGACCTTAGATCTTAGGCAAAGATTTCTTAGTCACAACACAAAAACAGCGACTATAAAGAAAAAGTGATACACTGGACTTTATTAAAACTAAAACCTTATTTTCTCCACAAAGATATTATTAACAGAGTGAAAAGACAAACTATATAAGCAAAGAAAATATTTTAATACCAGAATTTGACAAAGGACATGTATCCTGAATATAAAACAAATTTCTATAAATCAATAATAAAAAGAAAACACATTTTGGAAAAAATATTAAAAGACTAAAATATGAATTTCAAAAAAGAGGATATCCAAATGTCCAGTGAACATATAAAAAGGCATCAACCTCATTAGTTATCAGGGAACTGATAAATAAAATTAAAGTTAAGGGGCGCCTGGGTGGCTCGGTCAGTGAAGCATCCAACTCTTGATTTTGGCTCAGGTCATGATCTTAGAGTTATGAGATCAAGCCCTGTGTCAGGCTCTACACTGGGGGTGGAGCCTGCTTAAGATTCTCTCTCCCCCACTCTCCCTCCCTGCCCCCTGCCTCTAAAAAATAATTAATAAATAAAAATGAAAAGAATAAAGAATTTAAAAAATGAAAATTAGAACTACAATGAGACAGCACTACATAATATCAGGTAAGCTAAAATTAAAATTGACATCATATGTTGGCAAGCATGTAGGGCAAATTTTATATTCATATATGGCTGGTAGAAGTATATATTGATCAAAAGTATATATTGATCACCTTAGAAAACTCTTTGACAATTATCTACTGCAGAGGGACATTAGTTTATTTTACCTTAGGATCCAGCAATTCCACCTCTAATCATATACTCAACAGAAAGGTATGAATATATATATACCAAAAGATGTATATGAGAATGTTCATAGCTACATGATTCATAGTAGCCAAAAATCCACTGTCCATATTAGAATGGATAGATTACGGCATATTCATATAATAGAATACTAAATAAATATTAAATAAACTGCTATTGCTAGACATAACATGGATGCATCTCATATTCCAAACTGTTACACAAAAGAAGTCAGACACAAAAGGGTGCAATTTATAACATTCAAAAACAGGAAAATTTATCTATAGTGTTATAAAAGTGGTTACCCTTGGGATGAGGGGATGGTGTTGACTGGGGAACACCGGGAACACTTTTGGGAAGCTAGTAATATTCTATATCTTGATCTAGGTGGTGATTTACATGAGTGTGTTCATTTTATAAAAACTGCTAAAAACTTTTTAGTGTCAAATGTAATTTGTGTAGTTTACTGTATATATGGTATGTTTATAGTAAAAGAATTTTGAAAGTTAAAAAATAAATTTTAAAAATTAAAAATTTTAACACATTTTCAAAGTTAACAAATATTGTCAAGTATTGCTAAGATATCATTTTGGGAAGTGGTCCTACTTCTATTTGAGAAAGATGTCAAATGCTATATTTTCAGAAAATATTCTGTATAAGAATTTATGTATCTATGGAACCCTTATAGTTATAAATTACTTATATTTTCCATGTACATAATTTTTAACATGCTATTATAAGAAAAAAGTATACAATGAGTAATATTATATAGGATGCTTTTAGATAATATTTAGGATGCTTTTATTATTCAGGATGTTTTTAGCTATAGCAGAAAATTCTGAGTCAACTAAATGACATCACTAAGGAATTTATTATTGTACAAAAGAAGCCAAGAGGTTGGCAAATCCAATGTTGGTTAATTCAATGCCTTAACATCTCTTCAAGGACCTAAGTTTGCTGCATCTTACTGCCTTGCTATCTTCATGTATCAATTTTGTCTTGAAACTTATGACTTTATGATCACAAGATGGCTACACCAGTTCTAAGCATCACAGTGTGCAGAAGCAAAACGAGGACCTTTTCTATTTTAGAACAAATAAAACATTTCTCAGAATCCTTTCAGCAGACTTTCTCTTGTGTCTCATTAGTTATTGCTCTAGAACGTACCCTTACTTAAAACCAATTACTGGCAAGGGGAATAGACGAGTGCACCAAATTAAGATTTATCAGGATCTAACCTTGGTCTCTAAGGGGTAAGCAGATACCTGAATAGAATCAGAATTCTGTTAAGAAGGAAGAGGAAGAGGGGTAGAGGGATGGCTGTTTCTGAGGAAACCAGAAGTATCTACTATAACAGCTGACTGAATCACAGGAAAGGAAGCACAACATAAATGGTTTTTAGGTATCATTCAAAATATTTGTAATGCTATTAGTTTTTAAATATTCTCTCTGGTTCTATTATCTATGTATTTTTTATCTTGCAAGAATCATAAAGAATTCAAATGTAAAAGGTCAAGTAAATAGATTAGCTTATCCACACTTTTTTGTCTTACTTGTATAGGATCGGTAAACACGGATTCATTTTTTAAAATTTTTGCCTGTTTAACTATTTGAGTAAATATACATATAGCTACGTCATATCTTTTGCAATGACAGCACTATGACAATTATCCATGTTCACATTTAATAATAATAGTCCTGACACAACTAGTAAATGGTGGAATCATTTAGCCATATTGACGACTGGCAATTTTAAAAGATTATTAAGAGGGCACCCATTATAAAAAACTAATTCCTGATACATATCAAGGTTTTTTTTTTTTTTTAACAATATAATGACTTAGTCTCAGAGAAGCAAACCTGACATAACCAAGGTACTGGGTTATCAATAAACTGTAAACAAAATGATAACTATTCTAGAAGCTTTAAGAAAATAATAGTAGACCTTATTAGAATAGCTTTCCTTCAGATTCTGCAACTCCCTGGACAGTGAGAGTAGTAATTATCTAGAGAGAAGGTCTTAGTTACTGGACAAAATATCAACAACAAGGTTAAACTCTTGTGTTTAGAAAAATTCCATAGGACCATACAGCTGTAACAGTGGAAGATTTTATTCTAATAGATAATCTAGGAAATATCCCAGTTACCCTGTTGAGATATTTTAGGTCAGATTTATGAATAACATTAAAAAGTCAACCAGTTATTTATAAAAACAATATTCCATCCCTTATAACATCAACAAAAGGAACTGTTATTACATTACTTCGTAACCCCAGAAATTTCTATTCCTATGCAAAAAGCTATTAGTGAGTAATGAAATATTAATAGCAAGAATGTAGTTGTATTTCTGGCATTGAACCAAGTTTTAGCCATTAGTAAATCATGTATTTATGCCAAAAAAAATCCAAGTATAGCACTCATTTGCTCTCTCTCTGTTCAGTACTAACTCAAAAGTTTGTGTTGGACTGTTCTAGAAACATAACACTGCAAAAATCTGTAGACTTCACTTATAGCCTGAATAAGTCAATTATTTGTAATACTTGAGGTCTTCCAGTATCCTAGAGGTTTGTGCAATATTCTCTCTAAAAATGTGGAGAAAAATTATTTAAAAAATAAAAGATTTCATGGACCTTTTCTATTCAGCCAGCTGTTCACCATCAGATAGATCCTTTTGTTCTGATCTTTCCTAAACCTCACATTGATTCCTGCCCATTCCCTGACCTGCACATCAGTAATGAAGGTACATTTGATTTTGGCTTTTTAAAAATTTGAAAAGAAAATCAAATGTATAAAAGCAGTGAGCCAAAAATCTCCTTTTACATATATTTGTCTTGTACTGTGCTTTTCACATCTAGTATCTATTTTATTCTCACAAGAATTTCATATAATAGTAAAGGAGATAATATTTATGCCACTTTATAAGGAGAACTGGGTCACACAGAAGTTGAATGTCTGAGATGATCCAGCTATTCAGAAACAAATATACCTGAAATCCAAGTCTGACCTAAGGTTTAAGTTCTTCCTATTTAGGCCTCGCTTCCTTCAGATACCATATTTTTTGCATAATATGAAAGAAACAGAAGTGCTTATTTAAAACTGAAACTGACCTGACACAACAGCTCTGGACTTCCCAGAACTCCTGATGTCAATTCTGTTGTCAGATGCATCAAAGCTTCACAATGACAGGAGACTGAGCAAAGTAGGAAAGGATATGTTTCCAGTAAGAAAAAAATTGATAATTATAGATTTTGAGTAAATTGCAATAACAGAATCAACTGACAATGAGTTCCATTTTGGGTTCTTATTTTAATATTTCTTCCAAATTCTACTCATAATACACTCCCTATTTAAATTCATAAAAATGTTTTGCTAGCCACAAAATGATTAGTTTAATACCTAAACTTTTGGGGTATTATTATGATGATGATTAGCTAAAACTTGAAATAAATCTATTTCTAGTTGTCAATTTATACAAGTAGCCTATTTTGCCTTTCAATAATTTCATTTTAGCTTTTTATAGGTAAAATACTCCCTTTTGATTTCTAGTAGGAAATCACTCTCCTTAAAATGTTTTTATAAATGAAGCTAATGCATTTCCTCCACAAGAACCATTATTATATTTGAACTACAATGTATAGGTTAAAAAAAAAAAAAAAGGTAGCACTTGAGGAACCCCACCAAGACAGAGGGAGCAGGCTGTCTCTAGGCTGTCTATACTTGGCCCAGGACACTTGAAACTAAACCTAAATGACATAAAATAAGATGCATTCCCAGTGATTTTCTTTCTGTCAAAGCTCCAGGAAATCACCCCACAATTAGAGAGTTGGTGCTATCTTCTCTTAGCAAAATTGAACACCCATCATGTGCTTTAAGAGTAAAATGTTTTGATATATAACTTCTGCTTATATGCTTAGTTAACATGTTTTTGGACAGTTCTCATTTTGGAGGGACTTTAGAAACTAGTAAATAATTGTTCTTTTCTTTTTCAGTGAAAATCAATTTTCAGTCGTTCATTCTCCCTTCTTTACTGTCTCTGCACAATCACTTCGTTACAGTGGGATAAGTACCTACCTCACTCACGGCACTCACATCCTACATGGGATGAGCTCTGCAGTCAAATGTTATATAATTAAAATTAAGAAAATTTGCCTTAAAATACAGTATATAGATATGTATATACACTTATATAAGGTAATTCTTTTACATATTAAACTTGAGAACCACTGGGATACCTAAAAAAGAACCAAGAGAAGGGCTATCCACAGAAGTGGCCATTCAAACCATTCTGCATTTAAGACAACTACTGACTCCCTAGCTAATAGGCAATGAGTAGAAATTTCTAATGTGTTCCTGCTTGCCCACAGTATTTACTCCATTTTCTTGGGATATTAGGCCTCTAAAACCTCAAGTAATATTAAGTGTGATTTTTGTTGTTATGAGAATTAGAGAAAATAGAAAAGTCACATGAGAAAGAGTTATGTTCTAATGCTAACTTTAAATTAAAAAATACAATCAATGAACATCAACATTCCTGGAATGCCTTTCATCTAGAAGGTCCTATGACCCTACATACCCTAAGAAAGTGAAGTCCCCTTTTGCCACATTTCTCTAAACTTGCTCTCAAATGGCCAGTTCCTCCTCAAAACCCCAGTTAATGTCAGGCAAGGATTAATTACTCAGGCATCCCATCTTTCCCCTGCTGTTCCAAGCTATCTTTAGAAGCTTATGCTGGGGGAACCCTAAAATGTACTGGAAACATTCTTAACATGGAGAGTAAGTAACTACCCTCCCTTTGTGGTAAACAGATGTTATTTCTAGTATTAGCCTGATTTTTTTTAAGTTATAAGGAGAAATACTAAATATTGAAAATTAATTTAAGATTTTATCTATTTATTATTTGAGAGAGAGAGAGTGCACATGGGGAAGGGGGAGAAGCAAAGGGAGAATAAGAGAGAATCAAAGCAGACTCTGCACTGAGGACAGAGCCTGACATGGGACTCAATCTCATGACCCTGAGATCATGACCTGAGCTGAAATCAAAGTTGGACACTTAAACAACTGAGCCACCCAGGTGCCCTGAAAATTAATTTTAAATTTAAATGTTCTCTTTGAAGTTAAATAGACTTATATAGTTATAAAAAAGATGAGAAGAGAGGCAGCATGGTATGATAGAACTCTAACATTCTTGCCATATCTCATTCTAAGGAAACTAACATCACAGGGTAAAAACTATAAAAAAGTGTCATAGTTCTACTCTAAGAAACACTGTCAATTTCATCAACTTGGTGGATTTCACCAATTTTATCATTTTCTATCTTTTGTTTATCTTTACTGAAGTCTGTTTTTGCCACAATGAGTTCCATGACATAATCCAGCCAGTTAACAGTGGCAATGGTTCCCAAACCTGTCAGCACATGAGAATCATGGAAATCTGTTTCCCTCTTCAGATCTCCTAAATTGGAATCTCCAGTGATAGAACCCCAGAAATACATTTGCCAAAAGGCCCCCTATGTGTTTTTGATAAACATATTCTACAAATCTCTTAAGTTTAAAACATCAGAACTATATATATATATATATATACACTTTCTTCTTGGAATATTATGTTAACAAAGGAGTTTTTCCTTTTTTTATTTTTTGACTCCATTTTTTGTTTTTATATTGTTTTGTTTTAACCTTTTCTTATAGAATATTTCAAACATACACAAAACAGGGCAAACAGTAAACCACCATGTCCTTTTCAACAATTATAGATTCACTGCTAGTCTTAATCTATACTGCCACTCTCACATATGCTTTTGAATCAAATCCCACAGAGAACAAAGGATGTTTTCTGAACCGTGATAAAATGGGTTCTTCTCCAAATAATGTCACATCTTAACTGTGGAACCTGCATGACCAAAGTCTCTACCTTGGAGTGCAGAGCCTGGGATGAAACAGGCCAGATACACTGATGAAAGCCATAGGCAGTGGTGGAGATTTCTCTTCAAAGTCATTGCTTTCAGCCTTTCTTACAGTTCATTTTATTCCCTACACATTTTAATGTGCTACCACATCTCATGGAGTAACGTTCAAATCAGTCTGTTTTTCTGCTCTGGGTTCATAGATAGAAATCTCTTATTCATCTTTACCTCTAATAATGATAAAGCTTAGATAGATCTGAACCAGTAGATCACACCAAAACAACACTAACTGGTAGAAAAGTGTGACATTTGTCTAAGTAACCTGAGTGCTACAATTAACTCAGCAAAGAAAAAAATTACCAGGAATATGACTAAATGCGTCATACCATACCATCTAAGAAAAGATGGTCTTCCCTTTCTATCTTTCCCTTTTCTGTTGAAGATCTGAAAACACTATTAAGGCAGTAGAGAGAAGGTACAGTTTTAAAAATAAACACAGACATTTATCATTACATTACTATTTATTATAATTTGGGCATTCAGTATAGAACCAAATGTCGTATGGCATAACAGGGTGTCCTTCCAATATGGAGTAGATTGCTGCATTCCATTCAACTCTACTTGATTCTCTTTGGTAGTTAAAAAAAAATGGTGTTTTTCCAAAAGCTAAGTTAAGGCCTTAACCATTCATATATCGATTAGTCAAACGTCAACAACTTATCATTGAGTCAACCTGGTTTCATCTATGAAGGAAAGCTTTCTCTTTTTTCTTTTTTTAAGATTTTATTTATTCATTTGAGACAGAGAGATACACAGAGAGAGAGAGAGAGAGAGAGAGAGAATATGAGCAGGGAGAGAGGCAGAGGAAGAGGGAGAAATAGACTCCCCACTGACCTGGGAGCCCACCATGGGGCTCAATCCCAAGACCCAGAGATCATGACCTGAGTTGAGGGCAGATGCTTAACCATCTGAGCTACCCAGGTGCCCCAGGAAAGGTTTTCTTAATTAAGGACGTCAGAAAGTAAAATTCAACCCCAACAAAGACCATAAACAGTTTCCTAAATATTCCCAAGTTCTAATTTCTAAATATCATTCATATCAAAGATATAATAGGATCAATCTCACAAGACTAAAAATCCTATATGGTATCCCTAGGATAGCCTGGTATTCTTCAATTTTGGTCTGTCTCTGTTGTACAGCTACTTATTAAACTATCCAATGATCAGAAAGGAGCATTGAAATACCTCCCCAAATTTGAGTTCCCTTACGCTAAATTTCAGTATATGTGACTTTGCTTCTGTGCTTTTTCAGCAATTATAAAAATTCTGTTTCAATAAATATGAGCCATTACTGTAGGGAACAATTATAAGAAGTAAGGGAAGCGTGTGGTATACAAAAGAGAAGTATAAGGACAGCTTAGCTAGAAGAGAAAGATTTTAAAAAGTTAAAGAGAATAAACACAGATGTTACACAATCCTACATGTGTTTGAAAAGAGGGGGTTGGATAATGTATGTAAAAGGTAACAGAGACTATCCTCTGGGGCTGCACCTTGGGAGAGACACAGTGGGGATCTGAGAGCTGGATTAACAAATCCAATCATAAAATCTGAAAACTACTGAATATTTGGACAGCAGCTAGGTAACGGAAATAAAACACATCTTAGTATGCACATTCTACAACAAAGCAAAACAAACTTTTCAACCAAAGCACGAGGCAGAATGATCATAGAACATTTCCAGTGAGCTAGAAATGGTAAATAAAAAGTAATCATACATGGAATTATTATTAAATTAAGATATAGAAAATGTCATTCACATTTTTTTCTTTAATATGCTACACTAATTATTTCATTTCTGTGAACAAAAAGAAAAATTTATAATAGCTTTTATTGATTTACTGACATATTAGCTTCTAAATGTACATTATGTTATCAATATGTTCTTCAAGATTTCCAGAAACTAAAGAAATGTTCCCACAAAATAAACACATATGGTACCAAATATTTACATAGTGGAATATATATTTAATAAGGTATTATTATTGACATTTACAAACAATTTCCTACTAGCATAAATAAAGTTTATCAACAGGTCTCTTTCTCTCTGAATCTGAGACTTTGTCTTCAATCATAGTTCCAAAGATGAGTTCTAGGATCAAAAATTGTGAGGATTCCTTGTACTGCCTGCATATGTTTCTCTTCCTTAATAATCCAGACAGAAATGTTCATATTCTGGAACGTTTCAAGTGAATTAACCCTCAGACCAATGGACTAACCAAACTGGAGGGACAAATTGTACATATTTTAGTATTCTCTATAGTTGACACTGCCATTTTTTAAATCTTTTGTCTTCAGTTTCAGAAAATGGCTTATCTAGCACCCAAACTATTAATTACAGTAGAGCAGTACATTCAACATGAATGTCCACTAATAGAGTTATTGTAATAACTTAATATATACAAACTTCTAAGAAATACAAATTTTAAAAAGGTTCGATCATCCTACCAAATATACTAATGATAAAAAGAGTTGGTATTTCCTGTCAAACTATTCGGAATTCCAATTTCTTTCCTCATTCTTTTATTTTGCTCTCCTCTAACCTTTTTGTAATTTTGTCAACTTTTCAGTCTCCAGTTAAGCTCAATAGTTAAAAATGAAGTACAAAGGCAATTAACTCCCCCATCAATAGTAACCATTCAAAAGCCACTGTGGCAATTTACATTTTCTTAGCGCTTCATCACTCCTACCTTCCATCTCTGAGAATCATAAATCACAAAACCCCTTCAGAATGCAAGTCTAGCACAGATGGAAGGAGTTTTATTTCACTTGGGAACTGAGAAGGTGAAGTCATTCCAAAGTGGAAGAGAACGTAACCAGTCCAGTGTGTGCCATTTAATGCAATGATTCCTTTGTGAGGTACTTAATTTGCTGGTGCACTGCTGACAGCAGAAATGCTCCTTAGCACAGCAATATATTAGCCATTTGTGAGGCATTAGGATAGCAAATACCTAAGACCATGGAAAAACTGAAGAAGTCAATGGAATCAGATGTCTGAGTGACTCTGAATCAACGCTTCAGAATACTCCTTTTAAAAATGCGCCCAGCCCCTCACTTTAAATCTGGAGGTGTCCTTGGGTCTAAAATGAGTCTCTTGCATACAGCATATCGATGGGTCTTGTTTTTTTATCCAAGTCTCAATAGTTCATTTTTGCCCTTGCTTCCCCTGCCTTTGGCGATGTTTCTAGGAAGACATTGCTGTGGCTGAGGTTGAAGAGGTTCCTGCCTGTGCTCTCCTTTAGGATTTTGATGGATTCCTGTCGCACATTTAGGTCTTTCAACCATTTAGAGTCTATTTATTGTGTGTGGTGTAAGGAAATGGTCCAGTTTCATTGTTCTGCATGTGGCTGTCTAATTGTCCCAACACCATTTGTTAAAGAGACTGTCTTTTTTCCATTGGACATTCTTTCCTGCTTTGTCAAAGATTAGTTGAGAGGGGGCGGAGCAAGATGGCAGAGGAGTAGGAGACCTGGATTTTGTCTGGTCTCAAGAATTCAGCTGGATAGGGATCAAACCTTTCTGAACACCTACAAACTCAACAGGAGATCGAAGAAAAGAATAGCAACAACTCTCTGAACAGAAAAGCGACCACTTTCTGGAAGGTAGGACGTGCGGAGAAGTGAATCCGAGGCAATATTTGGGAGGATAGGTGGCGGGGGAGGGGGCCTCCGTTGGCCGCTTCTGCCAAGTGATAGAGCAGCGGAGCACAAAATCGGAACTTTTGGAAGTCTGCTCCGCTGAGGGACGTCACTCCAGTGGCTAAGCGGGGGGTGGAACCCTCATGGGACAGTGTGGTCTCAGGACCCTCAGGGTCACAGAAAGACTGGGGGTGCCTGAGTACGGCAGAGCTCCCAGGTATTGGAGTGGGGAAGCTGGCTGCAGAGACGGAGCAAAGGAGTGGGATCTCAGCTCGGGGTTGCCATAAACTGTGATCCACGGCACAGTCGGGCCACTGCTCCTCCAGCAAGGACCCAACAAGTGGCAGATCCGGGGACACTCCCCTTTCTCCCCCAGGAGGAGCAGCACGGGAGCGCACTGCACTCCACACCGAGTCACAGGCCAGGTGAGCACAGAGTGCAGCCGGAGACCGGGGAGACAGGAGTGATTGCTTTTCTCTGGGGGCTCACTGAGGAGCAGGGTCCCGAGTTCTCAGCTCCTCTGGGGTGGAGATTGGGAGGCCACCATTTTTGCTCTCCTCCTCCAAAGCTGTACCGAAAGTTTGCAAGGAACAAAAGCTCCCGAGAGCAAACCTGAGCAGATTACTTAGCCCAGACCGGCAAGAGCAGGGAAATTCCGCCTCCGGCAAAGACATTTGGAAACCATGGCAACAGGCCCCTCCGCCAGAAGATCAGCAAGAACAGCCAGCCAAGACCAAGTTTACTGATCAATGAGAACGGCAGAACTCCAGCACTAGGAGAATAATGCACACAGAATCCATGGCTTTTTTACCATGATTCTGTAGTCTTTCAAAGTTAATTTTTTTTTGAATTTTTCTTTTTCCCTTTTTCAACCAACATCTTATCAATCCCTTTTTTAAAAAACATTTTTATTTTTCATTTTTAGAGTCATATTCTATCCCTTCATAGTAGTTACCCTTATTTTTGGCATATATATATATATATATATATAAGTTGTTCTCTCTTTAAAATTTTGAGACAGTTTCTTCTAACAGATCAAAATATACCCTAAATCTCTAGTGTAGGGCTTTGTTCTACTCTCCTGCCTGATCACATTCTCTCCCGTTTTTTCTTTTTTCTTTTTTTAAATCCTCTTCTAGCTTTTCTCAATCAACTTCTTATCAATTCCCTTTTATAAAATTTTTTATAATTTTCATCTTTACAGTCATATTCCATCCCTTCATCATATCAACCCTTATTTTTGTACATATATAAGTTTTTCTTTCTTTAAAATTTTGGGAGGCACTTTCTTCTAACAGACCAAAATACACCCAAAATCTAGTGTGTGGCACTGATCAATGCACCAGCCTGATCATATTTGATCACATTCTGTTTTTTTGTTTTGTTTTGTTTTGTTCTGTATTTGTTTGTTTTTATCTTTTTCTTTTTTCTTTCTTTCCCTTTCTTTTCCCCCGGCTCCAGGTCTTTTCTGATTTGTTTAGAGTATATTTTCTGGGGACGTTGTTACCCTGTTAGCATTTTGTTCTCTCATTCATCTATTCTCCTCTGGACAAAATGACAAAATGGAAAAAATCACCTCAACAAAAAGAACAAGAGGTAGTATCGACTGCCAGGGACCTACTCAATACGGACATTAGTACGATGTCAGATCTAGAGTTCAGAATCGTCACTTTAAAGATACTAGCTGGGCTTGAAAAAAGCATGGAAGTTATTAGAGAAACCCTTTCTGGAGAAATAAAAGAACTAAAATCTAACCAAGTCGAAATCAAAAAGGCTATTAATGAGGTGCAATAAAAAATGGGGACACTAACTGCTAAGATAAATGAGGCAGAAGAGAGAATCAGAAGACCAAATGATGGAAAATAAAGAAGGTGAGAAAAAGAGAGATAGAGAGAGGAGTGGAAAGATGGCAGAGGAGTAGGGGACCCTATTTCAACTGGTCCCCGGAATTGAGCTGGATAACTACCAGACCACTCTGAGCACCCACGAAACCAGCCTGAGATGAAAGAAGATCTGGATCTCTACAAACAGAATATCACAGGCAGTGGTTTTGAGGTACGAAGCGGAGAGCCGTGAACCTGCGGGCAGATATCGGAGGATAAACAGCGGCGGGAGGGTGCCTGGACGTGGGGATCCTACACCACTGGTGAGTGACAGCCTCGCGCACTGCGGACAGGGCACAGACTCGCAGACCGGTAGCGTCGGGAAAGGACTTTAGGGCAGCCCCCAGGGTGGAAAACCAGACCGGCGGGGCCGCACGCACGCAAACTGCAGCCTCCGAGATGGAAACCCGGTGCACCGGGGACATGCTGGTGAACTGCAACCCCCAGGGGTGGAAACCCCGAGCGGCAGAGTCGCACACGCGCGAATTGGGAGCGGCTGGCAGTTTTAGAAACACAAAGGGCAGAGACGTGTCCCGACCTGGAGGCAGGACTGGGAGCACTGTGGAGGGGCGCACAACCCAGGACGCTGCAGTTTATAGCAGCACGGACAGAAACGGAGACAGTGTGGCCTGGAGAGCTCACTGAAGAACAGACTGAGGTCTCTCTGCTCTGAGGCACAGGGTTGGAAATGGTCTCTTCTGCTCTGACTCGCGGAAGAGACGCAGAAAGCCGCCAGGGAAAGGCGCCAGAGAACAAAAGCCCCAAAGACTGATTCCCAATGAGCCCATCCCCCGCCACAGGGGCGCAGGGCAACTCCGCCCAAACAGGGTTGCCTGAGTAACAGCGCGGCAGGCCCCTCCCACAGAAGACAGGCTGGGAAAACAAGAGGCCATCAACACTAGGTCCCAAGAAAACAGGTGCATCTTGCTTGGGTTCTGGTCAATAATTTCGACTCTATACATTCCCTGAAACACCCATCAACAAAATGACTAGGAGGAAGAGCCCCCAAAACAGGAAAGACTCAGAGATTATGACTTATGTTGCAGATTTACAAATGGATGCAGACATAACCAAGATGTCAGAGATGGAATTCAAGCTAGCAATTGTGAAGACAATAGCTAGAATGGAGAAATCAATTAATGGCAACATAGAGTCTCTAAGGGCAGAAATAAAAGGTGAATTGGCAGAACTTAAAAATGCTATCAATGAGATGCAATCCAATCTAGATAATCTAACAGCTAGGGTAAGTGAGGCAGAAGAACAAATAAGCGACCTGGAAGACAGTATAATAGATAAAAAGGGAAAAGAGGAGGCCAGGGAAAAACAACTCAGAATCCATGAAAATAGAATCAGAGAAATAAGTGACACCATGAGGAGTTCCAATGTCAGAATAATTGGAATCCCGGAGGGAGTGGAGAGAGAGAGGGCTAGAAGATGTATTTGAGCAAATCATAGCTGAGAACTTCCCTAATCTGGGGGATGAAACAAACATTCGAGTCCTAGAGGCAGAGAGGACCCCTCCTAAGATCAAGGAAAACAGGCCAACACCCCGGCATGTAATAGTAAAACTTGCAAATCTTAGAACCAAGGAAACCATCTTAAGGGCAGTTAGGGGGAAGAGATTCCTTACATACAGAGGGAGGAACATCAGAATAATGTCAGACCTATCCACAGAGACCTGGCAAGCCAGAAAGGTCTGGCAAGACATATTCAGAGTACTAAATGAGAAGAACATGCAGCCAAGAATACTTTATCCGGCAAGGCTTTCATTTAGAATGGATGGAGAGATGCAGAGCTTCCACTGGCAGAAGCTGAAAGAATATGTGACCACTAAGCTGGCCCTGCAAGAAATATTAAGGGGGGTTCTATAAAAGGAGAAAGACCCCAAGAGTGATATAAAACAGAAATTTACAGGGACAATCTATAAAAACGTCTTCACAGGTAACATGATGACAATTAATTCATATCTTTCGATAATCACTCTCAACGTGAATGGCCTAAATGCTCCCATAAAACGGCACAGGGTTGCAGATTGGATAAAAAGACAGGACCCATCCATATGCTGTTTACAAGAGACTCATTTTGAACCTAAAGATACATCCAGACTGAAAGTGAAGGGATGGAGATCCATCTTCCATGCCGGCGGACCTCAAAAGAAAGCTGGGGTAGCAATTCTTATATCAGACAAATTAGATTTTAAACTAAAGTCTGTAGTTAGAGACACAGAAGGACACTATATCATTCTTAAAGGGTCTATCCAACAAGAAGATCTAATAATTGTAAATATCTATGCCCCCAACATGGGAGCAGCCACATACATAAGCCAACTGTTAACCAAAATAAAGAATCATATTGATAACAACACATTAATTGTAGGAGACCTCAATACTCCACTCTCAGCAATGGACAGATCATCTAACCAGAAAATCAACAAGGAAACAAGAGCTTTGAATGATACATTAGGACCAGGTAGACCTCATAGATATTTACAGAACATTCCACCCTAAAACAACAGAATACTCATTCTTGTCAAGCGCACATGGAACTTTCTCCAGAATAGAACATATACCGGGTCACAAATCAGATCTCAACGGATACTAAAAGATTGAGATTATTCCCTGCATATTCTCAGACCACAATGCTCTAAAACTGGAACTCAATCACAAGAAAAAATTTGGCAGAAATTCAAACACTTGGAAGCTAAAGACCACTCTGCTCAAGAATGTTTGGGTCAACCAAGAAATCAAAGAAGAACTTAAACAATTCATGGAAATCAATGAGAACGAAAACACATCAGTCCAAAACCTATGGGATACTGCAAAGGTGGGCCTAAGGGGGAAATACATAGCCACCCAAGCCTCATTCAAAAAAATAGAAAAATCCCGAATTCACCAACTATCTCTACACCTTAAAGAACTAGAGAAAAAGGAACAAACGACACCTAAGCCACGCGGTAGAAGAGAAATAATTAAAATTAGAGCAGAGATCAATGAATTAGAAACCAGAAACACAGTAGATCAGATCAATGAAACTAGAAGTTGGTTCTTTGAAAGAATTAATAAGATTGATAAGCCACTGGCCAGACTTATCCAAAAGAAGAGAGAAAGGACCCAAATTAATAAAATTATGAATGAAAGGGGAGAGAGCACAACTAACACCAAGGAAATAGAAACAATTGTTAGAAATTATTATCAACAACTATATGCCAATAAACTGAGCAATCTAGATGAAATGGAGGCCTTCCTGGAAACCTATAAGTTGCCAAGACTGAAACAGGAAGAAATTGACAACCTGAATAGGCCAATAACCAGTAATGAGATTGAAGCAGTGATCAAAAACCTCCCAAAAAACAAGAGTCGAGGGCCTGATGGATTCCCTGGGGAATTCAACCAAACATTCAACGAAGAAATAATACCTATTCTACTGAAGCTGTTTCAAAAAATAGAAACAGAAGGAAAACTTCCAAACTCATTCTATGAGGCCAGCTTTACCTTAATCCCCAAACCAGGCAAAGACCCCATCAGAAAGGAGAATTTCATACTGATATCCCTGATGAATATGGATTCCAAAATCCTCAACAAAATCATAGCTAATAGGGGCGTCTGGGTGGCTCAGATGGTTAAGCATCTGCCTTCAGCTCAGGTAATGATCCCAGGGTCCTGGGATCGAGTCCCGCATCGGGCTCCCTGCTAGGCGGGGAGCCTGCTTCTCCCTCTGCCTCTGCATCTCTCTCTCTCTCTGACTCTCATGAATAAATAAATAAAACATTAAAAAAAAAATCCTAGCTAATAGGATCCAACAATGCATTAAAAGGATCATCCACCATGACCAAGTGGGATTTATCCCCGGGATGCAAGGGTGGTTCAACATTCACAAATCAATCAATGTGATAGAACACATTAATAAGAGGAGGGAGAAGAACCATATGGTCCTCTCAATTGAAGCAGAAAAAGCATTTGGCAAAATACAACATCCTTTCCTGATTAAAACTCTCCAGAATATAGGGATAGAGGGAACATTCCTCAAGCTCATAAACTCCATCTATGAAAAACCCACAGCAAATATCATCCTCAATGGGAAAAAGCTGAGAGCCTTTCCCTTAAGATCAGGAACACGTCAAGGATGCCCACTCTCACCACTGTTGTTCAACATAGTACTGGAAGTCCTAGCAACAGCAATAAGACAACAAAAAGAAATAAACGGTATTCAAACTGGCAAAGAAGAAGTCAAACTCTCTCTTTTCGCAGACGACATGATACTTTATGTGGAAAATCCAAATGACTCCACCCCCAAATTACTAGAACGCATCCAGCAATTCAGTAATGTGGCAGGATACAAAATCAATTCACAGAAATCAGTTGCTTTCTTATACACTAACAACGTAACTGTAGAAAGAGAAATTAGAGAAACAATTCCATTTACAATAGCACCAAAAACCATAAGATACCTCAGAATAAACCTAACTAAAGAGGTAAAGGACCTATACTCTAGGAACTACACAACACTCATGAAAGAAATTGAGGAAGACACAAAAAGATGGAAAAATATTCCATGCTCATGGATTGGAAGAATAAACATTGTTAAAATGTCTATGCTACCCAGAGCAATCTATACCTTCAATGCCATCCTGAACAAAATTCCAATGACATTTTTCAAAGTGCTGGAACAAACAATCCTAAAATTTGTATGGAATCAGAAAAGACCCCGAATCGCCAAGGAGATGTTGAAAAAGAAAAACAAAGCTGGGGGCATCACACTCCCTGATTTCAAGCTATATTACAAATCAGTGATCATCAAGACAGCATGGTACTGGCACAAAAACAGACATACAGACCAATGGAACAGAACAGAGAACCCAGATATGGACCCTCAACTCTATGGTCAAATAATCTTTGACAAAGCAGGAAAAAACATGCAATGGAAAAAAGCCAGTCTCTTCAATAAATGGTGCTGGGAAAATTGGACAGCCACATGCAGAAGAATGAAACTCGGCCATTCTCTAACACCACTCACAAAGATAAACTCAAAGTGGATGAAAGACCTCAATGTGAGACAGGAATCCATCAAAATCCTAGAGGAGAACTCTTTGACATCGCCCACAGCAACTTCTTTCAAGATACATCTCCAAAAGCTAGTGAAACAAAAGCAAAAATGAACTTTTGGGACTTCATCAAGATAAAAAGCTTCTGCACAGCAAAGGAAACAGTCAACAAAACAAAGAGGCAACCCACAGAATGGGAGAAGATATTTGCAAATGACACTACAGATAAAGGGCTGGTATCCAAGATCTATAAAGAACTTCTCAAACTCAACACCCAAAAAACAAATAATCAAGTCAAAAAGTGGGCAGAGGAGATGAACAGACAGTTCTCTGAAGAAGACATACAAATGGCTAACAGACACATGAAAAATGTTCATCATCATTAGCCATCAGGGAAATCCAAATCAAAATCACACTGAGATACCACCTTACACCAGTTAGAATGGCAAAAATGGACAGGGAAAGAAACAACAAATGTTGGAGAGGTTGTGGAGAAAGGGGAACCCTCTTACACTGTTGGTGGGAATGCAAGTTGGTACAGCCACTTTGGAAAACAGTGTGGAAGTTCCTCAAAAAATTAAAAATAGAACTACCCTATGACCCAGCAATTGCACTCCTGGGTATTTACCACAAAGACACAGATGTAGTGAAAAGAAGGGCCATATGCACCCCAATGTTCATAGCAGCAATGTCCGCAATAGCCAAACTGTGGAAAGAGCTGAGATGCCCTTCAACAAATGAATGGATAAAGAAGATGTGGTCCCTATACACAATGGAATATTACTCAGCCATCAGAAAAGATGAATACCCAACTTTTACAACAACATGGATGGGACTGGAGGAGATTATGCTAAGAGAAATAAGTCAAGCAGAGAAAGTCAATTATCATATGGTTTCACTTATTTTTGTCACATAAGGAATAACATGGAGGACATTAGGAGAAGGAAGAGAAAAATGGGGGGGGAGGAATTGGAGGGAGAGATGAACCATGAGATACTATGGGCCTGAGAAACAAACAGCGTTCTAGAGGGGAGATGGGAGGGGGGATTGGTTAGCCCAGTGATGATTAAGGAGGGCACATACTGCATGGAGCACTGGGTGTCATATGAAAACAATGGATCATGGATCACTACATCAGAAACTAATGATGTATTGTATGGTGACTAATATAATATAATAAAATTAAAAACTACAAAAAAAAGAATCATCAGTATTCAGAATATAAAAAAAATAAACATGAGATATAAACTGCAAAAAAAAAAAAAAGAGATAAACAACTACTGGATCACAAGGGCAGAATTCGAAAGATAGGCGATACCATAAGATGAAACAACATTAGAATAATTGGGATCCCAGAAGCAGAAGAAAGAGAAAGAGGGGCAGAAGGTATATTGGAGCAAATTATAGCAGAGAACTTCCCTAATTTGGGGAAGGAAACAGGCATCAAAAACCAGGGGCCACAGAAAACACCTCTCAAAATCAATAAAAAATAGGTCAACACCCTGAGATCTAATAGTAAAACTTACAAGTCTCAGAGACAAAGAGAAAATCCTGAAAGCAGCTCGGGAGAAGAGATATGTAACCTACAATGGTAGAAACATTAGATTGGCAACAGACCTATCTACAGAGATCTGGTAGGCCAGAAAGGACTGGCATGATATATTCAGAGCACTAAACGAGAAAAATATGCAGCCAAGAATACTATATCCAGCTAGGTTGTCACTGAAAATAGAAGGAGAGAAAAAAGCTTCCAGGACAAACAAAAACTAAAGGAATTTGAAAACATGAAACCAGCCTTATAAGAAATATTGAAAGGGGTCCTCTAAGCAAAGAGAGAGCCTAAAAGCAACATAGACCAGAAAAGAACACAGACAATATACAATAACAGTCACCTTACAGGCAATACAATGGCACTAAATTCCTATCTTTCAATAGTTACCCTGAATGTAAATGGGCTAAATGCCCCAATCAAAAGACACAGGCTAACAGACTGGATTAAAAAACAAGACCCATCGATATGCTGTCTGCAAGAGACTCATTTTAGAACCAAAGACACCCCCAGATTGAAAGTGAAGGGGTGGAAAACCATTTACCATGCTAATGGACACCAAAAGAAAGCTGGGGTGGCAATCCTTATATCAGACAAATTAGATTTTAAACCAAAGACTGTAATAAGAGATGAGGAAGGATACTATATCCTATTTAAAGGGTCTATCCAACAAGAAGATCTAACAATTGTAAATATCTATGCCCCTAAAATGGGAGCAGCCAATTATATAAGGCAATTAATAACAAAAGCAAAAAACACATTGACAACAATACAGTAGTAGTGGGGGACTTTAACACCCCCCTCACTGAAATGGAAAGATCATCTAAGCAAAAGATCAACAAGGAAATAAAGACTTTAAATGACACACTGGACCAAATGGACTTCACAGAGATGTTCAGAACATTCCATCCCAAAGCAACGGAATACACATTCTTCTCTAGTGCCCATGGAACATTCTCCAGAATAGATCACATCCTACGTAACAAATCAGGTCTCAACCAATACCAAAAGATTGGGATCATTCCCTGCCTATTTTCAGACCACAATGCTTTGAAACTAGAACTCAATCACAAGAAGAAAATTGGAAAGAACTCAAATACATGGAGGCTAAAGAGCATCCTACTAAAGAATGAATGGGTCAACCAGGAAACTAAAGAATTAAAAAAAATTCATGGAAACCAATGAAAATGAAAACACAACTGTTCAGAATCTTTGGGATGCAGCAAAGGCAGTCCTAAGAGAAAAGTATATAGCAATACAAGCCTTTCTCAAGAAACAAGAAAGGTCTCAAGTACACAACCCAACCCAACACTTAAAGGAGCTGGAAAAAGAACAGCAAATAAAGCCTAAACCCAGCAGGAGAAGAGAAATAATAAAGGTCAGAGCAGAAATCAATGAAATAGAAACTAAAAGAACAGTAGAACAGATCAATGAAACTAGGAGCTGGTTCTTTGAAAGAATCAACAAGATTGATAAACCCCTGGCCAGACTTATCAAAAAGAAAAATGACCCAAATCAACAAAATCATGAATGAAAGAGGAGAGATCACAACCAACACCAAAGAAATACAAACAATTATAAGAACATATTATGAGCAACTCTATGCCAGCAAATTAGATAACCTGGAAGAAATGGAGGCATTCCTAGAGATGTATCAACTACCAAAACTGAACCAGGAAGAAATAAAAAACCTGAACAGACCTATAACCACTAAGGAAATTGAAGCAGTCATCAAAAATCTCCTAACAAACAAGAGCCCAGGGCCAGATGGCTTCCCAGGGGAATTCTACCAAACATTTAAAGAAGAATTAATACCCATTCTTCTGAAACTGTTCCAAAAAATAGAAATGGAAGGAAAACTTCCAAACTCATTTTATGAGGCCACCATTACCTTGATCCCAAAACCAGACAAAGACCCCCTCAAAACGGAGAATTACAGAGCAATATCCCTGATGAACATGGATGCAAAAATTCTCACCAAAATACTAGCCAATAGGATCCAACAGTACATTAAAAGGATTATTCACCACGACCAAGTGGGATTTATCCCTGGGCTGCAAGGTTGGTTCAACATCCACAAATCAATCAATGTGATACAATCCATTAACAAAAGAAAGAACAGGAACCATATGATCCCCTCAATAGATGCAGAAAATGCATTTGACAAAGTACAGCATCCTTTCTTGATCAAAACTCTTCAGAGTATAGGGATAGAGGGTACATACCTCAATATCATAAAAGCCATCTATGAAAAACCTACAGCGAATATCATTCTCAATGGGGAAAAACTGAGAGCTTTCCCCCTAAGGTCAGGAACATGGCAGGGATGTCCACTATCACCACAGCTATTCAACATAGTATTAGAAGTCTTAGCCACAGCAATCAGGCAACAAAAAGAAATCAAAGGCATCCAAATCGGCAAAGAAGAAGTCAAACTCTCACTCTTTGCAGATGATATGATACTTTATGTGGAAAACCCAAAAGACTCCACCCCAAAACTGCTAAAACTCATACAGGAATTCAGTAAAGTGGCAGGATATAAAATCAATGCACAGAAATCAGTGGCATTCCTATACACCAACAGCAAGACAGAAGAAAGAGAAATTAAGGAGTCAATCCCATTTACAATTGCCCCCAAAACCATAAGATACCTAGGAATAAATCTAACCAAAGAGGCAAAGGATCTGTACTCAGAAAACTATAAAATACTCATGAAAGAAATTGAGGAAGACACAAAGAGATGGAGAAACATTCCATGCTCATGGATTGGAAGAACAAATATTGTGAAGATGTCAATGCTACCTAGAATAATCTACACATTCAATGCAATCCCCATCAAAATACCATCCACTTTTTTCAAAGAAATGGAACAAATAATCCTAAAATTTGTATGGAACCAGAAAAGATCCCGAATAGACAGAGGGATGTTGAAAAAGAAAAGCAAAGCTGGCAGCATCACAATTCTGGACTTCCAGCTCTATTACAAAGCTGTCATCATCAAGACGGCATGGTACTGGCACAAAAACAGACACATAGATCAATGGAACAGAATAGTGAGCCCAGAAATGGACCCTCAACTCTATGGTCAATTCATCTTTGACAAAGCAGGAAGGAATGTCCAATGGAAAAAAGACAGTCTCTTCAACAAATGGTGTTGGGACAATTAGAGAGCCACATGCAGAACAATGAAACTGGACCATTTCCGTACACCACCCACAAAAAAATAGACTCTAAATGGTTGAAAGACCTAAATGTGCGACAGGAATCCATCAAAATCCTAAAGGGGAACACAGGCAGCAACCTCTTCGACCTCAGCCACAGCAACATCTTCCTAGAAACATCGCCAAAGGCAAGGGAAGCAAGGGTAAAAATGAACTATTGGGACTTCATCAAGATAAAAAGCTTTTGCACAGCCAAGAAAACAGTCAACAAAACCAAAAGACAACCGACAGAATGGGAGAAGATATTTGCAAATGACATATCAGATAAAGGGCTAGTATCCAAAATCTATAAAGAACTTATCAAACTCAACACCCAAAGAACAAAGAATCCAATCAAGAAATGGGCAGAAGACATGAACAGACATTTTGCCAAAGAAGACATCCAAATGGCCAACAGACACATGAAAAAGTGCTCAACATTGCTCGGCATCAGGGAAATCCAAATCAAAACCTCAATGAGATACCACCTTACACCAGTTAGAATGGCTAAAATGAACAAGTCAGCAAACGACAGATGTTGACAGGGATGCGGAGAAAGGGGAACCCTCCTACACTGTTGGTGGGAATGCAAGCTGGTGCAACCATTCTGGAAAACAGTATGGAGGTTCCTCAAAAAGTTGAAAATAGAGCTACCATATGATCCAGCAATTGCACTACTGGGTATTTACCCCAAAGATACAAATGTAGGGATTCGAAGGGGTATGTGCACCGTGATGTTTATAGCAGCAATGTCCACAATAGCCAAACTGTGGAAAGAGCCAAGATGTCCATCGACAGATGACTGGATAAAGAAGATGTGGTATATATATATATATAATGGAATATTATGCAGCCATCAAAAGGAATGAGATCTTGCCATTTGCAACGACGTAGATGGAACTGGAGGGTGTTATGCTGAGTGAAATAAGTTAATCAGAGAAAGATATGTGACCTCACTGATATGAGGAATTCTTAATCTCAGGAAACAAACTGAGGGTTGCTGGAGTGGGGGGTGGGTTCGGAGGGATGGGGTGGCTTGGTGATGGACATTGGAGAGGGTATGTGCAATGGTGAGCACTGTGAATTGTGCAGTACTGTTGAATCACAAATCTGTACCTCTGAAACAATAATGCAATATATGTTAAGAAAAAAAAAGAAGATAGCAGGAGGGGAAAAATGAAGGGGGGGAAATCGGAGGGGGAGACGAACCATGAGAGACGATGGACTGAAAAACAAACTGAGGGTTCTAGAGGGGAGGGGGGTGGGAGGATGGGTTAGCCTGGTGATGGGTATTAAAGAGGGCACGTTTTGGGGCGCCTGGGTGGCTCAGTTGATTAAGCTACTGCCTTCGGCTCAGGTCATGATCTTGGAGTCTCAGGATCGAGTCCCGCATCGGGCTCCCTGCTCTGCAGGGAGTCTGCTTCTCCCTCTGCCCCTCCCCCCTCTCATGTGCTCTCTCTCATTCTCTCTCTCTGAAATAAATAAATAAAATCTTTAAAAAAAAAAAAGAGGGCACGTTCTGCATGGAGCACTGGGTGTTATGCACAAACAATGAATCATGGAACACTACATCAAAAACTAACGATGTAATTTATGGTGATTAACATAACAATAAAAAATTTAAAAAAAAAAAAAGGATTAGTTGACCAAAGAGTTGAGGGTCCATTTCTGGGCTCTCTATTCTGTTCCACTGATCTATGTGTCTATTTTTGTGCCAGTATCATACTGTCTTGATGATTACAGATTTGTAGTAAAACTTGAAGTCCAGAATTGTGATGTCACCAGCTTTGCTTTTCTTTTTCAACATTCTTCTGGCTATTTGGGGTCTTTTCTGGTTCCATACAAATTTTAGGATTATTTGTTCCATTTCTTTGAAAAAAGTTGACGGTATTTTGATAGGGATTGCATTAAATGTGTAGAACCTCCTCAAAAAGTTGGAAATAGAGCTACCCTATGACCCAGCAATTGCACTACTGGGTATTTACCCCAAAGATACAAATGTAGTGATCCAAAGGGGGACATGCACCCCAATGTTTATAGCAGCAATGTCCACAATAGCCATACTATGGAAAGAGCCCAGATGTCCATCAACAGATGAATGGATAAAAAGAAGTGGTATATACATATACACACACACACACGCACACATATATATATATACAATGGACTATTTGCAGCCATCAAAAGGAATGAAATCCTGCCATTTGCAATGACGTGGATGGAACTGGAGAGTATTATGCTGAGCAAAATAAGTCAATCAGAGAAAGACATGTATCATATGACCTCACTGATATGAGGAATTCTTAATCTCAGGAAACAAACTGAGGGTTGCTGGGGGGGGGGCGGTGGCTGGGTGATAGACATTGGGGAGGGTATGTGCTATGGTGAGGGCTGTGAATTGTGTAAGACTGTTGAATCACAGACCTGTACCTCTGAAACAAATAATATATTATATGTTAAAAAAAAAAAAAAAAAGAAGATAGCAGGAAGGGAAAAATGAAGGGGGGGAAATTGGAGGGGGAGACGAACCATGAGAGACTATGGACTCTGAGAAACAAACTGAGGGTTCTAGAGGGGAGGGCGGTGGGGGGATGGGTTAGCCTGGTGATGGGTATTAAAGAGGGCACCTACTGAACGGAGCACTGGGTGTTATACACAAACAATGAATCATGGAACACCACATCAAAAACTAATGATGTAAGGTATGGTGATTAACATAACATAATAAAAGAAAGGAAAAAAAAAAGAACCTGGCACATGGCAACAAAAAATTATAAATACATACCTACATACAAGTTCATATAAAAAAATAAATAAATAAAAAAAATGCTCCCAGATGCATAAGGTAGAAGGGCACTGCAGGTACTGAGGGAGGTTTTGCTTCACTCCACTCTTCTGAATGAATAAAACAAAAGTTAAATGCCAATCACCGGTTTTACACCTTAATTCTTTCCCTTTCTCCCCATCTCTTCTCTTTTTACCTTTTTCTCTGCTATTTATACTCATCTCCAGTAATTGCAGAGAAGAATGAAGAGAAGTATATAAAAATTAACCTCACCCCCACTCCTATACTTTTTATCTGCCTCTACTGCTTTACTTTCTTTATTGTTATGATCATCTGGCATATTTTATTTATACTGTTTATTACCCATGCATAGTAAGCATTTAATAGAAAACAGATCTGTGGATAAACAAACATTTGTTTGCTCAAAGTGACATTGTGGTATAGGAGAAAATTAAGATTTTAAGTGTGTAAAAATAATAAAGAGTGGGAAGCTATGGCCACAATTTGCTACAGGGAAGACTGTGAAAACTATTTGAAATTTATCTATAGTGCTCTTCCAGTCTCCTTTTTATAGCCCACCACACCCTCTTCAGCTCCATCTCTTCCCTGCCTACACATCCTTGGCAGCCAGGACCCTCATGAGGAGGATGATAGTGGTGATGGATTAGTATCTACTAAGTGCTCAGTCTTTCCCAGGCACTGCAACAGACATTTCACATATTTTATCTAATCATCACAACAATCCTGTATGGTCAGAATTTTTTATATAGAAATAAGAAAATCTCAAGTGATTTTTTGTGTGTGTGAGGATCAAACCAGCTAATATATATCAGGTGATTAGAACAGTACCTAGCTGTAAGTGCTACATAAGCTACTACAACTACTGTTATTATCATTACTGATTTATCTCCATTTTGGCAACGAAGAAACTGAGACTCAGAGTGGTTACTGAGCTGACCAACAATACGGAGCGTGGAATTGAAAGAACCTGAATTGTAACCCAAATCAATGTGGTTCCCAGTCTGTGTTTTTTCCACCATGTGTCACTGATACCAGTTGGCTGCTCAAACTTTGGACCCAGTGTTACTGTAGAGTCTGTCCTCCCACTGGAATAAGCCATGGCCTGAGCTTTTAAGAGCAGAACTACTGCCAACTTTTACTCTAGGACTACTTTCTGATACAAAATAGTAATTTTGAGCTAGTATTTTACATATGATATTGATTCATTTACATTCTTCTCTAATGATGCACTTGGTCTTTATCCAGCCTTTCCCAAAATGTTTTCCATTAAACAATACTTCCACCAGGTGCTCCTCAAAGTGTTGCCTGGGCAACTAAGTATGAGAAATAATGAATTATATATTTCTCTTATTCAATCACAAAGCATTCTGGAATTTTAACAGTTTTGAAAAGTCTGGGTAAAGAAATCAGTTTCACCCAGAGTTTTCTAATGTATTTGACAAGATCTTTAAAAAAAAGATCACTACTTTATAAAGGACACTTTAAGAAATCTTAATCCGATGTAATGGATATACCATGAGGAATTTCAGACCACAGGGGAGACATTTTGTTGTTAGGGAGTTTTCTTTATAGTAACAGTATCATACCAGACTCCAGTAGTTCTATCCATGAGCCCCTAAAGAGATAGTGCGACCTACATCATGGAGCTGGAGAATACTTTAACTCTCTCATTTATAAACAAGGAATACAGTACCCAAACTGTTAAGGTATTTGGATATAATTTTAAGTTATAAAATACTCTGAGGAACTGATTTGGAAATGAGGAAGCCTGTATTTTACTTTTGACTACAACAATTATTTAAAGCAGAGAAAATCAATTAATCTACCTATCCTTCTATTTTCCTTCACCACAAAAAAGTTTTCATTCTCCTTTCATACCAGAGAGGTTATTATCATAAATAGCTCAGATAGTTCAAGGCTACTTAAAGCTTTTAGGAAAAAATTCATTAGACTCCTTAGAATAATGTTAAAATTAGCCAATAACACAACTCAGATTACAACTTTGATGCACTTTGCACACATTTTTTATTTGAACACTGGAAATTTTGAGCTAATCATAAACTTAAAGAAAAACTGCAAGTTCAATGCAAGAAAGCTTTTTTTAAAATCATGAACCATTAAGAAAAGATTGCCAACTGGATACCTCATCACATCTGATTAGTGTATATCTCCTACAAAGACAGACATTCTCCCACATAACTTCAACACAACCATCAAAATCAGAAACTTAATATTGTTACCATCTAATGCAGACACCATTAGTTTCTCCAGTTGTCATCATAATTTTCACCATAGCAAAAAAGAAGACTGTTTAGAATCATATGTTATCATGTCTTTTAACTCCCCTTCAGTCTCTAAGTTTCTCTCAGTATTCCTTCAACTCTTGTAAGACTTGATCCTTTTTGAAGAGGATAGGTTATTTTGCGGAATGTTAACTCAATTTGGAATTTACTTGATGTTTTCCCATGGATAGAGTAAGCTTATGCATATTTGACAGGAATATCACAGAAGTGATACTGTGTTCTTTTTGTTTCCCAGCCAGCGGCACACAGGTTCAAACTGTTCCATTGTTACAGTTATTTAATTAAGGTGGTATTGTCCAGGCTTCTCCACTATAAAATAGCTCTCTCCCCTTTGTAACTAATAAACATTTTGTGGCAAAGTATTGTAGAATTATATTAGTATAACATTCCTCACCAAACCTTTATGTATGTATTACTTATTCAACTCCTGGTTTCCTGTATTATTCAATTGGTTAAAATCGATAATTATCATTACATGTTCCAACAGAAATTTGAAACAGACTTGGAGAGTGGCAAGCTGAATTCTAGAAACTCTGGACACACCCCCTCATTCTTTGAGAACTTCCTTAATTTCTGATAAAAGATATTCTAGGCTCATCTTATACTTTCACTGCCCCCATCCCAGAATCAGCCATTTCTCCAAGAAGCCCTGGTTACTTTCAGTGGAAAATGATGGGTGCTAGGTATAGGTTGTTACTGATATGTTGTTATTCCTAGACCCTCTTGCTGAATAGAACTAGGGGATATAAGTATAAACCACTCACATAAACACACACACACACAAAGACATATGGACATTTACATTTATATTTCTGTATCTATTAAAATAATGAATTAATAGATTCATGAATTTTTGATATTTGTAATTCTAATTATCACAGGTATATTCTGGTTGTCTTTCTTTCCAAATTTGTGCATGTTTCTCAGACAGTGAGAAACCTAGGTACTGTTATCCTTAATTAATTTATTTATTTGATCAATCCTCCTCTATATAAACTATCTCCTATCTCTGCTGCCACTTTTCCCCATGCAAATGTCATCCTCTCCCCATATGAGTTATACTAATATCTCTTGAAAGATATTAGTTATACTAATATCTCTTTTTTTTGATACTGGTAATATTGTTTGTCTTGAAAACTACAATTTTTCAAGTAGTTTTCAAGACAAACAATATTACCAGTATCAAAAAAAAAGTCATTTCATTATGATAAAGGAGTCAATTCATCAGGAAGATATAAATTTCCTAAGTATTTTGCACCTAATAATACAACTTCAAAATAAATGAAGCATATGTTAATTATATCTCAATGAAAAAAAATAGATGAAGCAAAAGGTGATAGAACTGCAGAGAAAGAGATAAATCCACAATTACAGTTGCTTATTTCAGTACCTCTCTCAACAACTGATAGAACAAGTAGACAGGAAATCATCACGAATGTAAAAGACTTGAATACTATCAACTAAACTGACCCAATTGACACTTAAGAACACTCTACCCAACAATACACATTCTATATAAGGGAACACAGAACATTTCCTAAGATAAACTATATTGTGGGACATAAAGTACCTCATTAAATTTAAAAGGACTAAAGTAATACAAAGTGTATTCTCTGACAACAGAATTTAGAAATCAATAAAAGAAAGATCTCTGAAAAATCCCCAAATACTTAAAAACTTAACAAAGACAATTCTAAATAACAATCCATAGGTCAAAGAAAGATGACTTAAAAAAAATTAGAGAACATTATGACCAAATAGAAAATGAAAACCAATGTATGAAAATGGGTGGGCTGTCAATAAAGCAAAACTTTGGAAAAATATATAGCACCTAACACCTATATCAGAAAATAAAGGATGTCTGAAACCAGGGAATTCTGCTTCCACCTAAGGAAAATGGAAATAAAGAGCAAGTGAAACCCAAAGAAAGCAAGAAAAGGAGATAATAAATATGACTGGAAAAGTGAAACACAAAATAGAATAAAATCAATAAAACCAAAAGATAGCTGTTTGAGAAAAATCTATAAAATTCACAAACCTCTAGTCAGAGTGATCAGAAAACAAACACTGATGATGCAAATTACCAGTATTAGGAAGGAAACAGAGGATGTCAATACAGATTCTACATATTTGTGCTTGTATGTTAAGTTTTTATTTTAATTCCAATTAGTTACCAGTGTAATATTAGTCTCAGGTGTACAATTTCGTGATTCAACATTTCTACACAACACCCGGTGCTCATCACAAGTGCCCTCCTTAATACCCATCACCTATTTAACCCATGCCCTGCCTACCTCCTCTCTGATAACCACCAGTTTGTTCTGTATAATTAAGAATCCATTTCTTGGTTTACCTCTCTCTCTTTTTTCCCCTTTGTTCATTTGTTTTGTTTCTTAATTTCCACATAGAGTAAAATCATAAGGTATTTGTCTTTCTCTGACTTATTTCTGACTTATTTCACTTAGCACTATGCTCTCTAGCTCCATCCATGACATTGCAAGTGGAAAGATTTCATTCTTTTTATGGCTGAATAATATTCCATTGTATGTATGTATATTGTGTGTGTGTGTGTGCCTTTATTCATTCATGTATGTATGTATATTGTGTGTGTGTGTGTCTTCATTTATCAGTCAATGGACACTTGGGCTGCTTCCATATCTTGGCTATTGCAAATAATGCTACTATAAACATAGGGGTGCATGTATCCCTTTGAATTTTTTGTATTCTTTCAGTAAACACCTAGTAGTGTGATGGCTAGATCATAAGGTAATTCTATTTTCAACTTTTTGAGGAATCTCCATAATGTTTTCCACAGTGGCTGCACCAGTTTGCATTCCCATCAATAGTGCATGAGTGTTCCTTTTTCTCCCATATCCTTGCCCACACCTGTTGTTTCTCATGCTGTTGATTTTAGCCATTCTGGCAGGTGTGAGGTGATATCTCATTGTAGTTTTGATTTGCATTTCCCATTTTGATTGCATTCCTCTTGCAATAAGACAAGTAAAAGAAATAAAAGGCATCCAGATTGAAAGAAGCAAAACCATGCTTATTAAAAAAATGACATGATATCTATTTAGAAAACCCCATGAATCTAAAATAAGGTACTAAGAGTAAGTTTAGCAAAGTTTCAGGATATAAGATCATTATGCAGAAAATTGCAATAAACAATCAAAAACTGAAAGTAAAAATCAATGTCATTTAAAATAACATCAAAATGTGAAATACTTAGGAATGAGCTTGATGAAAGATATGTAAGGCTTATACACTGAAAACCACAAAACTTTTCTGAGAGAAATTTAAAAAATACCTAAATGAAGAGATGGACTATGTGCATGGGTCAAGTGACTCAATATCATTAAGTTGCCAATTCTCCCTAAATTGAGTTATAGATGTGATGCAATCCTGATCAATATCCAAGGAAATTTTTTCAAAGAAATTGACAAGATTATTCTTCAATTCATATAAAACTACAAAGGACCTAGGGTAACCAAAACAACTTTGAAAAAAATGACTAACACCACCTAATTTCAAAAGTTATGACCAAAAAATAACTTACTACAATGCTGCAGTCAATAATACAGTATGGTACTGGCAGGAAGATAAACAGATTCAAAAATAGATACATCTAAAGAGATATTTCACCAAAGAAGACAAACAGATAGCAAATAAGCACAGTGAAAGATTCTCAACATTACCATTAGGGCAAGGCAAATTAAAACCACAATAAGACACCACTAAACATTTTTTAGAATGCTTAAAATTTAAAAGATTGACCATACCAAGTGTTCCTAAGGATTTGAAGGAACTGTACCTCTCAAACACTACTATTAGAAATACTAAATGGTACAACTGCTTTAGAAAACAGTTTCACAATTTCTTAAAAAGTGAAACAGCTGTTTTACTCTTCAGTATTTATATAAGAGAAATAAAAGCATATTTTCATACAAAGACTTTTACACAAGTATTTACAGCACCTTTATTTAAAATAATAACAAGAAACAACCCAAATGTTCATCAACAGCTGAATGGATAATAAACTGTGCTACATTCATATAGTGGAATACTATTCAGCTAGATCTATTCATAATTAACATAAATACAGAGGATAAAAATTATTTATCATGGGGGAAAATTAAAATTTGTCTGGTGTGATTCTACAAGGCACTAACAGAATAATATTCAAGTAACAACCTGGTGCTCACAGAAATGCTTCTAAACCGAAAGATGAGGCAAGTTTCTTATCAAACATAGTAGAAGAATTTTTACCCCTCTCATTTCTTCTCCTCCAAATTATTTTACTAAAGAAAATTAGACCATTCATAAGCCATATCATAATTACTGATAGTCATTCTTAACTTTTTAGATAATGAACCATATAAACAGAACATTTCAGGCAAATAAAAAAGAATAGTAAGTCTTTTCTAACTAAAGAGAGATCTTTGGATGTGGACCAATTCCCCTATAGGATTGGTTTCACAAGGGTCTCTGTTTTTCTAAGAAATTTCCAATTAGTATATAGCTACTAAGTATGTCAGTATAGCTGAACTTTAACAATGCATTAAAAGATCATTTCAGTCATTTTTAGTCTCAATTTTCAAGAAGAAAGAATACTATTATCTAAACTTTATCACTTCCTCATCTTCTGATGGAGGTCTTAGCAACTGAATTAGGACAATGGCAAACACACAGCAGAAACAAGGAAGAAAGACCATGCAGTATTAGCAATAACTTGCCACCAGGAATAGGATGTGCAGAAAGTTAGCCCAGTCTGAATAGTCTACTCATCCCCATTCTTAAGTATTCACACAGATTATGATACAAACAAATTAACTTTGAGCCAAGTTTGTGCCAAACTTTAAAACCATGAAGATCTAAAATAGGTTGAAAAGGCTATTTTCCTCTAAAACCTGACCTTCTATCTTTTATAAATACAAAACCTTTATAAATATCCTTCATTACAAGTAAAATCAAAATATGAAATATTAGAACTACAAAATACAGGGGGGCCTATGTTAAGCGTCTGCCTTCAGCTCAGGTCATGATCTCAGGGTCCTGGGATCAACCTCGAGTCCTGGGATGGAGCCCCACGTCAGGCTCCCTGTTCAGCGGGGGAGTTGGCTTCTCCCTCTCACTCTCCGTCTGTGCTTTCTTGCTCTCTCTCTCAAATAAATAAATAAATAATATTCAAAAAAAAAAAAAGAACTACAAAATATCTAAGATAAAGAACAAATTCAGTATACATAAGCCAAATTCTCATTGTAAGGTTTCAAGGGTCTACAAAGCAGACTTGCCTTTGGGACACCTATCTACAACTCAGTTCTAGGCAGCATCCGTGGGGAAAAATGACAGCCAAAGGGTATATAAAGATTCCCTATTAAAAGGGTTCTCTGTAAAAAGTCCAAGGGGGTACCAATAATCCCCATTTCCTCTCCAAATTACCCAAAATAATACAAAAGAATGTAAGTAAGAACAGTGTACTTCCTATGAAAACATAACTGCAAGACAAATCCCTAATATCGTTCTGAAAGCCATCCCTTCCTTAATTTCCTCTATGTAGACAGACTGGATCTAAAACTATTCCAGGTCTTTGTGTTCATTAAAAAAGATATTATTTTTTAATTGAAATACTCAAGTATAAATGTTTATTAGGCATTACAATTCTCTGGAAATATAAATCCCAATATATCTGGAGATGCTTTTCTATTATAATGTTCAGTTTCCTAACAAAAACATTCAATGTTTTTAAAATACATTACAGTGTATTTTATTTTATTTAAAATAAAATACAGTGAATATAGCTAAATACAATTGTGATCATATGAATAAAAACTCCAGTTTCATACCAACAGAAATACATGTTTAGCTTTAAATTGTGTATCTGACTCACAGAGCAGGAGAACATTGTCTATAAATTGTCTGCTGTAACTTTATCATTTTACAGGTGAGGAAATCTCTCTGATACCGAGAGAGATTAAGTGTTCTGACCAAGTTTAAACAGTTAATCAATGGCAGGCAAGGATTAAACATAAGTCTGCATATACTGTCCAAAGGCCTATCTATTACTCTATGCTATGTAAATTTCTAAGTAATCTACTTATGTAATAAGTCACAGATAGATGCCAGTGTATAAATTATTCATGTATATTCAGAATTTTTTTACAAATTAGATATAATAAGGGAGGACTGGATAAAATTCACTTATTTCCACCTGACATCTAGAAAATAGTATTTATTTACATTTCTTACACATCATGCTAGTTGATCAGAATGAAAAATCCTGCTGGTGTGACTTTTTTTTTTCAGAACTGTCATTTTAGTTCAGTCCCAAAATGCTTATGTATCCTAGGAATGATACTTAATGACATTTAAATATTAAAAATTAGTGTGTATATGCAAGCAGCAAGGACCTTGTGATTTACATTTTTGGAATAGTTAAGGTCATATTCACACACTAAGTATCCCATAACAGGTTGCCAATTTATAAACAAAGAGCTATCTCTATACTGGACACAGCAACTGTCAAAACTATTATTACCACTAGAAAGGTCATCTCAATGTGGTTTCAGATGCTATTTCTAACAAGTGAACAACTCGGCTGGCTAGAACACCATGGGAGTGTGAGGACCAGACTCAGAGATGGTCCAAGTAGCTCCTCTCTCTTCCATGTTCACTGTCTATAAGTACCTGGACTCTGTAATGAATAAGATGTAACACTTAAGAGTAAGGGTTCTCAGTGTTTTACATAAAAGATGGTATTACCACTATGATAAACCTAGCTAGAAAAAAAAATCTCAACCAACAACTATTTATCATCATTATAATGCTCTGTTTTGTTTTAAATAAAATTGATCCATTTGGCAGCAAATTAGATTCGTCATTAACAAAAAAGTGTAATATGGCTTTTTACTTATTCTCAAATTTTATCTACTCACATTAGGTTTCATTCTAAAGACCACAGTGTACCAAGTCCAAAGGACTCTCTTTGAACTTCTCAGCCTTCACTTTTAGTATTCTGTTTGACAAATCCTTATTGAAAATCAATAATGTCCCAGGTGTTATACTTGATTCTAGGAATAAGAAAAGTCAATAAAGCAAGGCTCCTCTCCCCAAGATATTCAACTGAGTGGGTCAGGCTGTTGTGTACATAGTAATTTCAGTATACGGTGACAAGTGTGATGATGGAGGTGTTGACAGGATAGACATTGCAGGTTACCTACTCTAGACCAGACGAGACTAGAAGTCAGTCAGGAAAGAATGCTGATGGATGTGGCACCCAAGAGTCTTGAAAGATGAGTCAACGTTAACCAAGAAAACAAGGAAGGCAAAGGCCATTCAAGCAAAGAAATGCAGGCATTCCTCATTTCATTGCCGGTGACCTATTTTGCATTTCACAAATAATTGCATTTTTTTTACAAATTGAAGGTTTATGGCAACCTTGTGGCAACAAGTCTACCAGCACCATTTTTCTAATAGCATTTGCTCATTTCATGACTCTGTGTCACATTTTGGTAATTCTCATAATATTTCAAACTTTTTCATTATTATTATATTTGTTATGATGATCTGTGATCAGTAAGTATGACTTGCTGAAAGCTTAGATGATGCTTAATATTTTTTAGCCATAAAGTATTTTTAATTAAGGTATGTACATGGTTTTTTAGACATGATGCTATTTCACACTTAATAAGTTACAGTATAGTGTAAACATAATTTTTATATGTACTAGGAAACCAAAAAATTCATCTGACTCACTTTATTGCATATCTGCTTTATTGTGGTGGTCTAGAACCAAACTGGCAATATCTCTGAGGTATGCAAGTAGACTGACAGACCCTAGTACATGTACAGAATTATGTACAGTTCAGTTCCCTTGGAGCTATAAGTCTGGAGGGATCAATTAAAAGACAATCTTCCAAATCATATTAAAGAATTTAGAGTTTAACCTTTAGTGCAGGGATTGTAAATGGTCTAAAAAACCTGAAACCTGAAGGCCCAGAATTGTTTTGTTTCATCAACATGACACTGCTTAGAAATTTTACATTTGAGTACTTCAAGGCATTAAATACAATTTCCAGTGTTCCAAAGGAACAACATTATTTATTTGAGCAATTTGTACAGGTTATAGTAACTGACTAGAGCTTAAAGGCAATTAATGCATTTGAAGTACAAATGAAACATGTTAGATTTTCATTTTTTAATAAAATACAGTGAATATAGCTAAATACAATTGTGATCATATGAATAAAAATATTGCAAAATATCCTCCAAAAATGACATAGATCGACAAAAAGAACAAAATAAACAAATAAAGTCAGTAAGAATAAATATATACTTGCATTATAACTAGAATACAAGGAACACTACAGAAATCAAAATAGTTCTATGTAGAAAAATCAAACACCATTTTCCAGTGGAGTTATTTCTTAATATTCTATCCCAAACCTTTAAGACAGTAAGTCAGGGTCCAGGGAACACTGTATAGAAGAGAGAAAAATGGAATGGAAAGTCTATGATTAAACTCAATTACCCTTGGGCGCCTGGGTGGCTCAGTTGGTTAAGCGACTGCCTTCGGCTCAGGTCATGATCCTGGAGTCCCGGGATCGAGTCCTGCATCGGGCTCCCTGCTCGGCGGGGAGTCTGCTTCTCCCTCTGACCCTCCCCCCTCTCATGTGCTCTCTCTCATTCTCTCTCTCAAATAAATAAATAAATAAAACTTTAAAAAAAAAAAAAAAAAACTCAATTACCCTTGAAAAGGGGAAGTCTGCCACAGATGTGAAAATACTGAGAACAGAAGTCCAAATAAATCAAAGTGTTAATTATAGGTAGGGGACATCAAAGTGCATGGGATTACAATAGGCAGTCTTGAAAGGCAATGTTGATGGATAAAGACACATAAAGGGAGAGAGAGGCACCCACTAGAAATTGCACCATAAAGGGAGAGAAAAACCAGAAGGGTAAATTCAGGATACTGTAAGACAAATTGAAGGAAAAAAGAAAAACTGAATGGGAAGCATCACCTCTCCCAACCCCTCACTACTTTCCAAAGAAGCCATCTATAAATAAACTACATATAACTGTTTGTAGCAGAAGTGAGTAGAAATCTCACAACTTACATCAAAATAGCCAGCCCTATTTAAGAAAGTAGAGGCACAAACAAAGCTACTAGAAGAAGAAAATACAAGCTGAGAATCAAAATAATTCAGGTGATGAAAACCTAAATATAAAGCAAAAGAAGGCTATAGCACAATATTCTCAATGGTATTGAATATACTCAAATAAGTATTTGGGGATATGAAAACAAATATTGAGCCAGAAGTTTAAAAACTAGAAGCAAAATGACCAGAAAGAAGAAATAAATGATGGAACTCAGATTTTTTTTTAAATTCAGAAAAAAAAAAATAGAGGACAGATATCAAATCAGAAATAAAGATGAAATTACAAATGTTCCCCAAATGACTTGAATAACAACAAGTATTGAAAAAAAATGGAAAATGAAAGTGAGCTTTAAAAGACATGAAAACAACCACTAGGTCAAAGAAGACATTAGAGAGGAAATAAAATTTCTTGAGACAAAGAAAAATGCAAATCCAACAAACCAGAACAGCAAAAGCAGTTCTAAGAGGAACGTTCATAGCAGTAAACACATATATTATGAAGCAAGAAAGATCCCGAACACAACCTAACTCTATACCTAAGGATTGGAAAAAGAAGAACAAACTAAGCCCAAAGTTAGCAGAAAAAAGGAAATAATAAAGCAGGAATAAATGAAATAGAGAACAGAAAAACAATACAAAAAATTAACCAAACTAAGAGTTGATTCTTTGACAAGATAAACAGAAATTAAGAACTCTTAGCTAAACTAACCAGGAAAAATAAAGAATCCAAATCAACAAAAATAAATCGAAAAGGAGACATTACAATGAACACCACAGAAAATGAAAGAATCGTAAGAGACCACACACAAAAAAATTAGACAACCTAGAAGAAATGGAAAAATTCTTAGAAACATACAACTCACCAAGACTGAATCAGGAAGAAATAAAAAATGTGAATAGACTTATTACTAACAAGAAGATTGAATCAGTAATAATAAAAAAAATCCAACTAAGGGATACCTGGGTGGCGCAGTCAGTTAAGCATCCTACTCTTGGTGTCATCCCAGGTTGTGATCTCAGGGTTGTGAGATTGAGCCCCACATCAGGCTCCATGCTTAGCATAGAGTCTGCTTAAGACTCCCTCTCCCTCTGCCCTTTCTCTCTCTCTCAAATAAATAAATAAATATTAAAAAAATCTTTCAACTAAGAAAAACCCAGGACTAAACAACTTCACTGGTGAATTTTGTCAAACATTTAAGGAAGAATTAAAACAATCCTTAATAAACATTTCCAAAAACTTGAAGAGACCATTTCCAAACTCACTTTACAAGGCAAGCATTATCCTGACACCAACACCAGAAAAGGATGTTACTTAAAAAGGAAACTACAGGCTAACCACAGGCTAATATCTCTAATGAATATAGATACAAAAATTCTCAATAAAATAATAGCAAATCAAATTCATCAGCACATTAAAAGGATCATTCACCATGATCAAGTGGGATTTATCCCTGAGATGCAAGGATGGCTCAACATATGCAAACCAATCAATGTGACACATCACATTAATAGAATGAAAGAAAAGAATCTTATTATCATCTCAACAGATGCAGAAAAAGCATCTAACAAAATTCAACATCCACTTATGGTAAAACAAAAAAAACAAAAAAAAACAAAAAAAAACCCTCTTAGCAAATTAGGCATAAAAGAAACACATCTCAACATAATAAAGGCCATATATGAGGATCCCACAGCTAACACCATACTCAATGGTGAAAAGCTCAAACTTTTCCTCTAACATCAGCAAGACAAGGGTGCCCACTCACCACTCCTATTCAATATAACATAAGAAGTCCTAACTAATCAGGTAAAAAAGCCAGAAAAAAAAAACAGAAAAGAAAAGAAAGGAAAAGGCAAGGAAAAAGGAAAGGAATCAAATTGGAAAGGAGGAAGTAAAATTGTCCCTATATGCAAATGACATGATTTTATACATAGAAAATCCTAAAGACTCAACCAAAAAATAAATGAATTCGGTAAAGGTGCAGGATACAAAATTAACATACAAAATTCAGTAGCATTTCTATACACTAAAAACAAATTTTCTGAAAAAGAAATAAGAACGTCATTCTCATTTATAATAGCATCAAAAACAATAAATATTCAGGAATAAATTTAAGGAGGTTAAATATCTCTACTCTGAACACTACAAGACACTGATGACACAAATTGAAGATGGCACAAATAAATGTAAAGGTATCTTAGGTTCATGGAACTGAAACAATGTTAAAATTTCAATACTATCAAAAGTCATCTATAAATTCAATGCAACCCCTATCAAAGGTCCAATGGTATTTTTTACAGAAGTAGAAAAAACACTCCTAAAATTTATATGGAACCACAAAAGACCCCAAATAGCCAAAGCAATACTGAGAAAGAAAAACAAAATAGGAGGCACTATACTGCCTGATTTCAAACTATACTATAAAGCTGTAGTCATCAAATCAGTTTGGTACTGGCATAAAAATAAACAAACAGACTAACAGAACAGAATTAAAAGTCCAAAAATAAACCTACACAGATACAGTCAATTAATATTTGACAAGGGAGCCAAGAATACCCAATGGAGAATAGAAACTATTTTCAATAAATACTGCTGGGATAATTGGATATTCACATGTAAAACAATGAAACTGGACCCATATCTTACACCACCCACAAAAATAAACTTGAAATGGATTAAAGACTTAAATCTAAGTCCTGAAATCATTAAGCTCCCAGAGGAAAACAGGAATAAATCTCCTTGACATGGGTCTTGGTCATGATTTTTTAGATATGATACCTAAAGCACAAGCAACAAAATAAATAAAGAAAAAAACAAACAAGTGGGCCCACATCAAACCACAAATCTGTCCAGCAAAAGAAACCATCAACAAAGGGAAAAGAAAACCTACTCAATAGAAAAAATATATATTTGCAACCTATATATCTGATATGGGATTAATATCTAAAATACATAGAGAACTCATACAAATCAATTGTAAAAAAACCAAATAACCCAATTTAAAAATGGGCAAAGAGGGGCACCTGGGTGGCTCAGTCAAGAAAAGGCCAAAGTATATGAAAAAGATGATCAATATAACTAGTCGCTAGGGAAATACAAATTAAACCCACAATAAGATATCACCTCATGCCTGTTAAAAAGGCCATCAACAAAAAATAAGAGATAATAAATGCTGACGTGGATGGGGCAAAAAGAGAACCCAGTACACTGTTGGTGGGATTATAAACTGATACAGCTACTCTGGAAAATAGCATGGAGAATATTTTTAATTAAAAATAGAACTACCATATGACCCAGTAATTCTACTTCTAGGAATATATCCAAAGGAAATGAAAACTTACTTGAAAAGATAATTGCACCCCAATGCTGTACTCCAAATCTGTAGCATTATTTACAATAGCAAAAACATGGGGAAAAAAAAAAAAACCTAAGTGTCTATCAATGGATGAATGATAAACAGAATATTATCCAGCCATAAAATAATTTAAAAAAAAAATCCTACCATTGGCAACAACATGGCTGGACCTTGAAGGCATTATGCTAAGTAAGTCAGACAAAAAAAACCAAACACTGTATGATCTCATATGTTGAATCTTTAAAAAACAAAACAAAAACACCTTACAGAAAAAGAGATCAGATCTGTGATTATCAGAAATGGAAAATAAACGGAAGGGAAACTGGAGGCAAGTGGTCAGGAGGTATAAACTTCTAGTTATAAGATAAATAAGTACTAGAGATATAATGTTCAACATGATGACTATAGCTAACACTGTTGTATGATATATAAGTAAGTTGTTAAGAAAGTAAAACCTCTCAGTTTTTCCCCATTGAGAATGATATTTGCTGTGGGTTTTCATAGATGGTTTTTATGATATTGAGGTATGTACCCTCTATCCCTACACTCTGAAGAGTTTTGATCAAGAAAGGATGCTGTACTTTGTCAAATGCTTTTTCCGAATCTATTGAGAGGATCATATGGTTCTTGTTCTTTCTTTTATTAATATATTGTATCCCATTGATTGATTTGCAGATGTTGAACCAACCTTGCAGCAAAGGGATAAATCCCACTTGGTTGTGGTGAATAATCCTTTTAATATACTGTTGGATCCTACTGGCTAGTATTTTGGTGAGAATTTTTGCATCCATTTTCATCATGGACATTGGTCTGTAATTCTCCTTTTTGATGGGGTCTTTGTCTGGTTTTGGGGTCAACCTCATGAAATGAGTTTGGAATTTTTCCCTCCATTTCTATTTTTTGGAACAGTATCAGAAGAATATATATTAATTCTTCTTTAATTGTTTGATAGAATTCCCCTGGAAAGCCATCTGGCCCTGGGCTCTTGTTTGTTGGGAGATTTTTGATTACTGCTTCAATTTCCTTAGTGATTTGGGGTCTGTTCAGGTTTTCTATTTCTTCCTGGTTCAGTTTTGGTAATTGATACATCCCTAGAAATGCATCCATTTCTTCCAGATTATCTAATTTGCTGGCATAGAGTTGCTCATAACAATTTAAACAACAATTATAGTTCTTATAATTGTATTTCTTTGGTGTTGGTTGTGATCTCTCCTCGTTCATTCATGATTTTATGTATTTGGGTCATTTCTCTTTTCTTTTTGATAAGTCTGGCCAGGGGTTTATCAATCTTATTAATTCTTTCAAAGAACCAGCTCCTAGTTTCGTTGATCTGTTCTACTGTTCTTCTGGTTTCTATTTCATTGATTTCTGCTTTGATCTTTATTATTTCTCTTCTCCTGTTGGGTTTAGGCTTTATTTGCTGTTCTTGCTCCAGCTCCTTTAGGTGTAATGGGCAGAAGACATGAACAGACATTTTTCCAAAGAAGACAGCCAGATCACCAACAGACACATGAAAAAGTGCTCAACATCACTCGGCATCAGGGAAATCCAAATCAAAACCTCAATGGGATACCAACTCACACCAGTCAGGATGGCTAAAACTAACAAATCAGGAAACAACAGATGTTGGTGGGGATGCGGAGAAAGGGGAACCCTCCTCCACTGTTGGTGGGAATGCAAGCTGGTGCAGCCACTCTGGAAAACAGTATGGAGGTTCCTCAAAAAGTTGAAAATAGAGCTACCATATGACCCAGCAATTGCACTACTGGGTATTTACCCCAAAAATACAAATGTAGTGATCCAAAGGGGTATGTGCACCCCGATGTTTATAGCAGCAATGTCCACAATAGCCAAACTGTGGAAAGAGCCAAGATGTCCATTGACAGATGAATGGATAAAGATGTGGTGTGTGTGTGTATATATATATATATACACACACATACAATGGAATATTATGCAGCCATCAAAGGGAATGAGATCTTGCCATTTGCAACGACGTGGATGGAACTGGAGGGTATTATGCTGAGCGAACTAAGTCAAACAGAGAAAGACATGTATCATATGACCTCACTGATATGAGGAATTCTTAATCTCAGGAAACAAACTGAGGGTTGCTGAAGTGGTGGGGGATGGGAGGGATGGGGGGGCTGGGTCATAGACATTGGGGAGGGTATGTGCTATGGTGAGTGCTGTGAATTGTATAAGACTGTTGAATCACAGACCTGTACCTCTGAAACAAATAATACATTGTATGTTAAAAAAAGAAGAAGAAGGTAGTAAGAAGGGAAAAACGAAGGGGGGGAAATTGGAGGGGGAGACGAACCATGAGAGACTATGGACTCTGAGAAACAAACTGAGGGTTCTAGAGGGGAGGGGGCTAATGGGTTAGCCTGGTGATGGGTATTAAAGAGGACATGTATTGAATGGAGCACTAGGTGTTATACGCAAACAATGAATCATGGAAGACTACATCAAAAACTAATGTAAGGTATGGTGATTAAACTAATCACCATACCTTAAATAACATAATTTAAAAAAAAAAGGAAAGTAAAACCTAAGAGTTCTCACCACCACAAGGAAAAATTTTCCTTTTTTTCTTTCATTTTTTTTTATCTATATGAGAAGATGGATGTTAAATAAACCTATTGTAATAGTTCAAAATATATGTAAATCAAATCATTATGCTGTATGCCTTAAATTTATATAATGATGTATGTTAATTATTTCTTGATAAAACTAGGGGGGAAGACATGAAAAAAGTCAAAAAGAATGTAGTTAAGACAGTCAAAGAATGTATAACAAATGTAAAGTTGGAGTCTCTGAAGTAGGAAAGTAATACAATGGAAAAGAACTAATATTTAAAATTATACACTAAAAGAACTATCTAGAAGTAAAAGAAGACTTTTAACTTTTTTCCCAAGTGGTGTGCTGAGGCATATCAGTATGCTAAGTGAACTCACAGGCATGCCATGGAATATTTTTAACTTGTGAGGAAAATACAGTAATATTTGACATCTGTTGAAATTCACACAGCTAGTTCAAAAGAGTTCACAGAATCAATTGAGTTCACAGATTCAACATTAGATAGTACTACATTTCTTTTCATGGCATGAAATCTTTGCAAAGTAGAATTGTCGATAGTTGTTATGATAAAAAGCAAATACTATATGAGAACCAATATGGAACCAATGTGGAACAGACAGTATCCAATTGGATTCTAAGGTTTGAGAAATTGTACAGTGTTCAACAGGCTCATCCCCCTAAAGGAGGTAATTTGAGTCAGGAACAAAAGAAAAACACTGCTTTTTTTTTCTCTCAATTGCTTTCAAATGGCCACCAACTTCTTAGGACATAAATATTTATTGTTTGGGCCAGAGTACTTAAACTGTTATACATTTGGTGGGGAGCTCCAGGAGCTCCATGAAAATATTTCTGAGACTCTATGGGTACTATGTACTAAGAAAGCTAAAAACCTCTGCTATAATCCATATACAGAAAGAGCTTACCAGATATCCTGGAAAATTGATCCTCAATGATCAACTGTGAGACACAGCCTATTAAAACTATTAGATTATAAAAAAAATCAGGGTCTAAGGGGAAAAATCAAATAACTTATGAGAGCAAGAAAAATAGATGGACATTAGAGTTCTCAAAAGCAAATTACACAAGGCAACAACAGAACAATATTTTGAAGAACTAAAGCAAATATGAAACATGATTTTCATATGCAGCCAAGCTGTCCTTCAAGTATCAAGGCTATAGAAAAAGTTTTAAACAACTCATGGAATACAGTACATATGAGCCCTTTTTATGCATTCTACAAGCAAATGTGTATCATCTAACCATTTCTGGAGAAATGTCAGTTGTGGATATAAGACCCAAAAAAACAGATGAAGACAAGGAGATAGATAGATAGATAGATAGATAGATAGATAGATAGATAGATAGAT
>NW_023270627.1:1330791-1437733 GCF_011800145.1 Mirounga leonina
GATAGATAGATAGATAGATAGATAGATAGATAGATAGATAGATAGATTTACTTGGACTATTTATACATTTATACATTTTCAGAACATATGTATAGTATGTTAAGTAAAACATTACACAGAAGAGGAGAGAGAAAAATAAAGTAGAATAAGCTCATAGTTTTATGGGCAATAGGTCAAAGGGTACAATTAAAAACTGACGAATTAGATAACAAAGGTGAAATAAAATAGAGACTCTAAAAGCATTACAAAATGTATTTTAAGTGCAAAAGAAGCCACTAGAAAAAAATACAAGCCTTCCTAAATACCAAAGAAAATTTTAGAAATTAAAGAACAAAGCAAACAAATCACAGAAGGGAAAAATCCCAGCAAATAAAACAATGAAATATTACCAAGTTGAAATACAACAGTTATATCAATAAATGTAGATTGGCTTAACAAACCAATTACAAGACCAAACTTCAATTTGGTTCAAAATAAGACACAACTACATGCTACATAATTAAAGACACACCTAAAACAAAGTGATTCAGAAAAGATGAGGCATCTGAAGCAAACTGAACCAATAATGAAGCAGGAGTTGTGAATTTGACATCAAATAAAGTACAATTTAACCAAAAAGAATTAAACATAATAAAAACTTTTTTTTAAAACTCATTGCCACAATTCATAATAAAGATACCACATTCATGAATATTCATCCACCACTTAGTACAGCAACCACCTTTACAAAGCAGAAATAGACATGAAGAAGAGATAGAAACATAATTCAAAAAAACTTTAACATACCACCTTCAGTACAAGACAGATTAAATGGACAAAAACCAGGTAAAGACATAGCAGTAAGCTGCATCTTATAGGATATATATCAAACTTTTATCCTCATGAGGTAGAGAGTACACCTTCATCTTAAGTGCATATGAAATATTAACAAAAGTTTACCATATATTAGTCATACTGAAAGCATAACTTTCATAAAAATAGAAATATTAAAGACATGGTTTCTGACAACAACTCAGTAAGCCTAGAAATTAATAATAAAACAAAATGCAAAAAGACCCTTCCTACTGAATATTAAGGGGAGAAGCCCCTTCTCCACTAAACAACTCTTGGGTGAAAGGGCAAAAACAAACAGCAATTTGAGAACTTCTAAAGACAATGATAATGAAAACACTGCAAATTATTATTGCACACATTTAAAATAAGAGAAAAATTTATAGTCTTGAATACTTTTGTTAGTAAAAACAAAAGGATGAAAATAAATGTACTAGAAAAGCTAGCTATAAACTAGAAAACAACAACAATAACAAAGTAAGCCAGAAGAAATAAAGTGAGGGGAATAATAAAGATAAGCACAAAAATCTATGAAGTAGAGAAAAGAAAAACATTGATCTAATTAATAAATCAAAATCTTGGGTTTCTCAAAAAGTGACAAAAATAATTTAAAAGGGGGGAGGAGAAGAAAGCAAAAATGCAGCACAGGAAATAATGAGAAAGCAACCATTGAAAATTAAAAAATAAAAATGATGCAAATCTTTATGTTAATAAATTTGAAAATCTAGATAGAATGAATAATTTCCAAAGAAAACACAGTTTACAAAATTTACTCAATCAGAGATAGAATGCTTAAAAAGACAGATTTATTACTCATAAGTAGAGAAAATTTAGAAAAAAATTCTCAACTAAAAAGCTCCAGGCTCTGACGGTTTCACTGGGGAATTCTACCAAACCTTTAATGATCAGACTATTCTAATGCTACATACATTATTCCAGAACACAGAAAAAAAAGGAAGTCTTACAAATTCTTTATATAAAGCAAGTGTAATATTAAAATCTAAATCTGTAAAGACAATAGAAAATAAAATTACAGATCAGTATCACTTATCAATATCATTCCAAAAATAAAAATATTAACAAACTAAATCTAAAAATCCAATTGTACATTAAGATATATGCACATCACAACCAAATGAGATTTATTCCAGGAACTATATTAATGGATTAGGGAGTCCATTAATATAATACAACATAATAAAACATCTAAGAAGAAAAATGATATGATTATGACTATCAATTTAAAAAAGTAAAAATCAAAAATCAAAACTTTCACCCTTTGGTAAAATTTAACATCTATTTCTGATTAAAAAGCATTCAGGAAAACATGAATTAATATATACTTATTTATAAAGATTTATATGAGAGAGAGTGAGCCCGAGCAGGGGTAGGGGCAGAGGGAGAAGCAGGCTTCCCGCTGAGCAGGGAGCCCGATGCAGGGCTCAATCCCAGGACCCTGAGATCATGACCTGAGCCAAGGCAGACACTTAACTGACTGAGCCACCCAGGCACCCCTATACTTTTTAAACATAATAAAATATAGACAACTTAGTCTTAAAACCAGTATCTTAATACAGAATCACAAGAGATTAAATATCCTTAAGATTAGGAAAAAGATAAAGATATCCACTTTTTCCACTACTATATAACACTGTATTGGTAGAAATAGTAAATGCAATTAGAAAACAAAAATCTATTAGATTAGTGGTTCTTAAAATGTGGTTTGTAAATCCCAGGTAATTCCAAGACTCTTTTACAGGGTTCACAATGTCAAAAGTTTTCCCCAAATCATACTAAGATATTACTTGCTTTTGCTGCTGTATTGTTTTTTGTACCAATGGTGCAACAGCATACAGGTTAAAACTGCTGACATAATAGCATGAATCATGGTAATGACATCAAACTTTACTTTACTATGACATCTTTACTATCAGGAACTAAAAAAAAAAAATCAAATATCACTTAAAATGACCTTAATCTAGTAGTAAAAATTATTAATATTATTAAATCTCAAACCTTGAGTACATTTCTTTTTAATATTCAGTGTGATAAAAGGGAAAGTATGCATAAAGGCCTTATGTTGCATACCAAATTATACTGTTTGTCTCAAGGAAAATCGCTTGTACAATTCTCTCAGTTGTGAGCTGAATTAGCACTTATTTCATGGAACACCATTTTCCATGACAAAAATTGACAGATAAATTATAGTTATTCAGACTGGATATCTGGCAGACATTTTCTAGAAAATGCACAAAGTGAACTTCAAGAAAAACAACTGATAAGATTTGCTGCCAATGACAAAATTCAAGTTTTAGAAATCTTATATCCACCACCATAAGCTTGCAAGCTTCCCAATAATTAAAGCCTTTTCTGGTGAGATCAGTAGCAATTTTAACAAATGAAGGATTTTTTTTCTATTTTCTAATGAAATGTGTTAACATTTGGAATATCTGCATAACTCAGTGAAACAATTATCTCCCATACATATGTAACAAAGTCATGCATGAGTAAAAGACCCATTCAAACTGCAAGATACACTAATGGGTTTTAATGTAACATCATACAAAAATACATTAAAATTGTTTCAGGCTTCCAGATATGGAATGAGTCAGTCACTTGGATGATAGGTACAGGATGAGGAATATAGGCAATGGTACTGTAATGGCATTGCATGATGACAGCCACACTTGTGGTGAGCATAGCATAATGTATAGACTTGTTGGATCGCTATGTTGCGCACCTGAAACTAATATAATATTGTGTGTCAACTATACTTCAATTTAAAAAAATAATTTCAGATTCCATATTACAAATAACATTTAAGAAGTTACCACAAGTCAAATTTTGGAGCACAAAACAGAATGCCTACAATTCTCTGAAAATGTTACTAAAATATCCCTTTGTTTTTCAGCTAAAAAATTTATGAGGCCAGATAATCTTCATATAGTTCAACCAGAAAAAATAATGCGAAAGATTGAATGCATTAACATATATAAATATTCACCTATCTTCTTCTAAGCCAGATGTCAAAGGGATTTTAAAAAATGCACAATAATATCAATCTTGTCACTAACTTAACAAAGTAACTCATTAAAAAAAAATCTGCTAGACTACACTGGATTTACCATTGTTATTTTTTAATGAATTAACAAATATTTATAATTTTCTGAGTCTTAATTCTAATGAGGTAAATATCAATAGATAACTCATAACCAAAATGTCTTGGTAGTACCTGAAAAATATTTAAGAGTGTAAAAGGGTCTTGAGACTAAAAAGCTTGAGAACTGCTGACTTACAACATTAGAATGGAAAAGTAAAACTATCTCTATTTGCACAGATTTTGAAAAACCACAGAACATCAATGATAAAACTACTTTAAGCAACACAAGAATTCAATAAACTATCAGAACACAGAATTAACATTAAAAAATGAGTACCCTTTGAGGTGCCTGGGTGGTTCAGTCAGTTGAGTGCTCTGAATCTTGATTTTGGCTCAGGTTATGATCTTGGTTGCGGTCATGAGATCAAGCCCCATGTTGGGCTCCAGGCTTAGCGCAGAGTCTACTTGAGAGTTCTTCTCTCTCCTTCTGCCCCTCCCCCCCAGTCTCTCTCTCTAAAATAAAGAAATAAATAAAAGCTTTAAAAAAATCAATACCCTTTAAATATACAAGCAATAACCCAACAGAATGGATATAATGGTAAAATAAAACCATTTATCATGGCAAAACAGAAAGCAAAATACTTTGAATAAACCTTACAAAGAAGGTAAAGCCTATGTGAGAAAAACCTTAAAACATTTCTAAAAGACACAAAAATAGTCTTTAACAAATAAGAAGATGTTCCTTTGTCTTAGATACGATGGCTCAACATCATAAAGATACCATGTATCTTCAAGTTCATTTATATATTTAAACCTTTATTCCAGTAAAGATACTACAAAGTTTTTTTTTTATGAAGCTGCTAAGATTTATGTGGAAAATAAGAATGTAAGCAGAATTATGAAAAACTGAAAAAGAAATACTACTAGTGAAAAGCTAGCCTAACAAAATATTGAAACTTTAAATTCTCTGTAATTCAAAGAGTGATATATGAATAGATAGACTGAGGACTAGAATAGAAGTAAACCCAATAGAGAATTTTAGTCATTTCGGAATACTAGAACTGAAAGAAGATACGTATTGTTAAATGGTGCCAGGACAACTAGATAGATGTTTGGGGGAAAGACCAAATAAAATCCATACCTCATAACATATACTCTATGTATATCAGAGATCCCAAACAAATGAAACCATACAAGCTATAGAAAAATATAATAGTAAATTCTAGCATAAACTGGTTATAGCAGAGGATTTCTAACTATGACTTAAAATCCAGAAGAATAAAAAGAAGATAAATTTCACTACAAAAAACAAAACTTTTGCATGGCAAAAAAATACAATAAGCAAAGTCAAACACTGAGAGAAAAGATTTTTAACATCTCTCAGATGAGGTAGTAGTATCTCTTATAAAGAAAGAATTCTTAAAAACTTAAGGAACAATAAAAACTACAATATATTGCTTAAAATATTTTAAAAAGCATAAACAAATGGAAAGACATTCCGTCCATAGACTGGAAGGCTTAGTATCATTAAAATGTCAATACTACCCAAAGTGATCTACAAATTCAATGTAATCCCTATCAAATCCCAAAAGTGCTCTCTGCAAAAAGAGAGAAACCCATCCTAAAATTCCTGTGGAGTTCAAGGGACCTCAAATAGCCAAAAAAATCTTGAAAAAGAAGAACAAAACTAGAGGGCTCACACTTCCTGACTTCAAAACCCACTGCAAAGCTACAGTAATCAGAACTGTGTGGCAATGGCATAAAGGCAGACACATAGGTCAATGGAATAGAATAGAGAGCCTAGAGATAAACTCTTGCATATACTCTCAAATGATTTTAACAAGGGTGTCAAGACCATTCAATGAGAAAAGAATAGCTTTTTCAACAAACAGTGCTAGAAAAACTGGATATCCACATGCAAAAGAATTAAGTTGGACCTTTACCTAACATCATACACAAAATTAACTCAAAATGGTCAAAAACCTAAACATAAGAATTAAAACTACAAATGTCTTAGAAGAAAACATAAAGCAAAACCTTCATAACATTAGATTTGGCAATGATTTCTAGGATATGACACTAAAGGCACAGGCAACAAAAGAAAAAATAAATTAGACTTCATAAAAATTCAAAATTTGGGGCTCATAGGAAACAATCAACCACATGAAAGGCAATCGATGGAATGAAAGAAAAGATGTGCAAGCCATTTATTTGATACAGGATTCATATTCACAAAAATTCGTATTTATAACGAATGTACATAATAGCACTGAACTGTATATTTAAAAATGGTTAAGACAATAAATTTTATGTGTACTTTACAATAAAAAAAATTTGAAAGAAATTAAAAGAACGAATAACAAAAAAACCCACCACCACCACCACCACCACCAACAAAACCACAAACCACCAAAAACCTGGAAAACATGAACAGGTAATTCAAATACAGCCCATAACCACATGAAAAGATATTCATCTTCACTAACAATAAAAGAAATATGCATAAACACTAGGCTGAGATAATCCTCACCTATCACATTGGCCAAAATTAAGAAGCTTGACAACATGTGATGTTAGTGAGGTTGTAGAAAAACAGGCAAACAAACCTTGCTAGTATAAATGCACAATGGCACAACCCATGTGGAAGGGAATTTAACAATATATAACAAAATGATATATGTGTTTACTTTCTGATTCAATAATTCCATTTTGGGGAATGTTTCCTAACGATACATCTCCAATAATATGAATATGTACACACATATATACAGTTGACCCCTGAACAATGCAGGGGGGTTAGGGGCATCAAAGCCCTGCACAGTCTAAAATCCACATACAACTTTTAATTCCCCAAAAGCTTAACTACTAATAGCCTACTGCTGACTGGAAGTCTTACCAATAACATAAATAGTTCATTAACATGCATTTTTGTATACTATATGGTATATTGTACTCTTACAATAAAGTAAGCTAGAGAAAATGTTATTAAGAAAATCATAACAGAAAATAAATTTACAGTACTATATTTACTGAAAAAGATCCACAGTATAAGTAGACCTGTGCAGTTGAAACCTGTGTTGTTCAAGAGTCAATATATATGTACAAGGTTATTTATGAGAGCACTGCAAGAAATTGCAAAATATTGGAAATCATTAAAAGCTAAAACATAGAAGTCTAGGTAATAAACAATGGAACATCCATGCAATGGAGCACTCTACAGCTGTGGGAAAGTATGAAGAATTCTAAGAACTAACATGGAGTTATTTTCAGAATATACTGCTAAGTGAAAAATCGAAATACAGAAGAGCATTCAGGGTATGGTATCTTTTGGGTAAGAAAAAAGGAGGACTAAGAGTGTGCACGTGTGTGTGTGTGTGTCTGTGTGTGTGTGTATTAACTCATTTGTGGAAAAAAAATACATGACAGATCAACCAAATAAACTAATGAAATTACCTACAGGTATAAGTGGAAACAGGGTGGGAAAGGGTTCTAAGAGATGCAGTAGGAATTACTCTTTCCTCAGAATTTCTTTTTAAAACTCTTTTGAACCGTATTAACATCTTAACATTTAAAAACAGTATCAATAAGAATGGGAATTAAAGACCATGAAAATGGAATACAAACAAGCAAATTTTCAAATGAACAACATAACATCACAATATTTGGATGATTTATCTTCAGATTAAAGACAAAAAGAACTATAAGCAAATACTGAACTTCAATTAGTAGGTTTGTTTATCACAGTGGATGGCTTAGTGATTATGAAACTACTTTTGGTATATTCTAGGATTGAGGATGAGGAGAGCTAGGTGTCTCATTGTCAGAGAATCACAAATTGTGGACAGTGAGAATACTGTGGTGTTGATTTGGAAGTAGAGGTAAAAATATGTACTCATAATATGCACAAAGACACAGAGACAGAGAAAGGGGGTGGGAAGAGAAGCACACACAGATTTCTGAGAGATCTCAGTATCTATACTATCCTCATAACAATGAGCACAATAGCATCCAAATTGTGTTTTCTAAGTACCACTCTCCACTAAAAGGAATTACGACTCAGGGATGAATGCCTGATTCCAGGGCCACAGTGAAGAAAGTACAAGATAAACCTAGAATATTTTGTGCCAGAAAGTAAGAAAATGCTCAGGACATAATGGGGACAGGTCAAAAGGACACGGAAGGCAGACTAAAGGAACTCCTACTGGCCAAACATGGGACAATGACTGAGCCAGTCACACACCCCTTACATATTTTATACCTATTACAATATACTGCAAACACACAGATTCTGTGATATTCTTGACAAAAATATATTACTTAATCTAATCATAAGGAAACATCAGATAAATCCAAATTGAGGATCATTCTACAAATCAACTGGCCTACATGCTTTAAAAATGTCAAAATCATGAAAGACAAAACAGATTGAGAAATGTTTCTGAAGAGGAAATTAAAGAAATATGATACTTAAATGTAAGGTGTGATCTTGGTTTGGCTCCTGGCCCAGAAATTTTTTTAAGCTATGAAAGATGTTACTGGGACAATTGGTGAAATATAGTGTTGAGATTAGATAATAGTATTGTATGAGTTTTAGTTTCCTGATTTTGATGACTATAATATGACAGATGGTCCTTGTTCTTAGGAAATACACACAGAAGTATTTAGGGTTAAAGGTGCAAGATAGCTACAATTTACTCTTCAGAAAAAAAATATATATTTATTCCTCATCATTCATAGATTCCATATTTGTGAATTTACCTACTCACTAAAATTGATTTGTAACCCCCAAATCAACTGCAGAAATTTCACAGTTATTTGTGGGCATGCATAGAAGAGCAAAAAATTTGAGTCACTTACCACACACATTCCAAGCTGAGGTCAAACAAGGTAACACTCTATCTTCTTGTTTCAGCTGTATATTATAAACTGTTTGTGGTTTATTTAGTGCATTTTTCACATTTGAGCTTTTTGTTGGTAATTTTGCTGTTTAAAATGGTCTCTAAGTGTAGTGCTGAAGCGTTGCCTAGAGTTCCTAAGCACAAGATGGTTGTGATGTGCCTAATGGAGAAAATATATGTGTCACATAAGCATCATTCAGGTGTGAGTTATACTGCTGTTGGCCATGAGTTCAATATAACTGAATCAATTATATATACAGAATAATATAATAAGGTGTCTTTAAATAGAAAAACACATAGAACACGGTTATGTATTGATTGGTTGATAAAATGCTCTGACCAGAAGCTTATAAGAAGCTAACCCTGTATTTTCTCTAGGAACAATGGTCCCATAGTCACTAAATTCAGTGTTTTCAGTCACTTTTCAGATAATTACCACAGATAATGAGAATAAATGTGTGTGTGTGTGTGTGTGTGTACCACTATTTCTTGAAACCAGATGAAGTAGCTTAGTTACATTTTAGGATCCTGTCATTTAAAAAACATCTTTAAATACTAAAATTACTCATATTGCCTAGATGCTAATGTTAATAAGACTATCTAAAAGAATGAGATCAACACCCATCACCTTTTTTTTTTTTTTTAAGATTTTATTTATTTGACAGAGAGAGAGACAGCGAGAGAGGGAACATAAGCAGGGGGAGTGGGAGAGGGAGAAGCAGGCTTCCCGCTGAGCAGGGAGCCTGATGCAGGGTTCAATCCCAGGACCCTGGGATCATGACCTGAGACGAAGGCAGGCACTTAACGACTGAGCCACCCAGGCGCCCCAGATCAACACACATCATCTTAAATTAACTTCAGGGCACACATTATTGAATAAATGGTGGGTAAAATCATCAGTAATATTTAAATTGTTCTCCCTCCCTCTCTCACTCTCTCTCCTTTCCCTCAAAAACAGTGTTTTTGGATTTGTAAATTTAAAACATGTTATGTGATCTTGCTGTTTTATGGAATAATTTAGGATTAATTGTGAAGTGCAAAGAGTGGAAGCAGGAAGATATATTAGAAGGCAGTTGACCAGGTGAAAGAGGGTGAAGATCTAAGAATAAAGAGGAGGAGGATTTTACATTTGATTAGATGTGAAGGACGAAGAAGAAAAAGTCAAGAATAATTCTCAGTATTCTGGCATGAGTGACACATTACCAGTTAATAAAGGGAGTTCAGGAGAAGCTCCAGTTTTAACACTTTAGGTGAAAGATGAGTTAAACTTTCACCACAGGGAGTTTCAGATGATCAGCACATAGTTGAATAAATGTGGCGATGTTTAGGGAGAAAAATAAGCTTAAGTTAAATATTTTAGAAGTCACTACCCAAAGGGGGTGTTTGAAAATCATGAGGGGATGAGATTACCCATGATAGACATGACGAGAAAAAGGAAAGGTGGGCTGAAGCTGGGTCCCTAGAAAATAACAACCTTTAAGACACAAGGCTATAGAAGAGGAGTCCATGAAGCAGACTTAAAAGGAGCTGACAGAGGGAGAGAAAGAACTAGGAATCTTTTTATGAAGGAAGCTAAAGTATTAAAGTTTCAAGAAGTGAGGACAGATGCCTTACATATAAGTCCTGAACCACATCCACTGGAATTGGCAATGATTTTTCAGTCTTGGGGTGATTTTTGAGTAAATAAGAAAGGGCAATAGGGGAAAAGACTGAAAACACATTCACAAGTCACCTGGATGGGAAAAAAGAGACAGGAAAACAGAAAAGAACTTGTAGGTAGGCAATAATGTTTGGTTGGGTTCAGGACTGGGCACTAGTTTCTTAATGAAGCAGAAGTATCAGCGGAAAAGAACAAATTAAAAGAGAAATGACCCATGATGTAGCAACGGCCAGTTGGAAATGAGAGGATTTATCCTTTAGCAGGTAAAATATCTGATCCTTTACAATCCCCAAGGGAAGATAACAAGCGTTTATATCTATGAAAACGGCTTCAATTTGAGAGGACATAAAAGAAGATAAAATAAATCTCTAAGAGTGAAGAAAGCTAGGTTGGGTTAATGGTCTGGGAAGAAAGAAAAAAGTTTGAAACGAATGTTAAGAGAAACCAAATAAGTTAATTCATGGTAGTGAAAATACTACTGAAATTAGAATTCATCAATTTACATTCCCATTATTAGATTATTTTCTCTAGCAGCATGAAACCCCCCAAATGTGTAGGCTGAGAAGTCCACTTAAACATGATTGATATGTGAGAGCACAGAGGGTCAGTTCAAAGGTCAGCAGGGCAAGAAAGCTGAGGCTATGATGAAAATATAGTTCATATAATCAGTTCTGTAGATCAGTCTGGGTAGGGGAGAAAGAAACTTCATAAAGGGGCTAATAATAGTGGGAGAAAATGAAAGGATCCAGAAAACAGATCCAGGAACCAGAGCCTGGAGGCTAACAGATGGCCAAGACAGGAAATGGTGAAGTGGGAAAGGGGACAGAGGGAAGGATGAGGGAGGGACAAGGAGAAACAGAGGTAGAGCGGGCAGAGAGGGAGAAAGAGAGAAAGTGAGCAGGAAGGAGAGAAGTGGTTTACCTGATAGTTTGTTTTACTGTATATTCAGACACAGGGTTAAATGCTAGTGGTTGCAGGTTTCCTTTAAAAGAAGAACAATGCAGGTGCCTGGGTGGCTCAGTTGGTTAAGCAACTGCCTTCGGCTCAGGTCATGATCCCGGAGTCCTGGGATCGAGTCCCACATCGGGCTCCCGGCTCAGCGGAGAGCCTGCTTCTCCCTCTGACCCTATCCCCTCTCATGCTGTTTCTCTCTCTCTCTCTCTCTCTCTCTAATAAATAAATAAATAAATAAAATCTAAAAAAAAAAAAGAAAAAAAAGAACAATGCAACGCTGGCCTCCTTCTCAAATGCCTTTAGCTATCCTAAAGAAACCACTGTTCTAACTCTCCACAGCGACCTCTCTGACTGACATCAGTCACCCTGGCTCGTACATAAATTCTTCATATTTTTTTCAAATACTGTCATCTTCAAATTACAAAAAGCTTTCCTGTGGTTACAAAGTGAAATTGTCAAAAAGAATATAAATCTTTTTTAACTTCAACTGGTATCATTCCAAAATACATATTTGAAACATCTCCCAAGTAAGCAGTGATAAAAATTTTATATCATGTACTTACATGTTTTATTTTCATAAATAAAAGATAGTACAAAATACTTCTAACTTGCCCAGCATTATCAAAACTGGTTGTATTAGTTGAGCACTGCTATTTTTGATTCAATTTACATTTAAATTTCAGCCTTTTGGAAAGTACATCTAAATCCCTATTTAACAGTTTTTCCAAATCTTGTTTTACATACAAACCAATGCAGAATTGAGTCTCAACCTGAGTTTAACTAAGGATGCACAATTAAATTTAGTTCCAAAACACTTGCAGCATATTTACAGATGTAGAAAAGATATAATTCTAAGTAAGAGATACAGCATATAATAAAGATACAAAGATATAAAAACAAAATATGTGCATGTGCACACACTGAAAAAGTAGAAAAAGACTAATTCATGTCTTTGTACTTTTTCTTAATTATTTTATTAATACGTATAGTCTTCATTCTATGCATCATGACAACAAAGGCTATGTCTCTTTTGTTCTTAGGTAAATCCACAATACCTCAACAAGTATTTATGGAATAATAAATAATAATATAAAGGCCAGTTTGACTACAGCTGAAATTCAAGGAGAGATATGTAGTACTAAGTGAAAACAGGTTGGAGGAGCCTAGTAACAGCCAAATTATGGAGGGTCTTAAAAGCTAAATAAGACACCGAATTAAAGTGATATATGAAGTGGACAGTAGGGATTCATTGTACATGAGGGAAATAACTTCATGAAAATGGCATTTTAGGGAAATGATAGAGATATATTAACAAGAGGGGAGAAAAACAGGGAGTAAGAAAATTAGTTGGGAGGCAATTACTATAGTCAAAGTGTCAAGTGATGAATCTAAGTGTCATAGTAATGGGAATAGGGAGGAAGGAGAAACTAAAAAAAGTATTAATAACAAATGAAAATAATGTTCAACATTAATGCCATTTTTAAAATCACCTTTTTTTGGAGACTTCTCCTCATTGATTAATTTGCCTCTACTTCTCCCTCTGATTCATTTACATGTAAAGAGACTTGAGCCACCCAAAATCATATTTGATTTAATTCCATGACATCACAAGGCACCTTATAAATTTTTCCAGTTTGTCTGCTCCTTAATCCTGCTCTGTATAAAATCAACCGGCCGAAGTAAAAGAGCATGGCCAAGAAAGGCTCCAGACATGCACACACGTCCCCACTGTCCAGACTACCCTTCTTATCTTCTTTATTACTTCCAACTTATTCTTAGCACAACATAGGCATCTCCTTCACTAAGACACATTTTCTGATCCAACCAAACTGAGATAAAACCCTTGTTTCTGGGGGCGCCTGGGTGGCTCAGTCGTTAGGCGTCTGCCTTCCGCTCAGGTCATGATCCCGGAATCCTGGGATCGAGCCCCACATCGGGCTCCCTGCTCAGCGGGAAGCCTGCTTCTCCCTCTGCCTCTGCTGCTCCCCCTGCTTGTGCACTCTCTGTCAAATACATAAATAAAATCTTTAAAAAAAAAAAAAAACACCTTGTTTCTGTTAACATAGATCGTGGACTCATTTATATCACTGCAATGCTAGATACATGGGAAGGCATTCTTTAGAGAAAGAGTTTACATATCCCATCAAACTGGGACAGATTTGCCATCACATTACTTCTAAAGTATAACAGAATGATTTATTTTTTTTTATTAACATATAATCTATTATTTTTATCTGGGGTAAACGTCTGTGATTCATCAGTCTTACACAATTCACAGCACTCACCATAGCACATACTCTCCCCAATGTCCATCATTCAGCCACCCCATCCCTCCCACCCCCCACCACTCCAGCAACCCTCAGTTTCCTGAGATTAAGAGTCTCTTATGGTTTGTCTCCTTCTCTGGTTTTGTCTTGTTTCATTTTTCCCTCCCTTCCCATATGATCCTCTGTCTTGTTTTCTCAAATTCCTCATATCAGTGAGGTCATATGATACATGTCTTTCTCTGATTGACTTATTTCGCTTAGCATAACACCCCCTAGTTCCATCCATGTCATTGTAAATGCCAAGATTTCATTTTTTTGATGGCTGCATAATATTCCATTGTATATATATACCACATCTTCTTTATCCATTCATCTGTAGATGGACATCTAGGCTCTTTCCATAGTTTGGCTATTGTGGACATTGCTGCTATAAACATTAGGGTGCAGGTACACCTTCAGATCACTACATTTGTATCTTTGGGGTAAATACCCAGTAGTGCAATTGCTGGGTCATACGGTAGCTCTATTTTAACTTTTTGAGGAACCTCCATACTGTTTTCCAGAGTGGCTGCACCAGCTTGCATTCCCACCAACAGTGTAGGAGGGTTCCCCTTTCTCCGCATCCCCGCCAACATCTGTCATTTCCTGACTTGTTCATTTCAGCCATTCTGACTGGTGTGAGGTGGTATCTCACTGAGATTTTGATTTGGATCTCCCTGAGGCTGAGCGATGTTGATGTTCATGTATTCTACCCATTTCTTGATTGGATTATTTGTTCTTTGGGTGTTGAGTTTGGTAAGTTCTTTATAGATTTTGGATACGAGCCCTTTATCTGATATGTCATTTGCAAATATCTTCTCCCATTTTGTTGTCTTTTGGTTTTGTTGACTGTTTCCTTGGCTGTGCAAAAGCTTTTTATCTTGATGAAGTCTCAATAGTTCATTTTTACCCTTGCTTCCCTTGCCTTTGGCGATGTGTCTAGGAAGAAGTTGCTGTGGCTGAGGTCGAAGAGGTTGCTGTCTGTGTTCTCCTCAAGGATTTTGATGGATTCCTTTCTCACATTTAGGTCTTTCATCCATTTTGAGTCTATTTTTGTGGGTGGTGTAAGAAAATGGTCCAGTTTCATTGTTCTGCATGTGGCTGTCCAATTTTCCATTTGTTGAAGAGGCTGCTCTTTTTCCATTGGACATTCTTTCCTGCTTTGTCGAAGATGAGTTGACCATAGAGTTGAGGATCCATTTCTGGGCTCTCTATTCTGTTCCATTGATCTACGTGTCTGTTTTTGTGCCAGTACCATACTGTCTTCATGATTACAACTTCGTAATCGAGCTTGAAGTCCAGAATTGTGACGCCACCAGCTTTGCCTTTCTTTTTCAACATTCCTCTGGCTATTCGGGGTCTTTTCTGGTTCCATACAAATTTTAGGATTATTTGTTCCATTTCTTTGAAAAAAGTGGATGGTATTTTGATAGGGATTGCATTAAATGTGTAGATTGCTCTAGGTAGCATTGACATCTTCACAATATTTGTTCTTCCAATCCATGAGCATGGAACGTTTTTCCATTTCTTTGTGTCTTCCTCAATTCTTTCATGAGTATTCTATAGTTTTCTGAGTACAGATCCTTTGCCTCTTTGGTTAGATTTATTCCTAGGTATCTTATGGTTTGGGGGGCAATTGTAAATGGGATTGATTCCTTAATTTCTCTTTCTTCTATCTTGTTGTTGGTATATATAAATGCAACTGATTTCTGTGCATTGATTTTATATTCTGCCACTTACTGAATTCCTGTATGAGTTCTAGCAGTTTTGGGGTGGAGTCTTTTGGGTTTTCCACATAAAGTATCATATCATCTGCAAAGAGTGAGAGTTTCACTTCTTTGCTGATTCAGATGCCTTTTATTTCTTTTCGTAGTCTGATTGCTGAGGCTAGGACTTCTAGTACTATGCTGAATACCAGTGGTAATAGTGGATATCCCTGCCGTGTTCCTGACCATAGGGGGAAAGCTCTCAGTTTTTCCCCATTGAGAATGATATTCGCTGTGGGTTTTTCATAGATGGCTTTTATGATATTGAGGTATGTACGCTCTATGCCTACACTGTGAAGAGTTTTAATCAAGAAAGGATGCAGTACTTTGTCAAATGCTTTTTCTGCATCCATTGAGGGGATGTTTGTTGGGAGATTTTTGATTACTGCTTCAATTTCCTTAGTGATTTTGGGTCTGTTCAGGTTTTCTATTTCTTCCTGGTTCAGTTTTGGTAGTTGATACATCTCTAGGAATGCATCATTTCTTCCAGATTGTCTAACTTGCTGGCATATAGTTGCTCATAATATGTTCTTATAATTATTTGTATTTCTTTGGTGTTGGTTGTGATCTCTCCTCTTTCATGCATGATTTCATTTATTTGGGTCATTTCTCTTTTCTTTTTGATAAGTCTGGCTGGGGTTCATCAATCTTATTAATTCTTTCAAAGAACCACCTCCTAGTTTCGTTGATCTGTTTTGCTGTTCTTTTGGTTTCTATTTCATTGATTTCTGCTCTGATCTTTATTATTTCTCTTCTCCTGCTGGGTTTAGGCTTTATTTGCTGTTCTTTCTCCAGCTCCTCTAGATGTAGGGTTAGGTTGTGTATTTGAGACCTTCCTTGTTTCTTGAGAAAGGCTTGTATTGCTATATACTTTCCTCTTAGGACCACCTTTGCTGTATCTCAAAGATTTTGAATAGTTGTGTTTTAATTTTCATTTGTTTCCATGAATTTTTTTAATTCTTCTTTAATTTCCTGGTTGACCCATTCATTCTTTAGTAAGATGCTCTTTAGCCTCCATGTGTTTGAGTTCTTTCCAACTTTCTTCTTGTGACTGAGTTCTAGTTTCAAAGCATTGTGGTCTGAAAATATGCAGGGAATGATCCCAATCTTTTGGTACTGGTTGAGACCTGATTTGCGACCCAGGATGTGATCTATTCTGGAGAATGTTCCTGGGCACTAGAGAATTTTGCTTTGGGATGGAATGTTCTGAATATATCTGTGAAGTCCATCTGGTCCAGTGTGTCACTTAAAGCCTTTATTTCCTTGTTGATCTTTTGCTTAGCCAATCTGTCCATTTCAGTGAGGGGGGTGTTAAAGTCCCCTACTATTATTGTATTAATGTCGATATGTTTCTTTGATTTTGTTATTAATTGGCTTATGTAATTGGCTGCTCCCATGTTAGGGACATAGATATTTACAATTGTTAGATCTTCTTGTTGGATAGACCCTTTAAGTATGATATAGTGTCCTTCCTCATCTCTTATTATAGTCTTTGGTTTAAAATCTAATTTGTCTGATATAAGGATTGCCACTCCAGCTTTCTTTTGATGTCCATTAGCATGGCTAATCTTTTTCCACCCCCTCACTTTAAATCTGGAGGTGTCTTTGGGTCTAAAATGAGTCTCTTGCAGACAGCATATGACTCGGTCTTGTTTTTTTATTCAATCTGATACCCTGTGTCTTTTGACTGGGACATTTAGTCCATTTACATTCAGGGTAACTACTGAAAGGTATGAACTTAGTGCCACTGTATTGCCTGTAAGGTGACTGTTACTGTATATTGTCTCTGTTCCTTTCTGGTCTATGTTACTTTTAGGCTCTTTCTTTGCTTAGAGGACCCCTTTCAATATTTCTTGTAGGGCTGGTTTGGTGTTCACAAATTCTTTTAGTTTTTGTTTGTCCTGGAAGTAACAGACTGATTTCTATTAGCCAGTTCTTTCCATCTTAGTTGACCTAACCAGATTCCATACAGAGATAGGAGCAAGAAGGCAACAAAGAATAAGAGAATTATTTTCAAACTTTGCTTCATGAAATGTTTCTAGAAGCCACCACCAAGGATGTAAGGTGACCTCAACAGTTTGAACCTTAGAAGCTCTTAGGATAACTTTCTAAGAGTCAGGGACCACATAAAAGTAGAATATGTCATTCCAAAAGGGTGAGTTTTTCAGACACAGACTAACCACTTTTTAAATTGTTACAGAGCATATGCAGAAATCAGAGGATATCTGGGTTATATTATCAGTGGTGTGCCTTATGTGCTTGAGGTTTATCAGACTATTTATAGTCCTCTGATTTTCTCATATTCTGAGAAGCAATGTCAAAGAAGAGTAATGTGAAAATCCACTTTATAACCTACCACCTATTAGCCATTGTGACTCTGGGCAAACTCCTTAAATTCTTTGATCCTCATTTGCAGAGTTGTTTTGAAGATTTGTAAAAATATATGGGGAAAAACCACCAAGCTGCAGATACACACACATGCAGACATTCAATAAATTCTAGCAAGTGTTATCAAGCTATTATTTATTCTTTCTCTCATTTGTATGTGCCCTTAGCTTCTCTATAAAAGCAAAAGTATTGGATCTTAAGACAAAAGTAAACTGACAGGGAGAAATGATAAATAGCATAGCTTCCTTATATACCATGCATGATTATTCTGAAACAGAAACTAACACAGTAGAGTAAAACTTCTAATTTGCCTCTCAATCTACAGTCATTTGAAAAATTTCAAATGGTTCTGTGGTTTCAATCAATTTTGTCTTATTTCCAGCCTTGGGTAAATGAAGTTTTTCTGACACCTGGAGTATGGTTTCACCCTTGTATTACTTATTATGTATTTATTCTAGATATTACCACAAACTTTCCAGTGAAAGTCTAGACACATTTTTTCTCTAAGTAACTAAGATAACAGTATTATTAGCAATATGGTTAATATAGAGGAAAATTATTTTAAGTCAATAAATTTTGTTAAAAAAATCTATTTCTAGCTTAGAGGAAAGGTATGTATTTTTGGTTGAAAGAAATTGGAATAGATGGAATATCAATAATTGGAGGACACAAGGGTGAACAGAGAGCCAGGCTATGCCTCAGCTACACTGATCTAACAACAGCTCTAAGTGCTACTCAGCACTAGCCCTACACCAAGCCCTATGCAGTGTCACATGCCAATTGTCTTAGGAACAACTCTGTGAGACAAGTTCTACTATCATCCCTCTCTCACAAATGTAAAAACCTAGGGCACAGAGAAGGTAAGTAGCATGCTCAAGGTCATACAGATAGTAAGAGTGGTAGATGAACCTGGCCCTCTTCTTCTGGAGCCAGCAATCTGAAACACTGTGTTAGACAAAGGGTGAAACACCTCACCTGTCTTCAACCTTGCCACCTGGCTACCTCAGTTTTGTATCGGAAGAAATATTTATGTCTCAGAAAACCCCTTTAGCAATCTTCAATGTAGGTATCCATGAGGATGCCAATGTAAGACAGTATCTAATATTATTATCTAACATTATCATAGTTGAAAAAACTGAGACTTAGAGAGTCAGGACACTTGCCAAGGTATATAACTTTAGCCAACTATGAATTTGAGATTTTTAAGCCAGATATTTCCAAACCCGAGCTCTGTCTGCTAAACCCCTTTTTTAACAAAAATTCCTGAGAAAGTCCACCATAAGGAATAAACATGAAACTGCTTAGAAAAACACAGAATTCACAACTGAATTAAATAACAATCACTTCTTTATGTACAGCATGACACATACATGGGTGTAGCCTAAATCACAATAACTACTTACCAGAGGAGGGCAAAGGAGGGAATTATTTGACTGACTCTACTGAGTCTATAACTGGCTAAAATCCCCAAGCCCTTTACACACGTAAGCTGCTTCTAGGCCAGATTTCACTCATTCCTGTATTTGTGCAAATAATATGGGGACCCAAAGGGCAGGATTTCCCTTTAATCTTTGTTAAAACCTATCTTGTTTGATCTAACCCAACCCTCTAGATTAATAAACAAAATAAAACATACTTACTTAATCTAGGATTTCTCAGAGCCTTTAATATGCTGAGATTCATTTTGACTCACAAAGGATTAGTTACCAAATTTTTTCAGCCAAGGAAGAGATTTTTCTTATGACATGTATTAACTAATTAACAGTTTGGGGTACTATTATTTCAAAGATGCTGTCAAAACCTTTTAGGAAGCTGTTTCAGTCATTTAACATACTATTTATTTTCCTTCCCATATTTGTCTATAAATCTGTAAACTGGATTATCACATTCTCTTTATTTATGCAATCTTTATCTAATTATGGTAAAAATGTGGGTCAACACCGTTAAAGAAGAGTTCTTTTTAATGTCCCTAGAAACCTCTACCCAGCAGTGCTGTCCAATGAAACTTTCTGTGATAATAGAAATGTTCTAAGTCTCTGTTGTCCAAGAGAGCAGCCACAAGCTACATGCAATTACTGAGCACTGAAAATGGGGCTGATGCAGCTAAGGAGCATACTTTTTAATTTTAATTAATCTACAGGTATATTTATATAGCTACATGTGGCTAGTGCTCCCTAACTGGACAGCATAGCTACATGTGGCTAGTGCTCCCTAACTGGACAGCACAGCAACTAACAACACACCATGAATTGGCATTCACAATACAAAAGCTTTGATCTAATTGTTACAACCAATTACCAATTAAGAATCCTTAACTGTCCTCACATCTAATTTCCTCATTTCACCATGAGGTTATTATAAGCAGCTTTATCAAATGTCATGTACTGTGATTACTACATTTTATTCACCTACCAAACTAGGAATTGAGTCAAAGAAATAAATTATAGTAGCCTATATATTATTTTCATAGCTAATGAACTAGGACTTGCTTTTACATATTTAAAGGGTTGTTTTAAAATATCTGACACAGATTGTATGTGGCTAACAAATTCCAAAATATTTACTACCTGGATATTTCAGGAGAAAGCTTGCTGACCCCTGTTCAGGAATAAATAGAAACAAGTTACTGAAAGATGTAATAAACAGATCAATCTTGAAGATGTTACACTTAACAAAAAACTGGACACAAAAGAACACATATTGTATGATTCCATTTATATGAAATCCTGGCACAGGAGATGGGGGAGAGACTGATCGCGAAGAAACACTAGAAAACTTTCTTTGGAGATGAAATCTTACACATTTTGATTTAGGTAGCTATATACACAGGCATATAGCTTTGTCAAAAGTAGATGATCTTGTTGTATGTCAACTACAGGTCAATAAAAAAAAGCAGATGATCTTAAAATATATTTTAATATGCATAAATTATACCTCAATAAAGTCAATTTTAAAAATCTGTTTTAGATTCTCAATTTGCAATACACAATACTGGATTACTCTCCCTTTCTAAAAATCAGGAATTTGTCCCCTCCAGTCTTTCAACATCTTCCAATTCGTCAAAAAAAAAAAAGAATCTCTTAATATAAGATATGATGTATCTAGGAAAAGGAATAATTCAAAGCAAGTAAATGTTAACTTATAAACTCTTCACTCATTCTGGATAAATTTTGCTTACAAATATTCACTTTTACTTTTAGCCTGAAGATCTTTATTTTGGGAAAGAGTACTGAATCAAGATAAAATTTGAGGAATTTAACCAATTAAATCAAGATTTCTTTTTTTATATTTTGTTTATTTGAGAGAGAGAAAGAGAGAGCGCACATGAGCACACGAGCTGGGGGGGAGAGGGGTAGCAGGAGAGGGAGAAGCAGACTCCCCTGAGCAGGGAGCCCAATGCAGGGAGCCCAATGCAGGGCTTGATCCCAGGACCCTGAGGTCATGACCTGAGCCAAAGGCAGATGCTCAACCGACTGAGCCACCCAGATGCCCCTAAATCAACCTAAAGGTTGCGCCCAGATATCAACATTTTTCTATCTCATTTCTAATGAATAGCAAAGGTTGAGAAGTGACTTAGAGGACCTGACTTTCAAAATTAGAATCTAGCAGGTGAGCCCTGCCACAAGCTCTGCACTCAGCAGGGAGTCTGCTTCTCTCCCTCTTCCTCTCCATCTGCCCCTCCCCCGGCTCGTGCCCTCTCTCTTTCTCTCTAATATACATCAATAAATCAATAAATCTAGAAGCCAGTATCTTAAAAGATCATCCAGTAAGAACATTGTATTTGCATTTTTTAGTCAAGTACAATTAACATATAGTGTTATATTAGTTTCAGGTGTACAATTTAAATGATTCAACAATTCTATGCATTACTCAGTGCTCATCACAGTAAGTATACTCTGAATCCCTTTCATCTATTTCACCCAATCTCCCATCCACCTCCCCTCTGGCAAACACCAGTTTGTCTTCTGTATTTAGGAGTCTGGTTTTTTTGCTTGTCTCTTTTTTTTCTTTGTTTTATTTCTCAAATTCCACATATGAGTGAAATTGTATGGTATGTGTCTCTCTCTGTTTCCACTTAGCATTATAACTTCTACATCTATCCATATTGTAAATAACAAGGTTTCATGTTTTTTAGGGCTCAGTAATATTCCAGTGTGTGTGTGTGTATTGATACATATATGTATCAATCACACCTTCTTTATCCATTTACCTATCAATGGACACTTGAGTAGTTTTCATATCTTGGCTATAATAAATAATGCTGCAGGAAACACAGGGGTACATATATTTTCAAATTCATGTTTTCATTCTCTACTAGATAAATTCATGTTTTCATTCTCTACCAGATAATACGGTAATACTATTTTAAATTTTTTAAGGAACTTCCATACTATTTTCTACAATGGCTACACCAACTTCCATACTATTTTCTACAATGGCTGCACTAGCTTGCATTCCCACCTATAATGCATAAGGGTTCTTTTTTGTCCACATCTTCACGAATTGTTATTTCTGGTGCTTTTCATTATAGCCATTCTGACAGGTATGAGGTTATATCTCATTGTGGTTTTGATTTGCATTTACCTGATGATGAGTGATGTTAAGCATCTTTTCTTGTGCCTGTTGGTCACCTGTACATCTTCTTTGGAAAAATGTCTATTCAGGTCATCTGTCCATTTTTAATTGGATTATTTGTGTGTGTGTATTGAACTGTCTAAGTACTTTATATATTTGAATATTAACCCCTTATCAAGTATATCATTTGCAAGTATCTCCTCCCAATCAGTAGGTTTTTTGTTTTGTTGATGGTTTCCTTTGCTGCATAAAAGCTTTTTATTTTGGTGTAGTCCCAATAGTTTAATTTCACTTTTATTATCCTTGCCAAAGGAAACTATCTAGAAAAATGTTGCTATGACTGATATCAAAGAGATTACTGCCTACATTTACTTCTCGGAGTTTTATGGTTTCAGGTCTCAGATTTAGGTCTGTAATCCATTTTGAGTTTATTTTTGTGTATTCTATAATAAAGAGATCCAGTTTCATTCTTTTGTATGTAGTTGTGCAGTTTTATCAGCACCATTTGTTGAAGAGATGGTCTTTTTCCCATTGTATATTCTTGCCTCCTTTCTCATAGATTAACTGGGTTTATCTGTATTTATAATTCTGTCCCATTGATCTATGTGTCTATTTCTATGCCAGTACCACACTGTTTTGATTAGCATAGCTTTGTAGTATAACTTGAAATCTGGGATTCTGATGTTTCCAGCTTTGTTCTTCTTTTTAGATATTGCTTTGGCTATCTGGGGTCTTTTGTGATTCCATACAAATTTTAGGATTATTTGATCTAGTTCCATGAGCAAATGCTGTTGGTATTTTGATAGAGATTATATTAAATTTGTAGACTGCTTTGGGTAGAATGGATATTTTAGCAATATTGGATCTCCCAACCCACGAGTATGGAATGTCTTTCCATTTGTTTGGGTCATCTTCAATTTCTTTCATCAATGTTTTATCATTTTCAGTGTACAATTCTTTTACTTCCTTGGTTAATTCCTAGGTATTTTACTATTTTAATACAATTGTAAATGGGATTGTTTTCTTAAATTTCCTTTCTGTTACTTCATTATGAATGTATAGAGACATAACAGATTACTGTATATTGATTTTGTGTCCTGTGACTACTGAATCCATTTATCAGTTCTAGTAGCTTTTTGGTGGAGTCTTTAGGGTTTTCCAGACATAGTATCATGTCATCTGCAAATAGTGACAGTTTTACTTTATTACCACTTTGGATGCCTTTCATTTCTTTTTGTTGTCTGATTGCTGTGGCTAGAACTTCCAGTGCTATATTGAATAAAAGTGGTGAGAGTGGACATCCTTTCTTGTTCCTGATCTTAGAGGAATAGCTCTCAGTTTTTCCCCACTGAGTATGATATTAGTTGTGGGCTTTTCACCCATGGCCTTTATTATGTTGATGTATGTTCCCTCTAAATGTACTTTGTTCAGAGTTTTTATCATGAATGGATGTTGTACTTTGTCAAATGCTTTTTCTGCATCTGTTGAGATGACCATACAGTTTTTAGCCTTTCCCTTGTTAATGTGAAGTATCATGTTGAATGATTTGCAAATATTAAACCACCCTTGAATTCACTATCAGTCATATTGCTTATCTCCATTTCATTTAGCTCTTTTACTGCGATTTTTTTATTATGTTATGTTAATCACCATACATTACATCATTAGCTTTTGATGTAGTGTTCCATGATTCATTGTTTGCATATAACACCCAGTGCTCCATTCAGTACGTGCCCTCTTTAATACCTATCACCAGGTTAACCCATGCCCCAACCCCCTCCCCTCTAGAACCCTCAGTTTGTCTCTCAGAGTCCATAGTCTCTCATGGTTCGTCTCCCCCTCTGATTTCCCCCCCTTCATTTTTCCCTTCCTACTATCTTTTTTTTTTTTTTTAACATATAATGTATTATTTGTTTTAGAGGTACAGGTCTGTGATTTTGTTCTTTTCTTTCGTTTGGAACATATCTTTCTGTCTCCTCATTCTGTCTAACTCTCTGTGTCCACTTCTATGTATTAGGAAAGTCAGCTGTCTCATGATCTTGAAAATGGTCTTATAAATAAGAGGTCCTGTAGTGCCCTGCAGTGCAATGTTCCCTGTTCACTAAAACCAGGCACTTACCAGTATTTCCTATGTGTGTTGCACGTACCTTACCACTGTGGTGGAGTCATGTTTGCCTTCAGTCCAGTTGGCTGCACTGGCTCTCTTTGTCTGTTGTGGGCAAGGTTTGGTCCCTGTGCTGTTAAGGGGCCAGTTTGAGACTGCCTTGGGCTTGTAGCTGGGTCAGGCCAGGTGCTTGCCCTCCACATGTTTGCTGGCACTCTGGTTGCACCAAACTGCAGGACAGTCTCCCTGTGTTGTCCCCTGAGAGGCTTTTGTTGGCAGGCAGGGCCTGCAGTCAGACTGGATGTCTGCCCCCAGTTTGTCTGATGGGGTTCAGTCACCCTAAGCTACAAAGCTCTCTTCTTGTGCTGCCCCCTGAGAAGTTTCTGTTGGTGGGTAGGGCCTGCAGTCAGATTAGATGTCTACACCCAGTCCATTGCTTCGGCTGCAGTTGAATTGATGTGTATAGTTATCTTCCCCTCTCCCTGGGTCAAGAGTCACTTTGGACTGGTGCTGGTCACTGCTGGGGCTGTTTGCCAAATGAGGTAAGTTAGTTGCCACTTTGGAAAGACTCCTGCCAAGTGGGGTGAGTTGGATGGGGTGAATCCCCAGGAGAACATGGGATGGGGCATGCAGTGTTAGCAAGCTATGTTGACAGTGTTCATGCTATTTCCTGCAGGTGTCCTGGTATTTATACTGGAGAGGAGAGAAATGGCACCCACCAGCTCTTTTGTTCTTGAAAAAGTCTCCTAAGGTCCTGCCCCTCCAGCTCCAGTGCACACTCTGAGATTAGTAAATAAATCTCCTTCCTGTATACCTCAGGCTCTTTTCAAACTGCTGCTTCTATGCTGTATTTTGGTAGGGTTGTTTGTTATGCTGTAGGCCATCTTACTTTAAAAATGGAGAAACTAAGGTATGTGACAGTTTTTATTAGTTGAAAATTTTTCTTCAGGAATACTATTTTCAGAATAATTCTCCCCTTGCCAACTCTCCCATTCATAGATACATATACCTCTTTCTAAATTCTCACATTATATTTTGAGGGGATTAACAATTGCAAGTAAAACCATAAGTAGGTATCATAGAAAGCATATGTTGATAGCACACAAATGGCTGAAATTAGAAAAGAATAGCTGAAAAAATTAAGCTCAGCAGCCACATTAGTCTTAGCCTCCATCTGACAAATGCCAATCAACGAAGCAGTGATGTTTTCACTCTAATCAAATAGTGCTTCATTTAGACAAAATCAAATGAATTAAATTGGTATTATTTCTGTTATTTGATCCATCTTTGTCTAATACTATCTGTCTCTCTCCTTTCTCTCTCACTCTTTCTTTCTCTCTCCTTCTCCCTGTCTCTGTCTCCTTTGAGGTTTCTTTTATTTCCATATTTCTTTTTCTTTGGATCAGAAGAGGCTACCTGGGAATTAAAACAATTTAAGAAAACAAACTGGTTTCTTTTATCCTCAATCATGCCAAAGGGTACATTGGCATATAAACATTTGTAAGACTAATAAAATCATTACTATCTATGAAGTAAAGCAAGTTATGTAAAAACCTTTACAAGGAAAAATTTCCTTAAGGTTATTTATACTCAAACAGAACAAAGAAAATTTTATTTTAAGATGTGTGGTAGTCAGAATAATCCCCAGCCCCCAAATGCCCACACCTTAATTCACAGAACCTGTGAATGCTACTTTACATTGCAAAGGAGAAGTAGGTTGCAGATGGAATTAAGGTTGCTATTCAGCTAAGGTTGTTTACCTTAAAACAGATTAACTTGGATTATTCAGATGCTTACCTGACAAGCCAGACATTTAAGATTTTGACATGTGAATAAAAGCTCTAATATCTTGCCCTGTAACCTTATGTTTTAAGAAAGCAAAGAGAGTGTCATTGACTATAGAAAATTTTGCTTCCATGTTCTTAAGAGGCAAAGAAGAAAGTTCTTGGCAATATTAGAACATCTGCTAGAGTAGTATCTCTTTTACTATTCAGATCACTGGCCCTTTTCCTGATATATGAAATTACACCCAAATCACAGACAATAGATTTTCTTTCCATATTCCTCTGGTTATCTACCCTGTCACCTGAAGTGGTACACTTTCTCAACTCATTGCCAAAGATAAAGTGGTGACAGTCAGGTAGCCTTATTCCCAGAAAATATGAAATGACTCACCATCATCAAAGCCAGCTCAGTGAGTCACAAGCATGACTCAGAGAATTCAGCAAGAAGATACCTTTACGAACTGAAATTATCTTGCTGAGCAAACTAAGTTGATTTAAAGAAGGATTTCCACACCCTTTTTTTAATTACAAGAAAGTATTAAGACATGATTTTAATATTGATTTAAAATTTTGTTAAATGATGACTCACAAAGTTTCTTCCACTGTCCTCTCACTAAAGATGCTGTGTTTGCCTTTAGTCAGCAGTCCTTCCCTTGTTTCAAATAACTGGAATCTCATTCATCTTTTATTGGTTGATTGATTATAAAACAGCAATATAATGTACTTGGTGCAATAATGACAGGACAAAAGAAAATTTATTTGTAAGTAAACCTATATTGTTTAAAATATGAGAAGTTACTGATTTAAAGAACTTTACTTAAAATCCCCAAATCAGGTTAGGGAGACAAGATGATCCAAAGAAGTAAAAATATGCTCTTGGCCTTAGCTCCATCTTCTTGGAAACCTCTACATCATGAGAGCTAAGTAGAGAAAGAAGTAAATGTGCAGGCTGAAGTGTAAAAGAAGAAAGATGAAGCAGAGGTCCAAGTAAACTGCTAGCTTATGCACACATGGCACCACAGAAGCATAAATAAGGAAAGATGGAGGCCAGGGATGCTGGTACCAATTGCTGGACTGCCTGCCTACTTTCTTGAGCTTGATTCAAGGGATCTAGAACATCCATCACCATCTGATCCCTACGACCACCTCTGAGAGACCCACCTTGCTCATACCAAAATAATCTCTTCTGGTCTTCTGCCCTGGACCTGTGACTTTTAAGACTAATTCTGTTTTCATTTGTGGCTGAATGTAACTTGTGTACAATAAATCATCTCTTCTGCTGTCTTAGCTGAAGAAAACAAAGAAAAATATAACTTGCTATGAAAAAATATGTCTAAATTCTCTCTCTCAAATCCTAAACACTTGTCTAGAAAAGTATGGTATCTATGAGAACCTTGCAAGAAAACATCACTATTCTTGCCGATTTGCTTCAGAAAAATAACACCATCAGCAATAATAATATGGCTACCATTTTTTGAGAGACTAATATTTACTCATCACTGTGTTAGATACATAATATATCATTTTATCTTCTAAACAAGGATTAACGTCATTGTGAAGATTATCCCCATTTATTTAAAACCTACGGAGCCTAGGCAGACTGAACCTACTACATAAGTAAGAGTCTGGAGCCAGACTCAGTTTCATGGTCAGATAGCTCTCCTGACTCCACACAGCAGTCATGTTATAATGTAGGTTTTTCTTCATAAAACAAAAAAGATAAAAGTAGAAAGTAAATGACTTTGTGCAAATTCTCCTGTTCTCTACTAGAAAAGAAACACTCATGAGGCAGCAGTGTATGAAGGGTGCATCTTTTACAGTTAATCCACAAAGGAAAAACTACAAAATTTCAAAGGGTCATTTAGAAATCAATAAGCTTAAATCCCTGGTCAGGAACAGTAGAAGACATAATCTTTTATAAATAACAAAAGATGCCTTTTTTTTTTTTAAAGATTTTATTTATTTATTTGAGACAGAGAGAATGAGAGAGAGAGAGAGAGCACATGAGAGGGGGGAGGGTCAGAGAGAGAAGCAGGCTCCCTGATGAGCAGGGAGCCCGATGCGGGACTCAATCCAGGGACTCCAGGATCATGACCTGAGCCGAAGGCAGTCGCTCAACCAACTGAGCCACCCAGGCGCCCACAAAAGATACCTTTTGCATACTGTCTTTGTAATTGATCAAATCTCTCATCCATTTCCTGATGGGAAAAATCACACCCAACTCACCGTAACTGATTTCTCCTTAACCCTTGTATTTTTATCATCATCTATCATTGTTTACTTTCTTAATGAACCACATAATTCTGGACATATATGTGTCTTTTGCAGCAAATAACATAATTCTTGGAGAAAATAAATCAGGTTAACTCAGAAAATATTGCGTTTTGCCCAGCAAACAAATTTCTTCCTCTTTCCATACATACATGTACATGTGTATGTGTGTGCATGTATGTGTAGAGAGAGATAAAAGCCACTCTGTGTATGAAATCTGGCTCACATTTGTAGAATTTAGGTTAATGCCTTTAAAATTCATTCATTCATTTATTGGCCTCCAATTTTGTGCTCTTTCCACAAGTCATTATACCAAACTTAGCTCAATTTCTGGTCCTCAAATCCTTTACTCCCTCATTCAATGATTCTGTTATATAGAGCTAATAAACTAACAATGAAAAGGATATTCAGGAAGGTTGCCTTGAAAAGCATAACTAGATCTAAGGTCAATGAAATGCTTTAAACTGTCTGCTCATCATGAGAAAATTTATCCAAAACTAAAGGCAAAAGACGGTCCATTCAAAGTGACCTTGAAAAAAAATTTAAGACAAAGGATCAGCTCATCCAAAATAGACTTTCTAAAAATGTTAAACAGAATTATAAATGTTTCCTTAAAATGCATTATGATATGTTAACTTTGGTTCTATAGTATTTACCAACATCAAATACATAAAAATGTATGTTATAAAAAGCAGCTCCACGAAACTCATGAGTATATTTGATACCAGAGTGATGCTGAAACCACTGTATCCTCTTTGTGATGACAAAAAAAAGAAATTTCTCTACGGTCTCGGGATTAAGAACACTTGTTGCTTCTCCTACTACACAATTGGTCTTTTAATCTACTATATACTATAAATCAGGAATTGATTCCATTTCCCCCTTTGTGTGGCTACTCAAAGATAAATCTGTGGCCCACCTTTAGAATCTAATGGGTAGGGTGCCTGGGTGGCTCAGTTGGTTAAGCGACTGCCTTCGGCTCAAGTCATGATCCCGGAGTCCTGGGATCGAGTCCCACATCGGGCTCCCTGCTCAGCAGGGAGTCTGCTTCTCCCTCTGACCCTCCTCCCTCTCATGCTCTCTGTCTCTCATTCTCTCTCTCACAAATAAAAAAAAAATCTTAAAAAAAAAAAAGAATCTAATGGGTATGTTTTGTATATTACCTCACACATTTCTTTTCCTACACTTCCATCTCTTCCTCTTGAATCCTTTTTTTCCTATTGATGTTTATTTAATGTAACCTTGCTCTATTGTGCATATCTTGGAAAGCTAAGTTAAATCTTTTTTTTTTTTTAACAAGATGGAGAGATTCACAAAACAAAATACAATACACAATGCAAAACTTAAAATATAAAAATGCATACTATGGCTGTAATTATGTTAAAAGTATGACTGCATGCAGAAGATGGTGTGCAAATATTAAGATAATTGCATGAGTGTTAGTACATAAACTTTTTACTTTTTTCTAATTATGTCATATTTTTTCATTAATTTTTTAGTATTTTGGTTAAATTTTTTATTATGGTAGGATTTTATTTTTAATGTGCAGTACTTTGGTGTCCCTGTACAACCAAAGAAATATAGTACATTTGGTTCAGTTAAGATTGGGTTTTAATTAAACATTTCAAAGGGCAATTTTATTTACATAACATATAGTTATCAGAAGAACTGAAATAAACAAAAATTATCCTACCTACGTTCAAAGTGAAAGAATAACAGTAAGACTAATAAAAAGAAAATACTGCATGAAATGCCTTGCTTTATACATATGAACACTTCCGCATCACAAAGCATTTACCACCTGATTATCTAGTATATTTCTATTGCTAATGAAAAAATGCTATTTTTATTATTTTTTTTCTGAGTTTTGATCTATATCTTCCTTGGATGATTTCTATTGTCTTTCTCTTTCCTTTTGAAATCACAATTTCTTTTTCTTGCACTGATAAATTATTCTATGATTTTACCATCATATGAATTGTACTCTTTTGCTTTTAAGCTTTATCAATGGATTCTGTAGACTGTTAGTACATCTTTAAACATTGAATTACATATGTCATCAACTGTCTTGCCTTATACTTTTCTTCTTAAATTCTAACTTCTGAAGACAAAATTTGCTCAGAGTATGGCAAATAACATTATACAAGAGGACAATAGTAATAGGAATTGTCATGTTTGAAAATTGGGATGAAAGTATATGGAATTCTTTTCTAAAAGTCAGTGTTATGAAATGTTTTTGGCATATTGGATAAAAAGAAATATACTGAATCTGAGTAAGTTTTCCTATCTCTTGGTCTTCTGTGTTGTATGGGTTTTGACTATAATGACAGCCAATCCTACATTCAATTATTTAACCTTGACATTCTAAGCAATGTTACTTTGTGTTTATTATGTTTTTGTGACCTCGCAGGGTCACTAATTGTGTGATTATTTTACTGTCAAGGTAATTAATGATAATGTTAATTAACATGGCTCATGATAATGAAGACTTAGAGAATCTAATTTCTTATAATAATTAGCCTTGATTTGTCATCCTATCTCCATATCCTATTTGTGAATTTAAAACTAGCATTCCTCTAAGGTTGTTATCAACAATCATAACAAGATGCTTTTCAAAATTTAAAATATATTTTTCATAATCCTTTAAAATATGGATTCTTAAAAATAACACCAATCCCTCGCATTTGTGGGCCTATACCAGTTCTTGATGCACATTTAGGAAATATTTTAAATGCTCTTTCCTTTGCCTAAAATGCTTCCTCCTTGCCTGCTTCGTGGAACATCATTCATACTTTAAATCCACCTCCTGTGACTCTTCTGACACTCCCAAATTTGCTTCTGCTACATTAAACTCATACATTTATTTGCATGTCATGATTATTTACATATCAATCCCTATACTAGACATGAACTCATTGGGAAGCAGCAACTATGTCCTGTCTACTTCTTGTCCCCAGTGCTCATCACTGTATGCTGCATATAACAGAAGTTCAACAAATACTTGTGGCTGAATAAATGATCTCATTTGATCCTCATATATCATGAGGTGAAGGTCAGAAAACAGAGGCTCAAAAACGTTAAAACATTTGCCAGAGGCCAAATTGCTAGTAAGTCACAGAACACAATGAGTAAGTTTCTGACTTCTGTCCCATTTACACTTTCTTGTGTATCCATAAACATCATAGAAAGTTAAAGAAGAGAAAGAAAGAAGAATATAAGATGGAAACTCTGCCCTTCAATGATATATGAAATGCTATATGGAAATAAACACTGTGTTAAGTAGAAGGGATGAATTAGAAGTAGGGCTACACTAATGAACGAACTGTACATTTAAGATACATTCATTCAGAGGACTAACAAGAGTTAGTTGATTATTATGGAAAAAGCCCAAGTGGAACAAATGGCTTCTATAATTGTATATAATAGTTAGCAAACACCTATAGGGAAAGAGCCTTTTGACAGAAAATTTAATCCATGGGTATTTTTTCCCTGTCTGAACAAAGATGGATATTTTAACTTTGGATGTGCTCTGTTCTCGGATATGTATGTGTATACACACACACACACACACACACACGCATGTGATATAATGAAATGGCAATCTGAAAATTACCCTCACCTCCACCATTTGAGTTGAACCTATAAATAAATTCTAGTCCAAATGAAGAACAGTTAAAAAAATGAACCTCTAGGTCTCGAAAATCTAGAAAAGTTAAGTTTCCATATTTGAGTACATTTTCTCCCAGTAATGCAAATTAAAGGAAAATCAAGTGATCACATATCTTCCCAAAAAATAAATTGGAAAAAAAAATCAAATAGATGCATTTAAATGAGTGCCAGGAGTACTGGAACTGTACTCACATTTGTAATCAAATGTTATTATAAAGTAAAAATAGGATGAGAAATTGAAGATCTCAATTCTACACTGAATCAGCCACAAACTATGTGCCTAGCCCTAGAAAAGTCCTTTAATTCATCTGTTAAGATTTCTTGTTTGTAAAATGAAAAATTAGGACTAAATGCTCTTTAAAATTCTAAATTACCTGGATCTGTCATCCTTTTATATTTTTTTCCTTAAAAAGCAATGAAGCTTAGTGATTGAAAAACACAGTTTCAAATCCAAAATCTACTACTTAGAAAGCATGTTTTCTTGAGTAAGTGACTTGACTTCACTGTGCCTCAATTTCTTTATCTGTAAAATATAAGTTGTGGTGAAGATTCAATGAGTTAATATGTGGAACATGCTTAAAACAGTGTTTGGCACAGAGTAAGCACTACGAATATATTAGCTATTATTATCTTAACACTCCAACTTTCACCAATGGTGAAAAGGTAGATATAGGAATATAAAAAATATGTTATAATGGGATTTCTGCTTTAGCTAATCCAAACCAAAGGCCTTGGTAATTTGTAAAATATATTCCATGAATATAAATTCCACATTTTCATATTTTCCCATTTAAACATGATGGATGGGTAATGTCAGCTTCTATGGAAGATGTAAAAGGTTGGAAAGAACATTGCTCCCACCCTTAAAACAATAAAAAATAACCAAGAAAATTCTGGGCAATCTGAAAACTCCCAACTTTTCTTGAACTCACTAAAAACCTGAGGTAGTAGGGCAACAAACTCTAACCTAAAATCTAAAAAACACCTGCAAAACAAAAAGGAAGGAAAGAAGGGAGGGAGGGAGGGAGGGAGAGGGAGAAAGAAAGAAAAGGAAAGGAAAGGGAAAAAAAAAAAAACAACAGAATGTGAGCCTTGCTTACCTGGCACAGACACTGTCAGACACCAGTAAGAAAGAATTCGGCTAAAATTTTTAATAAACTGGCACAAGTTAAATGTGGGCTAGCAACAGAGTAAAAATCTTGGGAAGCCACATACATAGAATTCACAGCATTGCAGGGCACCTGGGTGGCTCAGTCGTTAAGCATCTGCCTTTGGCTCAGGTCATGATCCCAGAGTCCTGGGATCCGAGCCCCATGCCACTCCCCCCGCTTGTGTTCCTTCTCTCGCTTTGTCTCTCTCTGTCAAATAAATAAATGGAATCTTTAAAAAAAAAATTTCTCTCTTAAAAAAAAAAAGAATTCACAGCATTTTAAGGCTCTTCACAGTCCTGACCTGCTGCTCTTAAAAAAAAAAAGACTGCTGAGAGTCTAGAAAACACATTCTTCATGGTACAGGCATGAAGGAAGTTAACAGCAGACACTTCAAAAAAGACATAAAAGCCCACCCAGATCCATTTCCCTTTTTTTCCCCTATAGAAAAAAAACACTACTAGTAGAAACCCAACAAAGATATGTATCCTTAGGGCACTAGTGAAAACCCACTAAAGCTAGGAGAAGAAAAAGGGTGGGGGAAAACTACACATCTAGAAGAGTGGCAGGAATATCTAGTCCCAGACCTACAACTGGGAATGGAATAGGAGCATTGATAAAGTCATACCCCTGAGATTCATGAAAATAGTACCTGCCTAAAACAGAAGCTTAATCAATACTGTAATAAATCCCCCCCAGCCCTCACCAAAAGGTAAGCATCAAGTAACACTAATATCCTGCATGGATATTGGGCAAGAAAGAGGAAAGAAACTCTTTCTAATGCACAGCACAAAGGGAAGATCTGAAGCTGAGGGTAGAAGATTGAGAAAGAATAATCCATGGCAAACTACATCACTATAAAAACCAAGGTTAAAAACCAGTAGTATTTGAAGTATATGGTACAATGAGGGTAACTATTGGAACAGCAATCCCAAACCTAGATCAATTTCTGTCCACATTGACTAAAAAGAGCACATTCAAGGCTTAACAGAAGGAAAAACATATACATTTCTAGGCAAAAAAAAAAAAAATCTATTCACTTCAGTTGCTACTGTCTTACACCCGGTGTCCACATTTCAACAAAAAAACATAAGCCATCACAAAAAAAAAAAAAAAAAAAAAACCATGATGTCAACAGACAAAATTATCTTAAGAGCCAGATTCAATATGACACACACAGTGAAACTATTAAGGAATCTAAAATACTATTATTAACAGATTAAAGACTCTAAAGGAAAAGTCAGACAAAATGTAAGAACAGTAGGTAATTTCAACAGAGATGAAAACTGTAAGAAAGAATCTAATGGAAATGTTATAATGAGAAACACAGTTACAAAATTAAAGAATACCTCTGACAGGCCAATCACTGGACTTGAAAGACTGCCAAAGAAAGAATCAGTGAACTTGAAAATAGGTCAATAGAAAGTACCAAACTAATACAAGAGAAAAAAGAGTGGAAACAAACAAACAAACAACAACAAAACAGCACAAAGCATCCAAGACTTGTGGGAGAACATCAAATTTAATGAAAGACCCTGAACCACAGATCCAAAGGGCTCAGATAGCCCAAAGTAGGATATAAGCATAAAAAATATAACACCAATCAGAAAATTGGATCTACACACAAAAAATGAAAAGAGCTAGAAATGGAATAAGTTAAAGAAAATCTGAAATTTATTTTTCTTATTTTTAAATACTCTAAAAGATCACTGACAGTCTAAAGCAAAAATAATAGTATTTTATATTATGCATTTATAGTATGTATAAAAGTAAAATAGCGCCACAATAGCACAAAAGATGAGAGGAAGGAATTGGAAAAATATTGTATAGTTCTTGTACTCTATGTGAAACAGTATAATATTTGAAAGTAATTAAGATGTGTACTGTTAACCACTAAGTAACCACTAAAATATTTTAAATAAAATGGCATAAATAAGTAAGTCAGTGTTGGAGATAAAATTAAGATCAATAACCAGTTTTTTAAAAAAAGAAGTCAGAAAAAGAAGGAAAAAAGAACGGGATAAAACTAGAAAATGATATGCTTGTAATCCAAGAATATCAATAGATAAACTACAAATGATTTAAAAACAAATTAAAAGAGATTGGCTGAATGAGATAGCAAGACCCAAATATATGCTATGTTTAAGAAAACCCATCTTAAATATAAAAACAAAGGTTAAAAAATAAGTACATAGAAAAAGAAATATTATTCAAACATGTATCAGAAGAAAGCTGGAAAAACTACATTAATATCAGAAAAAGACTTCATAACAAGGAGTAATAACAGAAATAAAGACATTACATATTTAATGGTAAAGAAGAATTCATTCTCTAGGAAGACATAAAAATTCTAAATATAAGTACAACTAACAACAGAGCTTCAAAATACATTAAACAAAACCTAATAAAACTAAAAGGAGAAATAGACAAATCAACAATTATATTTGAAGACTTCAAAACTCCTCACTCGGTAATTGATAGAATAAGTACACAGAAAGGCAGTAAGGGCTATCAAAGACCTGAAAAACACTATCAATCAATTTGACTGACTTGACATTTATAGAACACTCTACCCAACAAAATAAGAATATATCTTGTTTTCAAGTGATCATGGAATATTCGCCAGGACAGACAATATTCTGGGCCACAGATTTCCTTAACAAATTTAAAAGAATGTATGTCATAAAAAGTATATTCAGTTATCATTAGAGAACTAAACTCAAAATCAGTAACAGAAAAACATCAGGAAAATCCTCAAATATTTAAAATTAAACAGCTAAACAGGAAGTTTCAAGGAAAATTAGAAAATATTTTGAACAAAAACTAAAAATACAACATATAAAAATTTATTAGAGGCAGCTAAAGCCATGCTTGGGGGAAATTAATAGCATTAAATGATTCAGTCTCAAGTTGGTAATCCAAGTTCTGATATAAGAAATGAAAAAGTGGGGCACCTGGGTGGCTCAGTCAGTTAAGCGACTGCCTTCGGCTCAGGTCATGATCCTGGAGTCCCGGGATCGAGTCCCGCATCGGGCTCCCTGCTCGGCAGGGAGTCTGCTCCTCCCTCTCATGCTCCCTGTCTCTCATTCTCTCTCTCTCAAAAAAAAAAAAAAAATTAAATTAAAAAAAAAAAGAAATGAAAAAGTAAGATCAAATTAAATCCAAAACAAGAAGAATAAAAATATATGCAGAAATCAATGATATTGAAAAGACAAAAATAATACAGTAAATCAATGAAATCAAAAGTGGGTTCTTTAAGAAGATTCATAAAATTGATAAATTTCTAGTCAAATAAAAAAGACGAATTATCAACATCGGGAATAAAAAGGGGACATTACTAAAAACCTCACAGATATTAAAAGGAGAATAAAAAATACTATCAACAATTCTATGCCCCTAAATTTGACAACTTAGATAAAATTATCAGTTCCTTGAAAGACACAAACTACTCAAGTAGAAATAGATAATCTTAAGAGTGCTATATCTACTAAAGAACTTGAATCTTAGTTTAAAATCGTCCAACAAAGAAAACTTCACTCTTTAATAAATGCTGTTGGAGAAACTGGATTGACACATGCAGAACAAAGAAATTAGACCCCTATCTTACACCACTCACAAAAATTAGCTCAAAATGGATCAAAGACTTAAACATAAAGACCCAATACCATAAAACTCCTAGAAGAAAATGTAAGGCAGAAGTTCCTCAACATTGATCTTAGCAATGATTTCCTGGATAGGACACAAAAAGTACACACAGCAAAAATAAAAATCAACAAGTGGGACTACATCAAACTTAAAAGCTTCTGCACAGCAAAAGAAACCTTTAACAAAATGAGAAGGCAGCCTACAGAATGGGAGAAAATTTTTGCAAACTGTAAGTTGTATAAAGGGGATATATAAAGAACACATACTACTACATAACAACAACAAAACAATCTGATTTAAAAACAAACATTTTTCTAAAGAACCCACCCAAATGTTCAGTTAGTACATGAAAAGATGCTCAATATCACTAATCACCAAAGAAATACAAATCAAAACCATAAATGACACATCACCTCACATCTGTTAGAACAGCTATCCTCATGAACACAATAGATAAGTAAGTGCTGGTGAGAATGTGGGAAAAAAAGGGAATCCTTGTACTCTATTAATAGGAATTTAAATTGGTTCAAGCACTGTGAAAAACAATACAGAGGTTCCTCAAAAAATTAAAAGCAGTGGCGCCTGGGTGGCTCAGTCGTTCAGCGTCTGCCTTCGGCTCAGGTCATGATCCCAGGGTCCTGGGATCAAGCCCCGCGTCGGGCTTCCTGCTCAGCAGGAAGCCTGCTTCTCCTTCTCCCACTCCCCCTGCTTGTGTTCCCTCTCTCACTGTGTCTCTGTCAAACAAATAAAATCTTAAAAAAAAAAAAAAATTAAAAGCAGATCTACCATATGATCCAACAATTCTACTTTTGGGTATATACCCAAAGGAAATGAAAACAAGACACTGAAAAGATAAATGCTTTATTTTGTTTATTTCAGTATTGTTCACAATAGTCAAGATATGGAAACAACCTAAGTGCTCATCAACGGATGAATGGATAAATCAGATGTGACCTATATATATATACACACACACACAAGGTGATACACACACACTCTTATTATCATAAACACAAAAATTCTCAACAAAATATCAGAAAAAAAGCTGAGTGTTATAGAATGAGGATAACCTGTCAAAAACAAGAATATCTAGTATATATAAAGGACTCTGAAAATTAAAAATAAGAAAATAACCCAATTAGAAAATGAGCACCAAAAAAAAACTGTACAGGAGCTTCACCAAGAAGATGTATGAAGGGTAAATAAGCACATAAAGTTATGTTCAAATCATTAGTCATACATGGGAAATGCAAATAAAAACCAAAGTACACACCACTACACACCTATCAGACTAGTAAACATTTTTTTAAAAACTACAAACTGCAACTGCTAGTGAAGATGCAAAAAAAAAAAAAATGGAATTCTCAGCTACTGCTAATAGGAATGCAAAATGGTAGCGCTACACTGGAAAACAGGTACCAGTTTTTCTTTAAAGGGTGAAATTCATTTACCATATGCCAATGCCACTCCTAGTACTTAGCAAGAGAAAGAAAAACTGTGTTCACACAAAAACTTGTGTATGAATATTTATATCAGCTTTATATATAATTGTTAAAAACTGTTAACCACCCAAATATCCTTCAACTAAGTGAATGGATACACAAACTGGTATAATCATACAGTGGAATGTTACTTAGCGATAAAAAGAAACTATTAACATACATAATATGAATGAATATCAAATGCATTATGTTAAATAAAAGTGGCCAGACACAAAGGGCTAAAGACTTTATGGTTTCATTTACATGACTTTCTGGAGAAGGAAAAATTTTAGGGAGAGAACAGAATCACTGGTTGCCAATAGTTTCAGGGAGTGGGGAGTAGTTGATTAAAAAGGGCCAACACAATGAAATTTGGAGGAATGATTGATTGGCCTGTTCTACAACCTGATTATGATAGTGGCTACTCAATGAATTTATAAAAACTCACAGATATGTATATAAAAACAGTTAATTTTAGTATACATAAGTTTAAAAATTTTAAATACATAGAAGAAAAAATCAAGTAAAATTATTCTTATTTGGGTCATATTTCTATATCTATACTGGTATTCTATGAGGAATATCTTCACATTTTATACTAAGATAAGAAATGTCACTGGATATTTGCTGATTTTATTAACCTAATTTTAGGTTTTATTTTCCATGTTGTCTTCTCTTTGATTAATTTTTGCTCTTAACTATTTTCTTCCTTCCACTTTCTTTGAGTTTATTCTACTCTTTTCCTAACTTATGTTGGACATTTACCTCATTAATTCTCAGCCTTTTTTTTTTTTCTATTATAGGCTATTATAGGCTATTTAAGGCTATGGAGTCATTTCCAAGTGCCACTTTTACTAAATCTCAAAATGATGACATATATTATTTTCACTATTATTTAGTTCTAAGTATTTTTTATTTCCATTTTGATTTCTTCTTTTACCCATGAGTTATTTAGAATTGATTTGACCTACTAAAAGAGAGGGGATTAGTTTTGTTTCATTTTGTTTAGCTGAGGACTAACTTAACTGCATGGGCAGTATATGTGGTATGGTCAGTGTAATACGAACTCTTTAAAGTTAATTGAAATGTGATTCATGGATTCATGGTCAATTTTTAAATGTTTTGTTTGTGACTGAGAAAAATACATAGTTGATAGTTTGGAGGTACAGCGTTTGGTTCTCAGCTATGTAGTTAATCTTCTATTTCCTTGTCTACTTGACCCACCAATTTCTGTTATTTCCCACCCTTGCGGTGGGTTTGTCCATTTCTCCAAGTAGTTCTATCGAGTTTTGCTTTACATAGTTTAAAACTATTTTATCAGGTACATACAAGTTTAAAGTTATCTCTTCTTTGCTGTAATGAACCTTTCTTTGCTTTTTTATATAGTGACTATCTTTGTAACCAATAGTCTTTTGGGGCTTTTTTGTTTTTGTTTTGTTTTGCCTACAAGTCTAATTTATCCTACATTAATATGGTTATCTCAGCTTTCTTTTAGTTAGTATTTGCCTGGAATATCTTTTTTCATCCTTATTCTGTCAAACTATCTGTGTCCTTGTGTTTTGACTGTGTTTTATCTAAAAAAAAAAAATACTGAATATAGCCAGATTTTCTATTTTTAATTCAATCTGTCAATCTCTTCTAACAAGAAACTCTGATTTACATTTATTTATGACTGAAATCTTTTCATTTGTTTCTACAATCTTACTTGCTTTTTTTTTTTTTTTTTTGCCCTAGTTTTCTATGCTTCTGTGGAATTCCTAACAATTTTTCTCCCTTATTCTATTTTTCTCCTGTACTGTATTGGTAGCTGCACACCACTTTTCTTTTAGTGATTTTACATTTTACCATGCATAAAAGACTGAATTTAATCAGTAGTAGGACAGTCTAGTGGTTAAAATCACAGGCCCAGACTAGATCCCCTAGATTCACATCCTGTCTTACTTCTGTGGCCTCAAGTTGTCAGTTTTATCATCTGTAAAATGGAGATAATATCACTAATCTCATGGAGTTATTAAGGACCCTAATGTAGGTTAATATAAATATAGCAATCAGAACATGCCTAGTATATGATGAGCACTAAATTCATGTAAGCTAATAATAATAGTGGTAGTAATAGTAGTAACGTTATTGTTATCATTTACCCTCCTCTAAAACCATATAAGCTCAGACCTAGTCAATTCTTTTCTAGTGTATTTTCATCCAGTATTTTAATTATATCTTGTAATTTTTTTAACATCATGAATTATGTATTATTGTTTTATACATAAAGCTTAATAAATAATTTCCTACATATATACCATTTCCTTTGCTCACCATTCTTTTTATTTCAAATAGTTTTTTTTTTCTTTTGTTATCTTTTGTCCTTAAGTACATCCATTAGAAGTTCCTTTAGTGAATGTCTGCTAATGGTAAATGGCCTCAGCTTGTTATTTAGTTAGCTCTCATTCTTGAAATACAGATTTGCTGGGCCCTGAATTATAGTCTTTTCTCTCACCATTTTGAAGGTACTAATTTTCTAGTTATTATTCCTTATTCCTCGTCATTTTTAACTCAAGGCTACTTTTAATATTTTCTCTTTTTCATTATTTTACAGTTTTACCATGATGTGTCTCAGGGTTTCTTTTTATTTAAGTGAGATGATCTATGTTTTCCTTGATCAAAGAACTTATCTTTCATCAGTTCTGGGAATTTCTAAGGCATTATTTCTTCAACTATTACCTCCTACTCCTATTTTTTTCAATCTACTAATCTGGGTAGCCACACGTTAATACTTCTAATTTAATTCTCTTTATGTATTAAACTCATATTTTCCATCTATTTCTCTATGCTTTGCATTCTGCATAACTTCAAATCGATCTTCCAGTTCACCAATTCTCTCTTCACCTAAGTCTAATATCTTTATGACTTTTTAATTTATTAATTATAACTTCACTGCTAGAAGTCTGTCTTTAAATCTGTGTGCCATATTTGACAATCTCTCATGTATTACTTTCTATCTTTATATACTATATGTTAAGTGTATTATATTATTTTGTTGGTAATGCCAATACCTGAACTATTTAGAAATCTAAATCTGTTGTCATTTTCATTAACTTGCTTATGGTTTCCTAATGTGGTTGTCATTTTTTACTATATATTATTTGGCTGAAGATAGCCTCTGGGAATTCTGAGGTCTTGGGTGGCAGGTGGTTCTTTGGGAAAGATTTATACTTGGTTCTGCGAGGCACCATATGGGGGCCTCCAAACAAAAATTACTTTAAAACAATGTCTTGGCTTGGATTTTTCCTACTAAGCTGATAACTCAGATTTAAGCTCCAGATCCAAATGAGAGAAAACCTAAGGCCTGAAGTTGCAAGTTCTCAGGAAAGCTTACCTTCCACGCCAAACCAAAGTTACCAAGGTGTCAGACAGGTTAGTTATACAATGTGCCAGCCAAGTGAAGTTTTTCCTAGTCCACTTTCTCTTAAGAGTGCTATCCCTCTGAAGGTCAAAGTTTAGCCACTTTTTGATGGCTTTAGGTCCAGTCTCCACAGAATTCTCCATCAGAAAGCTATTAATCTCCAAGACAAATTTCCTCATTCCAGCATTTATTCCCACAGTGATTCAAGTTCCCAAACTTGCTTATCTCACTGGTTTCAACTCCATAATTTCCTGAGGTTTGGGTTTTGATTTGGTTTTTATCTTTTGTTTATTTTTGACATTTGGGGATTTCCCTCACTTTTTTACAAAGTCAGCTATTCAATTAAAATTATGTTTATTTCCTTTTATCCAACTTTTCAGAATATTATATTTATCATTCTTCCAAAGGCAGAAGTTTTTTTATTGACTTACTTCCTGTAGGAGCTAATATTACTATCCTACTCATTACAACTCTGTTCAAAAACTCCGTTAATTTTTGTGTTTTTTTTTAAAGATTTTATTTATTTATTTGACAGAGAGAGACACAGAGAGAGAGAGGGAACACAAGCAGGGGGAGTGGGAGAGGGAGAAGCAAGCTCCCGGCAGAGCAGAGAGCCCGATGTGGGGCTCGATCCCAGGACCCTGGGATCATGACCTGAGCCGAAGGCAGACGCTTAACGACTGAGCCACCTAGGCACCCCAATTTTTGTGTTTTTTTAGAAAAGCTTCAATTAAAATTAAATTAATAGGTGGATGGTGTTAATACTCTGGTGTGGGGGAAAAATTCTCTAAAATATGTGCTTCACTGTTCTTAGTGATTCTGTGACAAATCTGTTCAGAAATCATTCTACTTACCTTGACTTTTCTTGATTCAAAATCTGGAATTTATTCAGGTGAGTTTCTTATTTAGGTTTGTAGTAGAGAAAGCATATCTCTTGATTCAAAATGGTCTCTGTGCTCAGCAGATTCTGTTTTCTGGGACTATCACTGTTCATGCACAGAATGTGACACTTGTCTCATTTAAGTTAAAGTATTCCTCTTGCCTTACCTCTTTACAGACAAGGTCCAATTACAAGGATTTCTAATGATCTGTTTAGACTAGTGCTCTGCATTTCTTAGTCTGTCTAGGTTTTTAGAGTAGTATGATTTTATCACCCTTGTATGTTATACAAAATGGCCTACATCCAAATTTAAGTAACTACTCAATTGAATTGTCACATAATCAGGAAGGGCAAAAGACCTCACTATTGTAACCATTCCACTAGATACTTTGAATATATCCAACATCTATCAAACAAACATTCTAAAGGAAGAAAGAGAAAACAGTTTTACCTTCTTTGTTTTGTTTTTATGTGTGTGTGTGTTTTCTTTTTTCTTAATTTAATTTTATTATATTAGTCACCATACATCATTAGTTATTGATGCAGTGATTCACGATTCATTGTTTTCATATAATACCCAGTATTTTTGTATAACACCCATGCAGTACATGCCCTCCTTAATACCCATCACCAGGCTAGCTCATCCCCCACCCCCTAAAACCCTCAGTTTGTTTCTTGGAGTCCATAGTCTCTCATGGTTCATCTCTTCCTCCAATTCCCCCCCTTCATTTTCCCCTTCCTTCTCCTAATGTCCTCCATGTTATTCCTTATGTTCCAGAAATAAGTGAAACCATGATAATTGACTTTCTCTGCTTGACTTATTTCACTTAGCATAATCTCCTCCAGTCCCATCCATATTGATGTAAAAGCTGGGTATCTGTCCTTTCTGATGGCTGAGTAATATTCCATTGTATATATGGACCCCATCTTCTTTATCCATTCATCTGTTGAAGGGCATCTTGGCTCTTTCCACAGTTTGGCTACTGAGGACATTGCTGCTATGAACACTGGGGTGGCACATGGCCGTTCTTTTCACTACATCTGTGTCTTTGGGGTAAATACCCAGGAGTGCAATTGCTGGGTCATAGGGTAGCTCTGTTTTTAATTTTTGGAGGAACCTCTACACTGTTTTCCAAAGTGGCTGTACCAACTTGCATTCCCACCAACACTGTTAAGAGGGTTCCCCTTTCTCCACAACCTCTCCAACATTTGTTGTTTCTTGCCTTTTTGTCATTCTAACTGGTGTAAGGTGGTATCTCAATGTGGTTTTGATTTGAATTTCCCTGATGGTTAGTGATGATGAACATTTTTTCATGTGTCTGTTAGCCATTTGTATGTCTTCTTTGGAGAAATGTCTGTTCATGTCTTCTACCCATTTTTTGACTTATTTTTGAGTTTGAGAAGTTCTTTATAGATCTTGGAAATCAGCACTTTGTCTGTAGTATCATTTGCAAATATCTTCTCCCATTCTGTAGGTTACCTCTTTGTTTTGTTGACGGTTTCCTTTGCTGTGCAGAAGCTTTTTATCCTGATGAAGTCCCAAAAGTTCATTTTTGCTTTTGTTTCACCAGCCTTGGGGGATGTATCTTTTTTTTTTATGTTCAGTGTGAAGACATTTATTTTAAAATATTAAATTATATGCATACATAGAAAAACTGCAGTTGTACTCACTTAAATGTCACAATCTTACTGGTGTGAACATAAGTTTTTCTTTGTGTTTCATATATTTTACTTTATTCATCTTGACAATGTATTACTTTGTATTGAGATAAACACATATATTATTAAGAATACAATACTTTTGTAACTCAAAACAACTCTTTCTTTAGGTTTCTTTCTTTTTTTATTATTTTTTTAAATTTTATTACGTTATGTTAATCACCATACATTACATCATTAGGTGTTTTTTTAAATTTTTTTTATTATGTTATGTTAATCACCATACATTACATCATTAGTTTTTGATATAGTGTTCCATGATTCATTGTTTGCGTATAACACCCAGTGCTCCATTCAATACGTGCCCTCTTTAATACCCATCACCAGGCTAACCCATCCCCCCATCCCCCTCCCCTCTAGAACCCTCAGTTTGTTTCTCAGAGTCCACAGTCTCTCATGGTTCGTCTTCCTCTCCAATTCCCCCCCTTCATTTTACCCTTCCTACTATCTTCTTCTTTTTTTTTTTTAACATATAATGTATTATTTGTTTCAGAGGTACCTCTGGAGATGTATCTTAAAAGAAGTTGCTGTGACTGATGCCAAAGAGGTTACTGCCTATGTTCTCCTCTAGGATTTTGATGCACTCCTGTCTCACATTGAGGTCTTTCATCCATTTTGAGTTTATCTTTGTGTATGGTGTTAGAGAATGGTCGAGTTTCAGTCTTCTGTATATAGCTGTCCAATTTTCCCAGCACCATTTATTGAAGAGACTGTCTTTTATCCACTGCATATTTTTTCCTGCTTTGTCAAAGATTATTTGTGTGTGTTTGCTAAACCAAAACTGAGCAAGACAGAGAAGAGTCCAGTGAATATTAACAGCATGTGGGTAGATTCTGCTCAAAGGACAGTAATACTACTAACCGCATTTTAATCAACAGAATTCACACTGATCAATGTTATTACAGTGAATACTAATTAAATGTATCATGCTTTGACACTTAAAGTGTTACCAAATTCAACCTCAAGCAACAGAGATCCAATTCCTCTGAAAGCTACAATTTACACAAAAGCTTACTCAATAACAAATGCATTCTTTATCTCTTTTCCCAAAAATATAAAATAAATAGAAATAGACCTGGAAAAGCAGAGCAACTATTTAGAACAACAAACGTCCCAGCTACAAAACAATCTACTCTTCAAATAAATCATTGCAATATACATTTTCATAATAACATGTCCTAAAAAGATCAATAGTCTGGAAGTCAGGATATCTGGGTCCCTATTCTAGCTCTGCCAACAATTAGGCATGTGATCTTAAGCAAATCAGCTTCTCTAGACATCCTTTTCTTCACCCATAAAATGACAGAATTGAGCAAAATGATCTAGTTATCCTTCTAGGTGCAAGTTAAATGAATTTTTTTAAATTTTTTTTTAAAAAGTGCTTTTTTAATGGCAGAGGGCTATATAACCATTAGCCCTCTAATCATGGCCATTCTTTGAGGCGACGTGTGAGCTGGGGCAATGAAAGATGGAGAAAAAAGCCTGACAGCACTTAAGTATCAAGCATCTACTACTCAATTCTCCCTCTGAAAACCTCTCCAATCTCTCTTTTCCTGGCAGTGTGTGAAAGAAGGGTGTTGAAAAAACTGTGACTGGTATGAAAGTCATTTATCTCTTCTGCTGTTGTTGTAGTTGGTAATGAGAGGCTAAAGTGGAGAACAGATGTTTCAAGAGTTCAGGAGGAGAAGGTGTATAAGAGGAAAAGGATGACTATTTAATAAAGTAATGGTTCTCAACGTTTACTGTGTATTAGAATCACCTGGGATTCTTAATTAAGTCAGGAATTCAGTAGGTTTGGGAGGGGCCTCAAAATCTGTTTTTGACAGGCACCCAAATAATTCTGATGAAGGCAGTCCTGAACTTTAACTTCAGAAACACAAAGCTCAAAATGATGAAGGCTCAACAAAGTTCAAATAATGAAATTTGTTGTGAAACTGTGAACGGTGCCTATAAAATTAGACGTTATGAAAAAATTTTAAGATGACTTAAACAAAATCCCAGCACACAACACTTTAATACCAAGAAGCTATAAGCAAGATCCTAGAACTGAAAATGTTATTAAATTAGCATAATTTAGAGTAATTTTTCCTAAACAAATGGCCCTAAGCACTTTCTCAAACAACGAAACTTTCTATAATTCTTGTAGTATTATTGTCCAGATAACAAAGTTCCTTTTCCTTCATCACCATAACTCAGATTTTATAAAGCTTTACTTCTCAGCACACACCGAAGTCAGGGTTTAGGATACAGAAGGTGAAGAATCTATATTTGCAATTGGGGACTTATGTAATTGATTATAATGCACCAAAGAACACAATAAAGGTAGTTTAGTTCATTTCTGTAACACCTGGTAGAATTGAAATACTTCCTATTGGAAGAAGAAAAGATGGCGGAGGAGTAGGGGACCCTATTTCAACGGGTCCCCGGAATTGAGTTGGATATCTACCAGACCACTCTGAACACCCACGAAATCAGCCTGAGATGTAAGAAGATCTGGATCTCTACAAACAGAATATCACGGGCAGTTGGTTTCAAGGTAGAAAGTGGGGAGGCGTGTTTCTGTGGGCAGATATTAGAGGATAAAAGGCAGCGGGAGGGAGCCTGGCCATGGGGATCCTACACTGCCGGTGAGCGACAACCTTGCGCACTGGGGACAGGGCACAGACTCGCAGACCGGTAGTGCTGGGGAAAGGACTTTAGAGCAGCCCCCAGGGAAGAAACCCGGAATGGCAGGGTCGTGAGTGCAAACTGGGAGTGGCTGGCCGTTTTAGAAACACAAAGGGCAGAGATGTGCCCCGACCTGGAGGCAGGACTGGGAGCGCTGCAGAAGGGCGCACAACCCAGGATGCTGCAGTTTATAGCAGCCCCAACAGAAACGGAGACAGTGTGGCCTGGAGAGCTCACTGAAGAACAGATTGCAGTCTCTCTGCTCTGAGGCAGAGGGTTGGAAATGGTCTCTTCTGTTCTGACTCTCGGAAGAGACACAGAAAGCCACCAGGAAAAGCTGCCAGAGAACAAAAGCCCCCAGAGAACAAAAGCCCTGAAAAACTGATTCCCAATGAGCCCATCCCCCGCCACAGGGGGGCAGGGCAACTCTGCCCAAACAGGGCTGCTTGAATAACAGCATGGCAGGCCCCTCCCCTAGAAGACAGGCTGGGAAAACAAGAGGCCAGCAACCCTAAGGTCCCTAGAAAACAGGTACATCTTGCTTGGGTTCTGGACCCAATAATTTGGACTCTATACATTCCCTCAAACACCCATCAACAGAATGACTAGGAGGAGGAACCCCCAAAATAGAAAAGACTCAGAGATTATGACTTATGCTGCAGATTTACAAATGGATGCAGATATAACCAAGATGTCGAAGATGGAATCAAGGCTAGCAATTCTGAAGACAATAGCTAGAATGGAGAAATCAATTAATGGCAACATAGAGTCTCTAAGGGCAGAAATGAAAGCTGAATTGGCAGAACTTAAAAATGCTATCAATGAGATGCAATCCAATCTAGATAATCTAACAGCTAGGGTAAGTGAGGCAGAAGAACAAATAAGCGACCTGGAAGACAATATAATAGATAAAAAGGGAAAAGAGGAGGCCAGGAAAAACAACTCAGAATCCATGAAAATAGAATCAGAGAAATAAGTAACACCATGAAGCATTCCAATGTCAGAATAATTGGAATCCTGGAGGGAGTGGAGAGAGAGAGAGGACTAGAAGATGTATTTGAGCAAATCGTAGCTGAGAACTTCCCTAATCTGGGGAATGAAACAAACATTCGTGCCCTAGAGGCAGAGGGGACCCCTCCCAAGATCAAGGAAAACAGGCCAATGCCCCAGCATGTAATAGTAAAACCTGCAAATCTTAGAACCAAGGAAACCATCTTAAGGCAGTTGGGGGAAGAGATTCCTTACATACAGAGGGAGGAACATCAGAATAACATCAGACCTATCCACAGAGACCTGGCAAGCCAGAAAGGCCTGGCAAGACATATTCAGAGTACTAAATGAGAAGAACATGCAGCCAAGAATACTTTATCCGGCAAGGCTTTCATTTAGAATGGATGGAGAGATGCAGAGCTTCCAAGACCGGCAGAAAATGAAAGAATATGTGACCACTAAGCCAGCCCTGCAAGAAATATTAAGGGGGGGGTTCTATAAAAGGAGAAAGACCCCAAGAGTGATATACAACAGAAATTTACAGGGACAATCTATAAAAACAACGTCTTCACAGGCAACATGATGACAATTAATTCATATCTTTCAATAATCACTCTCAATGTGAATGGCCTAAATGCTCCCATAAAACGGCACAGGGTTGCAGATTGGATAAAAAGACAGGACCCATCCATATGCTGTTTACAAGAGACTCATTTTGAACCTAAAGATACATCCAGACTGAAAGTGAAGGGATGGAGATCCATCTTCCATGCCGGCGGACCTCAAAAGAAAGCTGGGATAGCAATTCTTATATCAGACAAATTAGATTTTAAACTAAAGTCTGTAGTTAGAGACACAGGACACTATATCATTCTTAAAGGGTCTATCCAACAAGAAGATCTAACAATTGTAAATATCTATGCCCCCAACATGGGAGCAGCCATCTACATAAGCCAACTGTTAACCAAAATAGAGTCAAATTGATAACAATACGTTAATTGTAGGAGACCTCAATACTCCACTCTCAGCAACGAACATATCATCTAAGCAGAAAATCAACAAGGAAACAAGAGCTTTGAATGATACACTGGCCCAGATGGACCTCATTGATATATACAAAACATTCCACCCTAAAACAAGAGAATACTCGTTCTTCTCTACCGCACATGGAACTTTCTCCAGAACAGACCACATACTGGGTGACAAATCAGGTCTCAACCGATACCAAAAGATTGAAATTATTCCCTGCATATTCTCAGACCACAATGCTTTAAAACTGGAACTCAATCACAAGAAAAACTTTGGCAGAAATTCAAACACTTGGAAACTAAAGACCACTCTGCTCAAGAATGTTTGGGTCAACCAGGAAATCAAAGAAGAACTTAAACAATTCATGGAAATCAATGAGAACGAAAACACATCAGTCCAAAATCTATGGGATACTGCAAAGGCGGTCCTGAGGGGGAAATACATAGCCATCCAAGCCTCACTCAAAAAAATAGAAAAATCCCGAATTCACCAACTAACTCTACACCTTAAAGAACTAGAGAAAAAGGAACAAACGATGCCTAAGTCACGCGCTAGAAGAGAAATAATTAAAATTAGAGCAGAGATCAATGAATTAGAAACCAGAAACACAGTAGATCAGATCAATGAAACTAGAAATTGGTTCTTTGAAAGAATTAATAAGATCAATAAACCACTGGCCAGACTTATCCAAAAGAAAAGAGAAAGGACCCAAATTAACAAAATTATGAATGAAAGGGGAGAGATCACGACTAACACCAAAGAAATAGAAACATTTATTAGAAATTATTATCAACAACTATATGCCAATAAACTGAGTAATCTGGATGAAATGGAGGCCTTCCTGGAAACCTTTAAGCTGCCAAGACTGAAACAGGAAGAAACTGACAACCTGAATAGGCCGATAACCAGTAACGACATTGAAGCAGCGATCAAAAACCTCCCAAAAAACAAGAGTTCAGGGCCTGATGGATTCCCTGGGGAATTCTACCAAACATTCAATGAAGAAATAATACCTATTCTACTGAAGCTGTTTCAAAAAATAGAAACAGAAGGAAAACTTCCAAACTCATTCTATGAGGCCAGCATTACCTTAATCCCCAAACCAGGCAAAGACCCCATCAAAAAGGAGAATTTCAGACCGATATCCCTGAAGAATACGGATTCCAAAATCCTCAACAAAATCCTAGCTAAGAGGATCCAGCAATGCATTAAAAGGATCATCCACCACGACCAAGTGGGATTTATCCCCGGGATGCAAGGGTGGTTCAACATTCACAAATCAATCAGTGTGATAGAACACATTAATAAGAGGAGAGAGAAGAACCATATGGTCCTCTCAATTGATGTAGAAAAAGCATTTGACAAAATACAGCATCCTTTCCTGATTAAAACTCTTCAGAGTATCAGGATAGAAGGAACATTCCTCAAGTTCATAAAATCCATCTATGAAAAACCCACAGCGAATATCATCCTCAATGGGAAAAAGCTGAGAGCCTTTCCCTTAAGATCAGGAACACATCAAGGATGCCCACTCTCGCCACTATTGTTCAACATAGTACTACAAGTCCTAGCAACAGCAATCAGACAACAAAAAGAAATAAAAGGTGTTCAAATTGGCAAAGAAGTCAAACTCTCTCTTTTCGCAGACGACATGATACTTTATGTGGAAAATCCAAATGACTCCACCCCCAAATCACTAGAACTCATCCAGCAATTCAGTAATGTGGCAGGATACAAAATCAATGCACAGAAATCAGTTGCTTTCTTATACACTAACAACGCAACTGTAGAAAGAGAAATTAGAGAAACGATTCCATTTACAATAGCACCAAAAACCATAAGATACCTCAGAATAAACCTAACTAAAGAGGTAAAGGACCTATACTCTAGGAACTACACAACACTCATGAAAGAAATTGAGGAAGACACAAAAAGATGGAAAAATATTCCATGCTCATGGATCGGAAGAATAAACATTGTTAAAATGTCTATGCTACCCAGAGCAATCTATACCTTCAATGCCATCCTGATCAAAATTCCAATGACATTTTTCAAAGTACTAGAACAAACAATCCTATAATTTGTATGGAATCAGAAAAGACCCTGAATCACCAAGGAAACGTTGAAAAAGAAAAACAAAGCTGCGGGCATTATGTTGCCTGATTTCAAGCTATATTACAAAGCTGTGATCACCAAGACAGCATAGTACTGGCACAAAAACAGACATATAGACCAATGGAACAGAATAGAGAACCCAGATATGGACCCTCAACTCTACGGTCAAATAATCTTCGACAAAGCAGGAAAAAACATGCAATGAAAAAAAGACAGTCTCTTCAATAAATGGTGCTGGGAAAACTGGACAGCCACATGCAGAAGAATGAAACTCAGCCATTCTCTAACACCACTCACAAAGATAAACTCAAAATGGATGAAAGACCTCAGTGTGAGACAGGAATCCATCAAGATCCTAGAGGAGAACATAGGCAGTAACCTCTTTGACATCGCCCACAGCAACTTCTTTCAAGATACATCTCCAAAAGCTAGTGAAACAAAAGCAAAAATGAACTTTTGGGACTTCATCAGGATAAAAAGCTTCTGCACAGCAAAGGAAACAGTCAACGAAACAAAGAGGCAACCCACAGAATGGGAGAAGATATTTGCAAATGACACTACAGATAAAGGGCTGGTATCCAAGATCTATAAAGAACTTCTCAAACTCAACACCCAAAAAACAAATAATCAAGTCAAAAAGTGGGCAGAAGATATGAAAAGACACTTCTCTGAAGAAGACATACAAATGGCTAACAGACACATGAAAAAATGTTCATCATCTTTAGCCATCAGGGAAATTCAAATCAAAACCACATTGAGATACCACCTTACACCAGTTAGAATGGCAAAAATGGACAGGGAAAGAAACAACAAATGTTGGAGAGGTTGTGGAGAAAGGGGAACCCTTTTACAGTGTTGGTGGGAATGCAAGTTGGTGCAGCCACTTTGGAAAACAGTGTGGAAGTTCCTCAAAAAATTAAAAATAGAGCTACCCTATGACCCAGCAATTGCACTCCTGGGTATTTACCCCAAAGACACAGATGTAGTGAAAAGAAGGGCCATATGCACCCCAATGTTCACAGCAGCAATGTCCTCAATAGCCAAACTGTGGAAAGAGCCAAGATGCCCTTCAACAGATGAATGCATAAAGAAGATGTGGTCCATATATACAATGGAATATTACTCAGCCATCAGAAAGGACTGATACCCAACTTTTACATCAACATGGATGGGACTGGAGGAGATTATGCTAAGTTAAATAAGTCAAGCAGAGAAAGTCAATTATCATATGGTTTCACTTATTTCTGGAATATAAGGAATAACATGGAGGACATTAGGAGAAGGAAGGGAAAAATGAAAGTGGGGCGGAATCGGAGGGAGAGATGAACCATGAGAGACTATGGACTCTGAGACACAAACATGGTTTTAGAGGGGAGGGGGGAGGGGGGATTGATTAGCGTGGTGATGGGTATTAAGAAGGGCATGTACTGCATGGAGCACTGGCTGTTATACGAAAACAATGGATCGTGGATCACCACATCAAAAACTAATGATGTATTGTATGGTGACTAACATAACATAATAAAATTTTTTTTAAAAATCTAAAAAAAAAAAAGAGAGAAACACTTCCTATCTCTTCAGTGCCTATCTAAGTAGTTAAATGGTTTTTCTGGTTTGCTAACATCAAAGAAAATTAATTTTTAAAATATGTGCATTAATGGGTTTTTAGATGTATCAAAAGGGTGGGTCACATTCTGACCTCAGAAACATATATTCACTTGTGGAATTTGATAATTTGCTTTCAGCTGTTACTAACTTCCTCATGATAGTCTTTACCTAGTGAATGCTGAGAAGCAAGTTGTTTTATAAGTCAGACACAATCACCTATGTTGCTAACTAATGCATACTGACTGGAGGATGCAGAGAAGTTAATCTTTTCATAAAATTATCTTTTCAATAAAGTTCTTTTATGCCCCCTCTATGTGATTACTATCTGGAAACACAGTGAATAATTTATTTTAGAAGCAAGCCTATTTTGGGGCGCCTGGGTGGCTCAGTCGTTAAGCGTCTGCCTTCGGCTCAGGTCATGGTCCCAGGGTCCTGGGATAGAGCCCCACATCGGGCTCCTTGCTCGGCAGGAAGCCTGCTTCTCCCTCTCCCACTCCCCCTGCTTGTGTTCCCTCTCTCACTCTGTCTCTCTCTGTCAAGTAAATAAATAAAATCTTAATAAAAAAATTTTAAAAAAAGAAACAAGCCTATTTTATTATTCACATGTTACAAAAGACTTGGTTCATCATGGTAGTATGTGTATATGTTTTCTAGAAATCTGGGGAAAATGAGCATCTCCTAAAGAAAAAAGGTTTAGAAAGAGTTGAACAATGAAATCAAAACAATCTTAGGTGTTGTGTAAATAACTTTAATACAAATGTTGACTTCAATAGCAGAATAAATGGGCCAGGTAGAGAGAAAAATGTCTCAAGTTTAAATGAACAATCACAAAGGAAGTGGTGCACTACCTACTTGACTCACTTTTTAAACCACAAAAAAAAAAAAAAACAGAAAAATCACAAAAACCATTTTCTTCAATGCACAAAGAAGGTACAAAAGAGGTACAGTGAACTGGAAAGCAAATAAATGCTTTCTCCCTAATACGTTAAAGTCCACAGCAGACCTGTCTGCCCAGACTATTTGAAGTACTTTAGTTGTAGTTAGGTATGAATTATATCTTTTTCTTAATCCCCAAACTATGTGTAAAGTAAGGGAAATGTTATTTTCTACACATAATAGGAAAATAAAACCCAAAAATCTTTACTTCATGTTAGATGTGCAAAAAAAGTTAAGATATCAATTCCCTTAAGAAAGTCCTTGAATGTTCTTAGATTTTCACCAGTAGCCCATTTGTCAAGTAAATTACTTCTCCCTGGGTAAGAGTGAGGATACTGTAGTTAGACTGCATAGTCTACTTTCGTTCTCCTTTAATTTAAGAAATATTGCCACTGACAATGAGGTTGCCAGTGTTGGAGGCATGACTAAAATGGTCTGATGATCATATCCCACGTGCAAACTAGAAAGCACAGGGAAGGACATAGGCGACACAGGAGGTGCATCTCCAAGGAACCAGAAAATAATTACAGAGCTTATAAGCAGTGACATTTAAAAAAAATGACTTGGGAATCAGGATATCTGAATTCTATTCCCAGTTATGACATGTTGTGTGACCCTAGGTAATATATAGCCTTTCTCATCTTAAGGAGTCCTCCAGCTCTTATGTTCTCAAATCCCATGAAATTATGATGTTGACATATGCATGGATCTCCTCTATAACTCTAGGAGCTCAGCCTTGATTCAAAGCAGTTCTGGATAAAATTTTTAAAGTCTAGTACATCCATGGATAATCCTCCTCTCATGTTGCAATTTGAAAGAACATTTGCTGTTCTATTTCTTTGCCTCACAAAGCAGCCAACATTTTTCCTCCAAATTAGGCTTCCCCTCCCCATCCAATCTCTGATTGCTGTGTTTATCCTACTATATTTTGACTGTTTCTATTTCCATTCCATTTTGTACAGGAGGACCAACTTCTGTCTTGATGAATGAATCTCCTGAGAGAAGTAATCCATTTTTATAAACATTCTGGGAAGGTAATTTCCGCTCAAAATAGAAAGCTGACATTTGTACATCTTTCTGTCTATATTTATGGATTGACTTAACCAAAAAGCATATAAATAGGAGATGGTCTTGAGACAGGATGAAGAAAAACGGCTCGAGAGAAATGGGCAAAGAAGGAAAGAAAAACAAAGGAGAGGAAATGAAAAATATAGAATATACAAAATAAATCATCTGCCAAAGCAGTGAGACGCTATGCCATCTCTATTATCCAAATATGCACTAAATCAAAAATTTCCCTAGCTAAGAAAATGTGACCAGAGACTCAAAATAGCAAATAAGCAAACAATATATTACTAAAAATAACACTTCAGAAGTTTAACAAGAATTCCGAAAACTCACCTTAAATGATTTTAACTGTTTGGCAACATTACTAAATTACATTAATACCATTGAACTAAGTAGTTATGTTATCCTGTAATTCAGAAACAATTCTTTGCCCTCTGATCATTAGGTGCCCTCACTTAACACTGTTGGTTCAGAGAGCTACCCTATGAGCTTTCTGATGACAAGAAGTATACAAGCCGGTTTGTTTAAGGTGACCCAGGAAGCATTTGTTAATCATGAAAGAACAAACTGAGGGCACTACTGGGTATTTTTGCCCAAAAGAAACGTATCATGATAATGTGATATCCCGACTCTAACTTAAATATTCTGGAATAGAACCTTGTATAGGCAGCATTCTAAAGTCCTTGGTTCCTACAGCCACATAATAGACCCTTAACTTCACCTGCCATAAGACAAATGTGTGATGAGAGTGAATGGAACAGAGTATGTTCATCACCACTCCAAGGAACACCACCTAAAACAGACAACTCTCCAAAAATTGGACAGTATGTAAATAAGATATCTTTCTATGATATTTCTTTCATTCAATATTTGAGTGACTATTATGCTAAGTATTGTGCTAAGAACTGAAGATAAAATTAGGGGCAGAACAGACACATATGGCTGGGAGTTTAATGGAAAAAACAGACACAAGCAAAATCATCATATAAATATGTAATTTAAAATTATCATAACGCTATGAAGAAACATTTGCCATGAGCGCAAATAACAGGAAAACCAAACCTAGTCTGAAGTCAGAAGCTTCTGTAAGGAAACGCTGGCTTGAACAGATAACTGAAGGAGAAAGTGAGCTAACTACACAAGAACAGGAGAGAGACATCCAAGAAGAGTTAACTGGGCATGTGTCCTGGGTGTGAAAGAGTGTGGAACACTGGAGGAGCTAAGAGAAAGCCCAGTCATTGTCAGTGGGGCAAGAAGAAGAGCAGTGAGATTAACATAAAGCAGTGGGCAGGGCCAAAGCATGCAGGAACTTTGTAAGTCATGATGAGGATTTTGAACTTCATCCTAAAAGCAGTGATGCCATCAAAAACTAAGCAGAAGAATGGCATATCAGCCTCCTAACTCTCTTAACTGCAGAGAAAAGAACAGAGAGGATGGGACAGCGATGCATATAAAGATATCCATTAGAAAATTTAAGTTTGGGGTAATTTCAATGGAGGTGCGGCTGGGTAGGTAGTAAGAAAAGTAGACAAAAATATTTATGAGATAAAATCAACAGGACTTGGATAAGGTGATGAGGAAGACGGAGAGATAAAGGAAAACTGTAGCTTTCCAGCCTATCCAAGTTGAGAGATGGTGGAATCATTCACTTGCATAGAAAGCATGGAAGAGGACTAGATTGGAACAGGGTGGCATTTCTGAGATCAGTTCAGGGTATCCTGGGTCCGAAGTGCCTGTGGTACATCCAAAAGTAAATGGTTTGTCTGCACAAACTTCTGGCCTTGTTGCCTAGCCCTTCTTGTCTCTCCTCCCCATGTACGTTAAGCCTGCCTTCCAGGAATTCCAAATGTTTCTCTATTTTACAGAAAAATTCAACTGTACCAATTCTACTTCCAAACATAGCTCCAAGCCTTCTCCTGCGAACAGGGAAAAAAAATCAAGGTATGTAGGCAAAACAGAAGAGCATTAATCTCCAGAAACACAAAAAACTGATATAGTTCTTCTGGCAGAACCACCTTCTTTGGAAGGCTCATATGGTTTTGAGGTTTTTTTCCAGTTTTATTAAGATATCATTAACATATATCCCTATTTAAAGTGTACAGCATAATGACCTGACTTACATTATCATGAAATGATGACTGTAATAAGGTTAGTTAACATCGATTATCTCATATAGACACACAAAAAAAGAAAAAGAAAAAATAATTTCTCCTTGTGATGAAAAATCTCCTTGTGATCTCTGTGATCCATTCTCTTAATAGCTTCCCTATATATTATACAGCTGTGTTATTTATAGTCATCACGTTGTACATTACATGCCTAGTACTTATTTATCTTATAACTGGAAATTTGTATCTTTTGACCATCTTCCTCCAACTTCCCCTTCCCCCCCTTTCTGGTAACACAAATCTGAGCTCTTTTTCTAGGAGTTAGGGGGTTTTTTTGTTTGCTTAAATTACACATACAAATAAAATCATATGGTATTTGTCTTTCTCTAACTTATTTCACTTAGCACAATGTCCTGTAGGTCCAACCATGTTGTAAAAAATTTCCTCATTTTTTATGACTGAATAATATTCCACTGTGTATCTATACTGGATTTTCTTTATCCATTCATCTGTTGATGGAGAGTTAGGTTGTTTCCATTTCTTGGCTATTATCAATAATCTTGCTCTGAACTTGGGGGTACAGATATCTCTTTGATAGTGTTTCATTTCCCTCAGATATATTCCCAGAAGTGGAATTGCTGGATCATATGGTAGTTATATTTTTAATTTTCTGAGGATCCTCCATACTGTTTTTCATAATGGCTGTACCAATTTACAATCCTACTAACAGGGCACAATGGTTCCCCTTTTCTTCATATCCTTTCTAAACTTGTTATCTTTTGTCTTTTGATGATGGCCATCCTTATAGGTATGAAGTGATATCTCACTGTGGTTTCAACTGCGTTTCCCTGATTAGTAACATTAAGGATCTTCTCATGTACCTGTTGGCCATTCGTATGTTTTCTTTAGAAAAATGCCTATTCAGAACCTTTGTTCATTTTCAATTTGGATTATTTTTTGCTATTGAGTTGTACAAGATATTTATATATTTTGGATATTAACTCCTTATCAGATACATGGTTTGCAAATATTTTTTCCCATTTCATAGGTTGTCTTTTCACTTTGTTCATATGGTTTTAGATAGCAATTCTGTAAGTGTGTAACAATGTGCAAATTAATCCTTCTGAAGGTACAATGGAGTATACCTAAAGTATTTTATTTTACACCTTGATGAATATGTCTAAAATCTAAAATGTCCAGAATCCACTTCAAGTTCCCCTATTTCCCTACATGAACCATCTGTTCTATTCAAAATAAAGTGAATCTTTCAATTAATTAATGTTAAATATTACAAGATATTCACTGATTTGCTAAAAAAACCCGGAATGTCAACCATGTGCTATGTCAGAGTATTGAGATGTTAAGGTAAAAAGAGAAGGTTATATAACCTCCATTTTATATGTGAAGAAAATGAGACAAGAAAAAAATTTAATTTGCTTAAAGTCACAAGTAATTTTTTAAGCAAGTTATTGGCAAAAGGCTAAAGCCCGGGTTTCTTGGTTCCCACCTTACAGATCATCAAAAACTAAGTAACAAAAGGACATATGCATCACCTTAAATTACTCAGAAATTTTCTACCACAGCTCACAGATTTTTCCAAAGTTTCTTCTTTACTTGAAAACAACTTAATGAATACCAATGAAATTCTACTGACCTTATCTGATCCTCATTGTCAAGGCAAAGACTGGCGACTTAGTTACCTCATGACTAACCTATTCTTCTATATCCTACCCTAGTTTCTGCCTCCATTTCCATGTGAACTATAGAGGTCTGAACACAAAAACAGATACTATGTTGATGGCCTTCTAGAAGAACTGAAAGAAATGGTTCCACCTAGAAGATACTGCCAGGTGTCATACTGTCTGCTACTAGTGTATTTTTAATATTTTTCATTGGGAATACTGATTCATAGCTTTTGGGGAAGGGTCAGCTTAACTGAGGTACAATTTACATACAAAAAATTCACCAACTTTAAGTATATAATTCAATGAGTCTTAACAAATATAAAGTCGTAAGCTCTTAGGATCACAGATCTCATTTATGAATCTGATTTAATCCATGAAGACTCTCCCTTAAAAAAGGCACACATACCCAATATGTTATATAAAATTGCAAAGATTTCACAGATATTCTAAAGCTTATCTATGCACCCTCATAGATAGATCCTGGGTTAAGAACCTTTGGTCCCAGGTTAAGTATTCCCTTATGAGAATTACATTCAAGTAAGCATTCTTTTCAGATTAAACAGTGTGCTCTTTATCCTATTCATAAGATAAAGGGTATTTTTTGTATCTCACTTGATTAAGTATTCACTTGATCTCATATATAAAGTATTCAGAAAGTTCTGTTGTGCAATACTGAAATGTATATTCAGGTTACATATAAAAGACACTTTTTGCATATGGTCCACTTGAAAATACTGCTTACGGGCGCCTGGGTGGCTCAGTTGGTTAAGCGACTGCTTTCGGCTCAGGTCATGATCCTGGAGTCCCGGGATCGAGTCCTGCATCGGGCTCCCTGCTCAGCAGGGAGTCTGCTTCTCCCTCTGACGCTCCCCCCTCTCATGCTCTCTCTATCTCATTCTCTCTCTCAAATAAGTAAATAAAATCTTTAAAAGAAAAAAAAAAGAAAATACTGCTTACAAAAACAAAAACACACTTATGCTTCGGTAGCATAAGGACTGGTCAGTACTCCCCACAATTCTAGTTTGTACCAATTTTAAATTATTCTAGTAAATATTTCTATTTGTAGTGGAAGACATGTAGTGGAATAAGTTTAAAAAATCTAATTTTTATAAAACCTCCACCTCTTTGGGTAATTCTGCAATTCAGTTAACTCAAATAACATTTACTTAGCACTTCCAATGTGCAAAGTATGTTAGATTTAGGGGAGCACACACACAAAAGGAATAAATCCCTACTCACCTATTTTCAAAAATTGTATCCACAAATTTGGGTTCTATCATTAAATATGTAAAAAGAACATTGCTCTTATTTAGAACAAAGCTGGGTTCAACCACAAATCCAAAACAAAGGGTAGGTTTCATGAAGAAAAGCTTGTCAAATTAAAAGACACATTTGTAACAGTGAAATTATGGTAAGGTTATGAACTTCTTTCTTACATACTGTTCCAAAATAATTCCATGACAATGATAACATACAACCTTCATAAATGTTGTAGATATTTTTTATATATGGTGTTTTTTAAACCCTGATTGATACTTCATTTTAATCATTTTTGTTTTCATGCTATAATGCATATAATCAGCTACAGAAAAGAGGTTTAAGTCATATTTGATTGAAACTGAAAGAGGACTAGAGGGTAGAAAGATGAAACAGAAGAGAAGTAACACCATCTCTCTTAAGTATATTTTCTTAAATGGCCAAATGAAAGGTACTGCCAATTATAGTTTAATCCAAATAAATTAACTTAGTGTCACAATTAAGATAAGACTATCACTGAATGTAAATTAAACACTTTGAAGCAGATGCCAGATTAAAATCTTTACTCCCATTTTCAGGGACAAAAAGGAATTCTCTATGTGATTCTTTCCAGGATCATTCTCACACTCATCATCAAAAAATATTTATGAGGTTATAAACTGCTCACAGCATTTTATAAAACATTATCGTTCAGTCATTCAACACATAGTTATTGAAAGCAGCTATTATTTATAGAGTTTATTTGCCAGCCTATATGCTAAGCTTAACTTTTGTCTCTATAATAAGAAAAAGAAACAAGTTTCTCAGGAAGCTGAAAACATAAATAGATAATTGAAACCACACTGTATTCGTGTGTAATAGTGGATCTTAATTTGTTTAATGGCATTAAAACTCAGTGATCCAAGGGTGTCTGGGTCGATCAGTTGGTTAAGTGTCTGCCTTTGGTTCAGGTCATGATCCCAGTGTCCTGGGATGGAGCCCGGCATTGGGCTCCCTGCTCAGCGGGGAGTCTGCTTGTCCCTCCCCCAACCCCTCAATTCATGTTCTCTTTCTCAAATAAATAAATAAAATCTTAAAAAAAAAAAAAACAGTGATCCAATTATGGTATGGCCAACAATACACTACAAATCAATTCTCTCCTGCTCTTCATATCCATTTGGACTTTTTTGGCCCTTCATAGCAAAGGCCTACAAAGGCATTTATTCCACCTTCTATATATTAGCTATTTCCTGGACACTGGGAATATAATGCTGAGGAAACACAAACAAGGTCCCATCACCATGCAGTGAAAGACAACTATTAGTCAAATAATTACATTTAAAAATGTAAATTAAAAACTGAGGTGATTGCCCTGAAAGAAAAAAACTCAGTTTATGAATGCCTTTAACAAAAGTCCTTAATGGTCAGAGCAAGGTTCCTGAATGTGAAGACTGACCTGAGATCTGAAGGCTGAGTAGGATTAACTAGGAAAAGAGTGGGAGGTTAGAAGGATGGGGAGTGAAGAAAAGATTTCAGATAAAGAACATGACCTTAAAAATCCAGTATGGCTGCAACAGAGAAGGTGAAGAGTGTGATAAATCATATCAATCCAAGAATACTGATCTTTATTCACATAATAACGTAAAGCCACTGATACGTTTTAAGCAGATGGTCATTTTGAAAATACCACTCTGGCATCAAAGTAGAGACTGGATTTTGCGGGGGGGGAAAGATCAGAAACAGTTCTGAACAAAACCAAAAAGGAAAATTTTGTTTTCAGAGGCCCCACTATCCTAGTTCTTCTGCCAAAAAATTCTATCTAGGATCAGCCTGTCTGTAGAATTCCAGTTTTCCTACCTGTTCTCTTCTCCTTTGTAGTCAGTTGAGAGGTCTTTCATTCTCTCACTGCCTTGCTATGAGCTTTCTACAAGTAACTAATCAGAGCTAAGTGCTTAGAGATCCATGAAGCATGCCATCTTTCCCATTTCTTGCTGTAAGTCATTATTTTAAGAGAGAAAAATACCTTAATATATTGTATTAAGATAGGTTAGCTTATACTAACTCATTAAAAAAATAATTTACATTTAAAAAATTAATCCTGAAATCCACAAGAAAATTTTATTTTTCATTCATATTACATGCCCAACTCAAGTCTGTTGAAGACTGCTCTATGTGGCCACTATAGAGATCTAGGATATTAGACATTTCTCCACTTTGAAATTGCACTATCTGGAACACATGTTCTTGTTGACTGTAGCAGGGGAAGGGAGGATGTGATATATTTTATGCCAGCAATAAATGCTTGGGCTTAGAAATAACACACATAATTTCTGCTCACAGCCCATTTTCCATTGTCCAGACCAATACACAGCTCAACCTGAATATAAGTAGGTACAGTCTTCTGTGGGCTTAGAAGAGGAGAAGAACTAGATACTGGGAAACATTAACAAAGCCTAATATATACTAAGAAAACACTTGTTATTTGCCTCAAAAGAATCTCATGTTTTAAGACAGTCTATCTATAAGAACAAACAATAGCAAAAACACTGATTTTAAGTATAATTCATTTCAATGAGCTACATTGAAGGATTGATAAATACAGACAAAAGCAAAGCAATGTACTGTCTTAACACATGTATGTAGCCTTATCCTGAGTAAATATACCATTTCAGTTAGGCTTCCTGAAATATTAAAAATAGGTCACAGGGTCAATTCTAGTTTCAAGCAAGCATGAACCCCATAGATAGCACTGGAGACTAGAAAAAGGTACTCTTTTAGATTTCACTGTGACAAGTTTCAAGAACATCATCTTGGCTTAGGAAGAATCTGCTTGATACTACTGGCAAAGGTAATCAAAATGAAACAAAAACAAACAAAAACACTGTGATACCAGTGTAGCAACCCATGCCAAACTCTTCATTGCCCCTTGTTCCAGTTCTCTCTGTTGTATAACAAATCACCCCAAATCTTAGGGGCTTCAAACAAGAATATTTTGTTCCCACTCGTAGTTCTGTGTGTTGATTAGGGTCCCTTGGGCAGCTCTTGTTTAGGTTCTTTTATGCAGTGGGCCTGGAGTCAGGCTGAAGGCTTGACTGGTCTGGACACCCAAGGTACTTCCATACTCACATGTCTGGTACTTCAGCTGGGATGGCTGTTATAGCTGTGAACTGGACAAATATATATGCATGTGTATTTATACATATTTTCTTCCCAAGTGACTCCTTCAAATGCCTCGCTTGAGCAGCCTTGCAGAATGCAAGTCTCAAGATTAGCTGGACTTTTAACATGGCAGCTGGTTTCCCCAGAGCAAGCATCCCAAGAAATCAGAGCAGAAGTTGCAGGACTTACACCCTGGCTTTAAAATATGTACATTATCAATCTGGTTACAAAAAGCCAGCCCAGATTCAATGTGTGAAAGACCAGACAAGGGCATAAATACCGGAGGGTATGATTCACTGGGAGGGAGGGATATTTGGAAACTAGTTACCACATAACTGGTTTAGGAAATAAGAGCCATTGTCAAAAACACCTGATGTCTGACAATTAGGGATGGCTTTCTTGAAAATAAACCAGAAATATGTTCAATAAGATGAAAATTCAGGTCTCCAAATACCAAAAGATAGCATTAACCAACAGATAACATTTAAAGATTTTATTTATTTTATTAGAGTGTGTGGGCATGTGTGTGCATGCGCCTGTGCGCAAACGCACATACACATGAGCACAAGGAGCGGTAGAGAGAAGAGGAGAGAGAGAGAGAATCCCAAGCAGACTCAGGGCTGAGCACAGAGCCAGATGTGGGGCTCGATCTCAAAACCCTAAGATCATGACTTGAGCCAAAACCAGGAGTCGGAGGCTTAACCGACTGAGACACCCAGTGCCCCTTTCTTTTTTTAAAGATTTTATTTATTTATTTTATTTTAGAGAGCCAACAGATAACACTTATATAAAATTTATCACACCATGTACTGGAACTTACAGCCATTTCTAGGCACACAGGATCATCACACAGCAACAGAACTTTTGAAAAATAGTAAAAAGCATCTTTAAGCATGAAATAAAATTATAACAGCATCTTTGAAAAGGAACTAAATCTATTAACATGTCAGAAAAATCATTTCACAAGATCTGGAAATAAGAGCTTTCTCCTAGGCTTCTTTTATCCATACTCCTTTTCTCCTGAAACTAAAACGTAAAATACTGAAAAGTGACTCAGAATGTCTTCCAAAGTGCACTGCAATCATTAATTAGTTATTCCACACAATGTTCCCCTGAGAAGAATAATGATAATTGTCCATTATTATGGAAAGAAATAGCAGGCTTCTGAAGACCAACTTGCTCAAAGAATGTGATTTTTCTCTAAAGCTTTCCAGACCACAACTCTCACCATTAAATCATGAGATATCTACCATTCCCAGTTAAGCCATCTGTTCACTTGGGGAGATATCTTCTATCTTGTAGACACTAAAATTAATGCGCTAAACTAACCATTTGCTAATATTGTAGCTAGATCTCTGTTTATCCTACTTGGTTCCAAGCCCCAAAAGATACATAAGAAAGCTCCAGAAAGTGAAACAACTTGTTTTACTTGCAGGAAATGTCATGATTACTTCCCCTGAAGAAATAATTATAAATTTATAATTGTGTCACATTTTTAGATGCTCTAAGAATTACATTAAAGCCATAAAACACAGCATTTAGTAACATGTTATGGTTAATTAACATACTCTGACCTAGAACAAAATCTGGTGACAACCGTACCTCTCTGTTTTGCAACATCTGGCCTAGCGGCCCTTGTTATTTATTTTCTCCTCTTTTATTATCCCCAAAGGGAAAAGGGTGATGGTAGTCATAGTAGTTAAAATCATGGATCACTTTACAAATAAAACAGAGTGCTTTTCTGAACAAATCTGCATTATTCAAAAAGATAACTGACTCTGCCATGTTAATTGACTCTAATTTATTCCACTGAAATTACATCATTTTCTGTGCTAAACTATTCATAATCTAAGCATATCACACAGTGATTTGCTGAGACTCTGAAACTAGTCTATCAGAATTAATTAGCAAATTAAGAGACTTTGCACTAAAAATTTCTCAGCAGAGGAAAACAAAATTGCATCAGTATACTGTGAAAGATACAAAAGAAAAAATAGAATGTTGTAAAGAAAAATAAAACCAGCTGAACATTTTTTTATCCAGTTGACCACAGGTAGAGTAGATTTAGTTATACAAAAGCATATTGGTTTGAAGAGGATCAAGAGCATTGGAATTGTGAATGTGGTCACCTGGCCTCAAAAGTAAAATGTCTGGCTGAGGAAAGTGCAAAGGCAGGTGAATAGGAATAGACATGAATCAAAATGGGCAGCCAGATTTTAAGGAGTTGTTCTTAACCTTGACTTTACAATGGAATCCTGAGGGAGCTTTAAAAGTTACTGATGTCTCAGATATTCTAATCTAATTTATCTGAAGTGTGGCCTGAGCATCAGGATTTTTAAAAGCTTCCCAGGTGGTTTCCATGTGCAGCAAAGTTTGAGAAATACTGATTTAAAGTTTAGCCATGGTCAGGTAGGCTATAGCTCAGGACAGGAGGCTGTCACCATAATCAATCAAAGGGGAAATACTGGTTTTGGTAATATAGCAGAACTGATGGTGACAGAATCTCTTCCTAGTATAGCACAACCAAAAATGCCAAATAAAAGGTTTTTAAAATTTTTCTCTAATGCATTGCCCATCTGACAAGAAATTAAGAGAATTCCTCAAAGGCCAGAGTAAAAACAAAGCACAAATCCTCAGAAATAAGTAGCATGGGAACTGGCAGTTGCTTTGAAGTATATGGCAATTCTTGCTAACCTAGACCCCGAGTTTTAATCAGCTACATATAAAAAACAGAAGACAAAGCCAAAGGCCCTTTTAGAATGGAAGGTCAAACAAGAGAAGCTCCCTTAAACCTGATGCATTCCAGGGATGACATCCTCAGAACATGTGCATGGGGGGAGAAGAGAAACCCAAAAACTATCACACTGAAAGAATAATACCAGTCATTCTTAGCCTTAACTCTGGATTCTTTGGGAAAAAAGAAAAAAGTCTACCTTGCATAGGAATTCATATTAACTGAGTGGCCTAAAAAGTCTCAGGCCAAAAATTAGTTTGAAGGGGTCCTGAGATGACAGTGACCACACTAGCAAAAGCAAACGCAATTCTTCTCCTGAAAGAACACACTTTGATCCAGGCTTAAAAGATATCTACAGATGATATTCTGAGAGATATGGCTCCACAATACAAAAAAAAAGCTTCTGTGAGAGAGAGTCAGAAGGAAAAAAGATAAAGAATCAAACCTAAAACTCTATTATCAAATCTAAAACTCTAATAACTCTAATAGCAAATTCCTTTACCTAATAATCTTCCAAACAAAAAAATTACCACAAGTATCATACACAGTAGTGAAAAAGTTGAATCATTCTTTAAAAAGCAAGGAAAATACAAGGATTCATTACTTCTAATCATGATCATACTAGAGGCTGTAGTCAGTGAAATAAAAAAAGATAAATAAAAAATATGAGGAGTGGAAAGAAACAAAACTGTCATTGTGCAAAGACAATAAACCCAAAGAAAAGCATTAGAATTATTAAGAGAGTTAAGCTGATAAATCAGCATGTAAATTCTGATTGAAATTCTACATGTCAACAATTATTAGAAAATGTAATTTTTAGAAAGATACCATTTACCATAGTAACACCAAAGTTGGGTAACTAGGAATAAATCTAAAAAGTGATGTGCAAGACCTAAGAGAATACTATAAACTTTAGTGTAAGATATTAAAGATGACCCAAATAAAAGGAGAGATAAATAGGAATAGGAATACAATATTCTAATCTTAGTTCTCCCCAAGTGGATGTAATACAATTCAATCAAATTCTAAATGGAGTTTTTATAGCACTCAAGTTGATTTTTAAGATTCATGTAGAAGAGGGATAGCCAAAAAAGGACAAGATACATCTAAAGAAGAGTAGGAGGGAGTTTTTGTTCTTTGCCAGATATCAAGCCTTATAATAAAGCTATAATAATTAGGAAGTGGGATGACAGAACAGAAACAAACAACTAAAAGAATAAAAAAATGCAGAGCCTAGAAACAGACTCACATATATATGTATTATACAACAAAGCAAATGCTGGACATCAATGGGAAAAGAAACAAAAATGTATCTGAGACAATTAGTCACCCATATTGGAGGCTGGCAAACTACAGTCCATAGGCCAAATCAAGTAAGACTCCTGCTCATTCATTCAAGTTTTGTCCTTGGTTGCTTCTGGGCTACAATGGCAGAGTTAAATATTACAATAGGGCCTGTATGACCTGAAAAGCCTGAAATATTTACTATTTTGTCCTTTACAGAAAGTTTGCTGACCCCTGATTGATGTTTAAAAAAAAAAATTAGAATGAATTCCTACCTTCTACCACAACAAAAATCACATCCAAGTAGACAAATAAATAGGAATGGCAAAATTTTAAAACTCATAGAAGAAATTATAGAAAAATATTTCTATGATTTTGGGGTAAGACAGGATTTGTTTTAAAAGATGCAAAAAGCACAAATCATAAAAATCTAAAGTTTTTAAATAGCTAATAAAATTAACTTTGGTTCCTCAAAGGCACTAGAAGGAGTTGTGATCAAGAGAATTTTTAAAATACAACCCACAAACAGAAGATAATCACATTAAGCCACCAAAGGATTTATATATACTTAAATCCTACAAATCAGTAATACGAGCAACATAAAAGGCAAATAGAAAAAAGAAAACAAAACAGTCATTTTACCATGTAGTAGAAACATAAATGATCAATTAACATAAGAAAAAAAAGTTTATCTCATTAGTAGGCACGGAAATGAAAATTGAAACCACAATGAGATGCCATTTCACATCCTCCATATAAATCAAAATTAAAGAATTAGACAATACCAAAGGCTGTGGATGTGGCAGAACACTAGAACTCCCACAACACTGGTGAGAATACAAATTGGTAGAGCCACTTCAGGAAACACTTCGGCATTACAGATAGAGGAGAATCCGTCTAGTGTGTGTGACCCAGCAGTAATCTTACTTAGAGGAATTCTTGCACACATGCACCAGGATATAGGCCTAAGAATGCTTACTAAAGCACTGTTCTTGATAGAAGAAAAAAAAAAGTGGGGGGTGGGACTGAAAACAATATAAATGTTCACTACCACAGAACTGATAAATAAAATATGGTATATTTTGAGCGCCTGGGTGGCTCAGATGGTTAAGCGTCTGCCTTCGGCTCAGGTCATGATCCCAGGGTCCTGGGATCGAGTCCCACATCGGGCTCCCGGCTCAGCGGGGAGCCTGCTTCTCCCTCTGACCCTCTCCCCTCTCATGCTGTTTCTCTCTCACTCGCTCTCTAAAAAATAAAAAAAATCTTTAAAAAAAAATGGCATATTTATACAGTAACATAGTATGCAACATCAAAATTGAATGAATGAATATAGCTACACACATCCATAAGGATAAATATAAAAAATTTATATTAAACAAAATAAGTATAAATTGCAAAAAATGTAAGTATAAATTGCAAAAATCAAAACTAAAAATGTTATTGTTTAGAGATATACATATAATATAAACTATGAAAAAAGCAAAGAAACATTTGAAACTTTTCTTAAAAATCTCCCTTATAAAAGAGAGTAGGCAGTAGCAAGAAGATGCATTTTGGGAGAAACTCATAGGAGGCTTCAAACATTTATTTTAGAAGCTGAATGGTATTTACATGGATCTTCATATTATTGTTGTTGTTGATATTATTACTAACTCTGTTAAGATACATTATATACATTCATTTATATGCATACTAGTTTTCATAATAAAAAAAAGAAGAAAGGGAGGAAGGGAGAGAAGGGAGGGAGAAAGTGAGGAAGTCAGTCTAGCAGCCGTGTTTAAAGGCTAAAAGAGGCCTCTGGTTCAACAGACATTTTGTACTGAAGCATTCTTGTTTTTTAAGCTAGAAAATTAAGATATAGGAATTATTATAGTACTTATAATGCAGCTAAGTTTTATATTAAGTATATTTTGAATGCAGAAATAAATGAATAAATGAATGAGAAAATGCATGCCTGCATGCTTTATGTAATGATGATCTAGTACCCTGAAAGAGCAGTTTCTTATACCTAGTTTAAGAATCTGCCTCGGGGCGCCTGGGTGGCTCAGTTGGTTAAGCGACTGCCTTCGGCTCAGGTCATGATCCTGGAGTCCCGGGATCGAGTCCCGCATCGGGCTCCCTGCTCGGCAGGGAGTCTGCTTCTCCCTCTGACCCTCCTCCCTCTCATACTCTCTGTCTCTCATTCTCTCTCTCTCAAATAAATAAATAAAATCTTTAAAAAAAAAAAAAAGAATCTGCCTCAAGGGGTGCCTGGGTGGCTCAGCTGGTTGGGTGACTTCCTTCGGCTCAGGTCATGATCCCGGAGTCCTGGGATCGAGCCCTGCATCGGGCTCCCTGCTCCGCAGGGAGCCTGCTTCTCCCTCTGACCTTCTCCCGTCTCGTGCTGTTTCTCTCGCTCACTCACTGATAAATAAATAAATAAAATCTTAGAAAAAAAAATCGGCCTCAAGTTTTTTGTCTTAAATGTTTTAGACCTCTCCATTTGGTTCTGGGCACCAAGGGAAATTCTCTGGTAGCTAAAAGTATTTCAAGGAATCAGCTTGCTAGAGACTATTTTTATTAAATATACAGCCTTGGGAGGAGGCGGAGCAAGATGGCGGAGGAGTAGGAGACCTGGATTTCGTCTCCTCTCAGGAATTCAGCTGGATAGGGATCAAACCATTCTGAACACCTACAAACTCAACAGGAAATTGAAGAAAAGAAGAGCAACAACTCTATCAGAAAAGCGACCACTTTCTGGAAGGTAGGACGTGCGGAGAAGTAAATCCGAGGGGATATTCGGGAGGATAGACGGCGGGGGAGGGGCCTCCGTCGGCCGCTTCTGGCAAGTGATAGAACCACGGAGCACAAAATCGGAACTTTTAAAAATCAGCTCCGCTGAGGGACGTCACTCTGGTGGCTAAGCGGGGGGTGGAACCCTCCGGGACAGTGTGGTCTCAGGATCCTCGGGGTCACAGAAAGACTGGGGGTGCCTGAGTGTGGCAGAGCTCCCAGGTAACGGAGCAGGGAAGCCGGGAGCAGGGAAGCCGGCTGCAGAGGCGGAGCCCAGGCGCAGGCTCTCAGCTCGGGGTGGCCATAAACCCTAATCCGCGGCACAGTCGGGCCCCTGCTCCTCCAGCAGGAACCCAACAAGCGGCAGATCTGGGGAGACTCACCTTCCTCCCCCGGGAGGAGCCGCGCGGGAGCGCACTGCGGGGATCTGCTGGGTTTGGAGACTCCACCCAGGGTCGGGTGCCAGAGATAGAGGCGCGCGGTCGCAGGCCGGGTGAGCACGGAGTGCGGCCGGAGACCGGGGAGACGGGAGTGACTGACGGCTTTTCTCTGGGGGCTCACTGAGGAGCGGGGCCCCGAGGTCTCGGCTCCTCCGGGGCGGAGATTGGGAGGCCGCCATTTTCACTCTCGGCCTCCACAGCTGTGCGGAAAGCTTGCAGGGAACAAAAGCCCCGGAGAGCAAACCCGAGCAGATTACTTAGCCGAGAGGGGCAAGGGCGGAGCAATTCCGCCTCCGGCAGAGACATTTGGAAACCATGGCAACAGGCCCCTCCCCGGAAGATCAGCGAGAACCGCCAGCCAAGACCAAGTTTACCGATCAATGAGAACGGCAGAACTCCAGCGCTAGGGGACTACTGCACATAGAATTCACGGCTTTTTTACCATGATTCTTTAGTCTTTTAAAGTTAATTTTTTTTTAACTGTCTTTTTGTCTTATTATTTCTTTTTGAATTTTTCTTTTTCCCTTTTTCAACCAACATCTTATCAATCCCTTTTTTAAAAAAAAAAAATTTTTATTTTTCATTTTTAGAGTCATATTCTATCCCTTCATAGTAGTTACCCATATTTTTGGCTTATATATATAAGTTGTTCTCTCTTTAAAATTTTGAGATAGTTTCTTCTAACAGATTAAAATATACCCTAAATCTCTAGTATATGGTGCTTTCTATTCCCCTGCCTGATCACATCCTCTCCTTTTTTTTTCTCTTTTTCTTTTTTCTTTTTTTAAATCCTCTTCTTTCTTTTTTCAAACAACTTCTTATCAATTCCTTTTATAACATTTTTTATAATTTCCATTTTTACAGTCATATTCCATCCCTTCATCATATCAACCCTTATTTTTATACATATATAAGTTTTTCTTTCTTTAAAATTTTGGGGGGCACTTTCTTCCAAAAGACCAAAATACACCCCAAATCTAGTGTGTGGCACTGATCTATATACCGTATAGATCATATCTGATCACATTCTGGTTTTCCCTTTGTTGTTGTTGTTTTGTTTTGTTTGTTTTTGTTTTTATCTTTATCTTTTTTTTTCTTTTTCTTTTTTCTCTCTTTCCCTTTCTTATCCCACTGCTTCAGGTCTTTTCTGATTTGTTTAGAGTATATTTTCTGGGGACGTGGTTATTCTGCTAGCATTTTGTTCTCTCATTCATCTATTCTCCTCTGCACAAAATGACAACACGGAAAAAATCACCTCAACAAAAAGAACAAGAGGTAGTACCGACTGCCAGGGACCTACTCAATACAGACATTAGTACGATGTCAGATCTAGAGTTCAGAATCATCACTTTAAAGATACTAGCTGGGCTTGAAAAAAATATGGAAGTTATTAGAGAAACCCTTTCTGGAGAAGTAAAAGAGCTAAAATCCAACCAAGTAGAAATCAAAAAGGCTATTAATGAGGTGCAATCAAAAATGGGGGCGCTAACTGCTAGAATAAATGAGGCAGAAGAGAGAATCAGTAATATCGAAGATGAAATGATGGAAAATAAAGAAGCTGAGAAAAAGAGAGATAAACAACTACTGGATCACGAGGGCAGAATTCGAGAGATAAGCGATACCATAAGACGAAACAACATTAGAATAATTGGGATCCCAGAAGAAGAAGAAAGAGAGAGAGGGGCAGAAGGTATAATGGAGCAAATTATAGCAGAGAACTTCCCTAATTTGGGGAAAGAAACAGGCATGAAAATCCAGGAAGCACAGAGAACCCCTCTCAAAATCAATAAAAATAGGTCAACTCCCCGACATCTAATAGTAAAACTTACAAGTCTCATAGACAAAGAGAAAATCCTGAAAGCAGCTCGGGAGAAGAGATATGTAACCTACAATGGTAGAAACATTAGACTGGCAACAGACCTATCCACAGAGACCTGGCAGGCCAGAAAGGACTGGCAGGATATATTCAGAGCACTAAATGAGAAAAATATGCAGCCAAGAATACTCTATCCAGCTAGGCAGTCATTGAAAATTGAAGGAGAGATAAAAAGCTTCCAGGACAAACAAAAACTAAAGGAATTTGCAAACACAAAACCAGCCCTACAGGAAATCTTGAAAGGGGTCCTCTAAGCAAAGAGAGAGCCTAAAAGCAACATAGACCAGAAAGGAACACAGACAATATACGGTAACAGTCACCTTACAGGCAATACAATGGCACTAAATTCCTATCTTTCAATAGTTACCCTGAATGTAAATGGGCTAAACGCCCCAATCAAAAGACACAGGCTAACAGACTGGATTAAAAAACAAGACCCATCAATATGCTGTCTGCAAGAGACTCATTTTAGAACCAAAGACACCCCCAGACTGAAAGTGAGGGGGTGGAAAACCATTTACCATGCTAATGGACACCAAAAGAAAGCTGGGGTGGCAATCCTTATATCAGACAAATTAGATTTTAAAACAAAGACTGTAATAAGAGATGAGGAAGGACACTATATCATACTTAAAGGATCTATCCAACAAGAAGATTTAACAATTGTAAATATCTATGCCCCTAACATGGGAGCAGCCAGTTATATAAGGCAATTAATAACAAAAGCAAAGAAACACATCGACAACAATACAATAATAGTGGGGGACTTTAACACCCCCCTCACTGAAATGGACAGATCGTCTAAGCAAAAGATCAACAAGGAAATAAAGACTTTAAATGACACACTGGACCAAATGGACTTCACAGACATATTCAGAACATTCCACCCCAAAGCAACGGAATACACATTCTTCTCTAGTGCCCATGGAACATTCTCCAGAATAGATCACATCCTAGGTCATAAATCAGGTCTCAACCGGTACCAAAAGATTGGGATCATTCCCTGCCTATTTTCAGACCACAATGCTTTGAAACTAAAACTCAATCACAAGAGGAAAGTCAGAAAGAACTCAAATACATGGAGGCTAAGGAGCATCCTACTGAAGAATGAATGGGTCAACCAGGAAATTAAAGAAGAATTAAAAAAATACATGGAAACCAATGAAAATGAAAACACAACTGTTCAAAATCTTTGGGATGCAGCAAAGGCAGTCCTAAGAGGAAAGTATATAGCAATACAACCCTTTCTCAAGAAACAAGAAAGGTCTCAAGTACACAACCTAACCCTACACCTAAAGGAGCTGGAGAAAGAACAGCAAATAAAGCCTAAACCCAGCAGGAGAAGAGAAATCATAAAGATCAGAGCAGAAATCAATGAAATAGAAACCAAAAGAACAGTAGAACAGATCAACGAAACTAGGAGCTGGTTCTTTGAAAGAATTAACAAGATTGATAAACCCCTGGCCAGACTTATCAAAAAGAGAAGAGAAAGGACCCAAATCAACAAAATCATGAATGAAAGAGGAGAGATCACAACCAACACCAAAGAAATACAAACAATTATAAGAACATATTATGAGCAACTCTATGCCAGCAAATTAGATAACCTGGAAGAGATGGATGCATTCCTAGAGATGTATCAACTACCAAAACTGAACCAGGAAGAAATAGAAAACCTGAACAGACCTATAACCACTAAGGAAATTGAAGCAGTCATCAAAAATCTCCCAACAAACAAAAGCCCAGGGCCAAATGGCTTCCCAGGGGAATTCTACCAAACATTTCAAGAAGAATTAATACCTATTCTTCTGAAACTGTTCCAAAAAATAGAAACGGAAGGAAAACTTCCAAACTCATTTTATGAGGCCAGCATTACCTTGATCCCAAAACCAGACAAAGACCCCATCAAAAAGGAGAATTACAGACCAATATCCCTGATGAACATGGATGCAAAAATTCTCACCAAAATACTAGCCAATAGGATCCAACAGTATATTAAAAGGATTATTCACCATGACCAAGTGAGATTTATCCCTGGGCTGCAAGGTTGGTTCAACATCCCAAATCAATCAATGTGATACAATACATTAACAAAAGAAGGAACAAGAATCATATGATCCTCTCAATAGATGCAGAAAAAGCTTTTGACAAAGTACAGCATCCTTTCTTGATCAAAACCCTTCAGAGTATAGGGATAGAGGGTACATACCTCAATATCATAAAAGCCATCTATGAAAAACCTACAGCAAATATTATTCTCAATGGGGAAAAACTGAGAGCTTTCCCCCTAAGGTCAGGAACGCGGCAGGGATGTCCACTATCACCACTGCTATTCAACATAGTATTGGAAGTCCTAGCCACAGCAATCAGACAACAAAAAGAAATCAAAGGCATCCAAATTGGCAAAGAAGAAGTCAAACTCTCACTCTTTGCAGATGATATGATACTTTATGTGGAAAACCCAAAAGATTCCACCCCAAAACTGCTAGAACTCATACAGGAATTAAAGTGACAGGCTATAAAATCAATGCACAGAAGTCAGTGGCTTTCCTATACACCAACAACAAGACAGAAGAAAGAGAAATTAAGGAGTCCATCCCATTTACAATTGCCCCCAAAACCATAAGATACCTAGGAATAAATCTAACCAAAGAGACAAAGGATGTATACTCAGAAAACTATAAAATACTCATGAAAGAAATTGAGGAAGACACAAAGAAATGGAAAAACGTTCCATGCTCATGGATTGGAAGAACAAATATTGTGAAGATGTCAATGCTACCTAGAGCAAGCTACACATTCAATGCAATCCCCATCAAAATACCATCCAGTTTTTTCAAAGAAATGGAACAAATAATCCTAAAATTTGTATGGAACCAGAAAAGACCCCGCATAGCCAGAGGAATATTGAAAAAGAAAAGCAAAGCCGGTGGCATCACAATTCCGGACTTCAAGCTCTATTACAAAGCTGTCATCATCAAGACAGCATGGTACTGGCACAAAAACAGACACATAGATCAATGGAACAGAATAGAGAGCCCAGAAATGGACCCTCAACTCTATGGTCAACTCATCTTCGACAAAGCAGGAAAGAATGTCCAATGGAACAAAGACAGTCTCTTCAACAAATGGTGTTGGGAAAATTGGATAGCCACATGCAGAAGAATGAAACTGGACCATTTCCTTACACCACACACAAAAACAGACTCCAAATGGTTGAAAGACCTCAATGTGAGACAGGAGTCCATCCAAATCCTAAAGGAGAACACAGGCAGCAACCTCTTTGACCTCAGCCGAAGCAACTTCTTCCTAGAAACATCGCCAAAGGCAAGGGAAGCAAGGGCAAAAATGAACTATTGGGACTTCATCAAGATAAAAAGCTTTTGCAAAGCAAAGGAAATAGTCAACAAAACCAAAAGACAACCGACAGAATGGGAGAAGATATTTGCAAATGACATATCAGATAAAGGGCTAGTATCGAAAATCTATAAAGAACTCATCAAACTCAACACCCAAAGAACAAAGAATCCAATCAAGAAATGGGCAGAAGACATGAACAGACATTTTTCCAAAGAAGACATCCAAATGGCCAACAGACACATGAAAAAGTGCTCAATATCGCTCAGCATCAGGGAAATCCAAATCAAAACCTCAATGAGATACCACCTCACACCAGTCAGAATGGCTAAAATTAACAAGTCAGGAAGCGACAGATGTTGGCGGGGATGCGGAGAAAGGGGAACCCTCCTACACTGTTGGTGGGAATGCAAGCTGGTGCAGCCACTCTGGAAAACTGTATGGAGATTCCTCAAAAAGTTGAAAATAGAGCTACCATATGATCCAGCAATTGCACTACTGGGTATTTACCCCAAAGATACAAAAGTAGGGATCCGAAGGGGTACGTGCACCCCAATGTTTATAGCAGCAATGTCCACAATAGCCAAACTGTGGAAAGAGCCAAGATGTCCATCGACAGATGAATGGATAAAGAAGAGGTGGTATATATATACAATGGAATATTATGCAGCCATCAAAAGGAATGAGATCTTGCCATTTGCAACGACGTGGATGGAACTGGAGGGTATTATGTTGAGTGAAATAAGTCAAAAAGAGAAAGACATGTATCATATGAGCTCACTGATATGAGGAATTCTTAATCGCAGGAATCAAACTGAGGGTTGTTGGAGTGGGGGGTGGGGTGGGAGGGATGGGGTGACTGGGTGATAGACACTGGGAAGGGTATGTACTCTGGTAAGCGCTGTGAATTGTGCAGGACTGTTGAATCTCAGATCTGTACCTCTGAAACAAATAATGCAATATATGTTAAGAAAAAAAAAAAAAGAAGAAGAAGAAGAAGGTAGCGGGAGGGGAAGAATGAAGCGGGGGAAATCGGAGGGGTAGACGAACCATGAGAGACGATGGACTCTGAAAAACAAACAGGGTTCTAGAGGGGAGGGGGGTAGGAGGATGGGTTAGCCTGGTGGTGGGTATTGAGGAGGGCACATTCTGCATGGAGCACTGGGTGTTGTGCACAAACAATGAATCATGGAACACTTCATCTAGAACTAATGATGTAATGTATGGGGATTAACATAAGAATAAAAAATAAAAAATAGAATAAAAAATAAAATAAATATACAGCCTTGGAATCAACTGGTAAAACCACATTTTACTCCCATTTTGAGGAAGAAAGGCATTTATACAACCCCAAAATTCAGGAGGCATATAAGAGAGCAAGAATAAGCAACAGAGGGGAGAATTTTTCATACTCTTCATTTTCCCTAATCCTGTTGGACAGAAGACAAGGCTTGGTTGAAGGACAAGAAACTTGCAAAACAAGACTAATTATATAAGTAGATATACCCATATGAAAATGGACCTACATGACTTAAAAACTGCAGCTAAAAATTAAGGATGTTCAAAATAAACACTGATACAAATTAATGACATAACATGAATACAAAGAGATTTATATTTAATAAGCATAATAGAAAAAATGTTAATACATAAATAGGTATAAAAGATGCTTTCAAACCTTGAGAAATTATTTTGGATACATCAGAAAAGGAAATAAAAAAAGAGAGCAGAGATGCAGTTTACTCACTCTGTTGATTAAAAGATAGGGCAGGATTATTACCTCCCATACTTTTAAATACCCCACCAGCTTTTTCTGGCAACCATATACTACAATTAGCTCACATGGAATTCAATGTTAACCACAATTTCTACGTCTTCTTTCATACTTAATACATATGCGAAGCCATCTATTCACCAATCTGTACCTGAGACAATGTTTTTTATTTAGGAAAAACAGCAATGTAGAGCTTTCTATTTATACCTATCAAACTTTATCTCATTAAATTCAGTCAACTGCTTTTATTCTGTTAGAATATTTTTTGGATTTCAATTCTGTAACTGTAATATATTTACTAATGCTATTAGTTTTGTTTCATCTGTAGATTTGCTGAGCATATGTATATGTTTAACTAGCGCATGGAAGAGGACAACCAAGGAGGATAACTAAAGCACTCTACTTTTAAAGATCAGATTCTCCATATAGAATACCTGATTGGGTATACTACATTCAGATTCTTGAACATTATCTCTAAATAAACATACATCTTTTTCTCAATATCTTCATATTATTTTCAAGTCATAATAGCAATTTTCTTTTTAAACATTTATTTATTTATTTTAGAGAGAGAGAGTGGGGGGATGGGGCAAAAGGAGAAGCAGAGGGAAACAAGAAAACTCTGTGCTGAGCACGGAGCCGGATTCAGGGCTCAATCCCACAACTCTGAGATCACAACCTGAGCCAAAACCAAGAGTCCAACACTCAACCAACTGCGCCACCCAGGTGCCCCTGTTAATAGTAATTAAAGAAGTTATTTAATATTTATTTTGCTGCTAAAAATACAGTTTTTTAAGAAGCCCAAAGCACTCACTAATCGTAAAATAAGGGCTATGGACAATAAATGCAGATGGCAGCCACAGGGTTATTGAAGTTATAGACCCATAAGCCTCTAGTCACAGCACTTACCAATACATCTTTTACTCAGCACTTTGATCCTACCCCCTTTTACACACATTCTTTTCATAATTTTGTTCCCCTTGAGTATGGACAGGTCTGTAAATATGTCGAATTTTACTCCCAAGATTAAGTTATATGATAAAGACAAAGGAATTTTGCGATATAATTTTGAGTGAGTCAAAAGAGAAATTATTTTAATTATTCTTAATTAGACAAGAGTTATTCAAAATAGACTGGAATTCAAATACAAAAGAGATTCTCCTGTTAGCTCTGAAGAACTAATTCTTTACATTGTAAAAGAATTATATGGCTAGAACCTGGACAGCTCCCCTAAGAGCTGAGAGTGACCTCTGGCTGACAGCAAGAAAAGAGGGTCCTCAGTCCTACACCCACAAGAAAGTAAATTCGGCTACTGACTTGAATGGGCTTTGAAGAAGACCCCAAACTCCTGGTAAGACCACAACCCCAGGTAATACTCTTGAGACCTGATGAGACCCCGGGCAGAGGACCCACCTATAGAAACTGAGATCATAAATTTTTATTGTTATAAACTATTAACTTTGTAGTAATTTATTATGCAGCAATACAAAATTAATACAGCATATAAGAAATAAGACAGTCATTTTGGCCCTGCCACCAAACAGTGTATCTGGTAATTTATTGCACAAAGCTAAACTGAGATACACTGAAAACTATAAGGGAACCTGGGAGAAAAACAAAGTTCAGCTATCACTGTTAAAATTATCTACAGGGAGCAGTACTGAATTAGTGTTGCTCTCAATAAAAGAGCTATTTGCAGAGAGAGACACAGAGACAGAGTGGGGGGAAATGAATATGAATCATTCACACAACTGGAGAGGCTGATGAAAATAGCATCCAGGAATAGCAGGAGTCCAGACCCATAGAACACTTGATGTCATTATAAAACCTGCAGCAAGAATTTCCAGGAAGTAACAGACTCAGCAGGACTATACCTAAGACTTTCTATGTTGATTTTAAGGACTAAGCATTAAAGTAGTTGTGCCTCCAAATTAGCTAACTCTCTAAAATAGTAGGTTTATAATTTATCTAGTAGTTTTTTTTTTTAAGATTTTATTTATTTATTTGACAGAGACAGCAAGAGCAGGAACACAAGCAGGGGGAGTGGGAGAGGGACAAGCAGGCTTCCCGCTGAGCAGGGAGCCCGATGTGGGACTCGATTCCAGGACTCTGGGATCATGACCTGAGCCGAAGGCAGCCGCTTAACGACTGAGCCACCCAGGCGCCCTCTAGTAGTTAGATATTTTTAAAAGAGGAGAAAGTTAGTTTGCTAACACCTTTAGAAATAATCAGTAATCACATTATACCAATACACTTTCAAACTAGACAGTCACAATACTCAACTGCTTTCTAACAAAAATAGCAAAGTATTCTGAATCTAGATCTTTAAAATGTTGCACTTTTCCCACTGCCCTTCTTGAAATTCCTTGTTTTATTGTATACAATGTAATGTAATAATATCAATGCAATAATAGTATTAGAAGTAGAATTTATTTTTTCACTTCTAAACTATTCATTATTTTATAATTTACTGAACTCCGATGAACTTACTCTTTTATGAGGCTTTCAGAACTTTGATTCAGTGACTGCCAAGATATCTAAAGAAACTTTTACCAACTATCTAAAAAAATAAGCAAACCAAAATTCCTTAGTAACAATACTATTTTAAACCTAAACAGTTATGTTTTTGTCAAGACATAAGAAGCTTTGCTCTTCAGGATCTGCTACATTACACAGTATTTTTAAAAACCCATTTTTAGAGTCAATATTGGTTTACATGGTTTTGTAAATCAATTTGTTGTGTTTTACCATAAAGAAAAACACTTTTGTCAAGGCATCTTTGTGGATGTCTCAACAGAATAAAATAACTAACTTGCAAAGGCAGCCTAGGTTTTCTTAGATAGTGTTTTATAAATACAACAAAGAGCCAAAGCCCAAAATACAGGTGGCAGCATAAATGTTTAAAAAATACCATGTTCCTTGGTCCTTAGCCACAGAAGTTCTCTTTCATAATCCAAAAGTGAATGGCATACAATAGTCAAAGCTCTTGGATCCATACACACATTATCCTTCCATTGGAAAAAGCAAGCTAAATGCTAATTAGACTTGAGACAATCATTTGTAAATGTCAAGAACAGAACTTTACGGTTTCTACAATTTTACCTCTGATGGACTGGGGGGTTTCGTTGTTGTTGTGCTGAGATCAGGAAACAGTTTATTGACCTTATGGAGAGAGGATATTCATCTAGCAGCTCTACTGCAGATACTCTACCGACCCTCCCATGTCCTTTCATGCAGGTATGTGAAGGAGACCCTCTTACAGCAAAGAGATTATGGCTTCCCTGGGTGTGGCCTGAGGCCTTAGTCCTGGGTGCTGGTTTTCAGTGTTGCTTTGTACTTCCCTGTGATCTCCCTGGGTAACGGCACAGGACCTGGCATCAGACCCAGGTCCACCTCACAGATGCACTCCTACAGGCAGTACTTTTAGGGGTCAAAGTGGGCCGGGTGAGAAAGCTGCTTTTTCTCCTACTCCTCTTCCTAGAGGATTTCCTCATTCTTCCCCAATTAGTTTTATACATAATTACTAAATTGGCAAAAGCAGTGGGCAATATTCAGTTTGCTTATTTTGTCCCAAGGCAAATTTCATAATTTTCTATCAAAAGGAAAACTCCTCTTTCTCAGACAGTTATCCTATCAACAATTCAGAGCCACTTTATACATCATTAATTACAGCATAGCCCAGAAACTACACACACACACACACACACACACACAACATATCCCTGACTGACACTGGGGACAAAGGCTTTCCATGAGGTTAAGGGGGCTCATTCCACCATCTTTATTAAAGAACTGGCTCTCAAAAAATAGATCACTTTAGAGTAGAATTGTCATAGGAGAGACATGGCTGTGTACCAAGGGTAGCCCTGCCTGCTTTTAATAGGCAAGACTGAAGCAAAAAATAAATAAATAAGAAAAAAAACCCTTGTATTTAAAAAAAATTCAAATTAATTTTGGTGTATCTTTCAATAATAGTGCCTAATTTAATGTCAAAATAGCTACTGTAAACATTTCATAACTTTCATCCATATCTGATATACTTCTTCAATGTTTTCAAGATTTATAACTGATTTCATAATCAGTATCATCTCCCACTCTGCTCAATATTCCTTAAAAATTATAAAAGTTACACATGTTATTCACATCTGAAATATAATTTCCAAAATCTCAGGAGAGAGGACAGTCGAAGTGGGAACTAATTAAACTGCACTTTTGTCTACTCTTTAAAAAGTTCCATGACAGAAGTTTAGTAAGCAATTTTTTAAAATGTTTGGTCTTCTTTTTTTAAGAATTTTGCCACAACCTTGGAAATTATCAATGTTGTCACAAACCAAGATTGAGAATCACAGTCTTACACCCACCCAACCCACACAAACATTCATACACACAATGGAACTAGAATTCAATTTCAGCTGAAGAATGGATTATATTCCAGAAATAGATCAATAGGTTACTATATATGGTTTTCTTTTGTTTTCTTTTTTTAATCCTTTCTGCCTCTTCTCTAAACACTCTAACCATAGGTACCATGGTCCTATGACTCACTCAGAGGACTCACTGACAGGAGCCCTAGCCTGAGCCGGGAGCCACCCGTGAAGACCTGACCTAGGATGGGCCTCTTCAGTGTGTCCCTGAGACAGATCGTTTGGTGAACAACTGTACCAATTATCCTCTTGGGCTCCTCTTTTACTTCTCCTTCCATTGAATTAGCATTCCTTTTGGATATCTTCATGAACAAAGATGCTTTTAAAAACATTTGCATGTCCTTCTCCAAGAGCAATTACAGAACTAGTAGTTCAGAGAAAGTCTAGTTCTAAAGCAATGACTAAGAGGTAATGCCCAAGGACCGGTAAATGTTATTTCAAAGTTTGCTGAGAATTATAGCATTAATGAATCAAAGTGACCACAGCAGGCCCAGAATCATTTGCGGTGCCAAAACAAACATGCATCTCTGGATAAGTAAACCAAAAACCCAAGAGAATGAAGGTTAAATGCAGAAGTACTGACTTCAAGAACCAAAAACATCTAGGGTACAAAGAGGTAAGAATCCCAAGATGATGACTATCTCCATTGTCAGGAGCATCAAACCTTCTTCATGATAACTGTTCTTCATGACTCTCCAACATTTATCCAGAATGGTGTTGGGGTCAAGGGCATCCCTGCTCTTCAAGCCTCTTACTATATCATGGCTGAGGACTCAGCTGTCTAGGATGCCTGCAGCTGAGCCTGAGATGTGGAATGAGAACTCAGATCTGCTTTTAGATCCATACCTTGCCCGCTGTGCAGAGCAGCTGACAGAATCCATACCTTGCCCACTGTGACAGCAGCTGACAGAAGCAAACAACAGCAGATACTTCCAGATTCCTCTGAATTTCTATATATCTTTCCTGATCTTGCTGGATGTCACTTTCTGTATTCTAAGATATGAATTATATCCACACAAGTATCACTTATAGCATTTTAACTTTTTGCATATATACTGTACTCCCATCTTAAAAGCTGGTGGGCAGAAAAAGATCATACAAAGAAAATGCATCACCTCCTACTCTAGGTTATCTCTGGTTTTGCTTGACAAATGGGGCACAGAGTCCTAGGAAATGACTGAAGAATATATAAAGAGATACTATGATTACCAAATACATGGAGGTTTAAAGAGTAATGATAATAGCAGAGTGGAGTAATCCACCACAGGAGCCTTTTGATTATGAGCTAAGCAAGGGTAGTTACTTATTTTCCTTAACCCAGATAATTAAAAAAACAAAATGTCCATGAACATATGGAGAGAAAGGAAGACTCCTGTTCTAAGTATATGGGGCAAGGTTCAAACTGTTGAGACTCAGGACTGGAAAATTAGGCCTCCAAAAGCCTGGAATCATCTACTACCCATCAGTTCTCTCCCAACAGTGTTTACCATTTCCTGTCTCCTTTCTTCCTACTTTACTTGCTATAGTCATGTAGAAACAAGGGAATAAATAATTATTTTGTCTTCTATATATAAACATTTATGCTAAACAAAAAGGACGCATAAAGGAAACCCTCAAGTCACTTAATCTTACCAGAGATGGAGGATGCATAAATTCAAAGATCCGTTAAATAAACAATTTATTGATTACCCATTTTGTGTCAAGCAACATATCCCTGACTGGCACTGGGGACACATTAATGAACAAGTAATGTAATCCAGTTAGAAGAGCATGATATAATAGGGACTTCAGGCACAATTAAATAAAAGTTCATGTGCTATGAAAAATACTCAGTGCTATGAGAACTTATATTAAGGAGATCTCCCTTTGGGATCAAAAAATGTTTTCCCAGAGCAGATGATATTTAACCTAGTTTTATTTTATTTTATTTATTTATTTTTTTTAAAGATTTTTATTAATTTGACAGAGAGAGACACAGCGAGAGAGGGAACACAAGCAGGGGGAGTGGGAGAGAGAGAAGCAGGCTTCCCGCGGAGCGGGGAGCCCGATGCGGGGCTCGATCTCAGGACGCTGGGATCTTGACCTGAGCCGAAGGCAGACGCCCAACGACTGAGCCACCCAGGCACCCCTAACCTAGTTTTAAAGAATCAGTAGACGTCAGGCAGAGGAGACACAGGATCATATGCACTCAATTATGTTTAACTGACTCATTTTGCTCAAGAACATCACATAACGGGTGTATGCAATTTGGGAAAAGCTTTACAAAACAGATCCACTTAAGATGAGCTCTGAAACACATATAGTAATTTACAAGCAGAATGCATGCTTAAAGACAAAACTGAGCGGCATAATATAGAAAACTCTTTCCATTTTAGAGCAAAATATAGCTTGCTTCTATTGACGATCAATGAAGTAATAGGGTTTGAAATGGGCTTTGAAGAATTAGCAAACTTAGTAAGGGTAAAATAAAATTCAAGACACAGTAAACACAGTAAGTACAGAGCTAGAAAAGGAATTTTTATGACACATGAAAGACTGTATGGTTTGAGAAGTTCCTGGAAGGGAGGTTAGTCAGCTAAATCAACTAAAATCAACGTAGATGGCTTGAGGGCCACAATGACATGATTACACTTGATCTAACAGCAGTAAGAACTCATTGTCTGTTGCTGTCTTCTGTCTCAACTTCAGTTTTGTGAACTGTCTAAGACCTGTCACATTACAAAAGCTATGAATTCCAGATCTGGTATGGGAATGGATATGGCCAGGAATTGGGCACCTCATTGAGCACCAAGGTTAAGTACCAAGGCTAAATTCTGGGAGTTACAATGAGGAACAATGTGCAGACCCACTGCATTTATTTAATTGGATGAAGTTTTTTTAAGATTTTATTTATTTATTTGAGAGAGAGAGTGCAAGCAGGGTGAGCAAGAGAGGCAGAAGGAGAAGCAGACTCCCCTGCTGAGCAGGGGGCCTGACACGGGGCTCCATCCCAGGACCCTGGGATCATGACTTGAGCCAAAGGCAGATGCTAAACAACTGAGCCACCCAGGCACACTGTGAGTCTTTTTTTTTTTTTTTTTTAAGATGTATTTATTTGAGAGAGAGAGTGAGAATGGGGATAGCGGCCAAGGGAGAGGGAGAGAGAATCTTAGGCAGGCTCCACGCTCAGCACAGAGCCAGATGCAGGGCTCAATCCCATGACCCTGAGATCATGACCTGAGCCAAAATCAAGAGTTGGACACTTAAACAACTGAGCCAACCAGGCACCTATTTGGATGAGTCTTAAAACTCCTTTCAGGATGCATAATTTCTGAGATTCCCTGTATATGACAGTAATCTCTGCTATTCAGGTTTCATTGATTAAAAATACAGGAAAGAGAGAGAAAGAACATATAAAAGTTATTGAGTTAAAATAAATGAAATAATTTTTCTTCTACAAATTGGTATGGTATTAATCTTAATTAAAATAAAATCCAACCTATATCTAAAACATTTCAAATCATATAAAGGAAAGGATTGTCTGAAGAGACAAAGCGGGCAATAACTAATCCAAAAATCAACCTCAAAGTTTTTGTTAACATTTAGTTCTAGTAAGTTATGCTTTTTTCCTATTAACTCTTCCTATATACCTCATTCATTTATCTGTAAGTAAAGACAAAGAAGATTAAGAATTATATGGAGAAATCTTAATCTCAATCCAGCTTTCCCCAAGGAATTTAATCACTCAGAAAATATTGAGGTTATCTGTTTGTATAACTTAGTTTATATTTTTACATTTTAAAAAAGTACATGATTTTAACTCATGGCTTCATACTGCCATGAAATTAATGGCCACCTTTCTACTGCCCAGAGTTGGAGATTTTATTTTATTTCAATATCCAGTGCCTTCCATGAAGCTTCTGAGACAGCTTAATGAAATAAAGATTCACCAGGTCTATTGCCAATATTTGTCTACATCTGTGAATTAATTACTCTAAGTGTGGCCTCGGTTGCATTATTCTATCAACAGCTGCTGCCTCCTGTTTCGGGTTTCCCTACAAATTCCACAAATCCATATGACAACTGAAAGGTCCTTTAAATTGGTCATTTTCTTGGGAAACTGACATGTTTAGTTTGTATAAACATTTCATTCATTCAAGACATTAACTTAGTCATTCAGCCAATATTTGGTAAATACATACCAGAGATTAGTTCTCAACAATTTACTAAAACACTTAAAAATGCCTCCACTGAGATGTCTTACCTAATGGGCCTAGGTATAGAAAAATGTGTTTGAATTGTCCAACAATTATCCAAGTGACATAAGAATTCAATTGTACCAAATTCAAAAATTCATTGAACATTCTAAGTTTACTGAAGTACAGCAAACCATATAACAAAATAAGGAAACGGAGAAGAGTTGTTACCTTATTCTTATGAAAGTGCAAATTCAGCACTGGATAATAACTGTATTAAAAGTTATACAGGGAAAACAAAAAGTCCAGAAATTTCCTTAGCACAAAAAGTAGCTAAAACCCAAATATTATTTTCAGAATTCAGTCACTTTTCCTACCCTTATTGAAAATATGAGGAATTCATTTAAAGGAAAAAGTTTACTTAACCTCTTAACTACCAAAGAAGTGTTAAAAAAAAAAAATTGAGGGGCACCTGAGTGATGCAGTCAAATAAGCTTCCAACTCTTGGTTTTGGCTCAGGTCATGATCTCAGGGTCCTGGGATTGAGCCCTGGGGCTCTGTGCTCAGCATGGAGTCTGCTTGAGATTCTCTCTCCCTCTCCCTTTGCCCCTCCCCTTTGTTCTCTCTTCTCTCCTTCTCTCCCAAATAAATCAATAAATAAATCTCTTTAAAAAATTAAGAATGTTAGTCAAAATCAGTTGGGTGTCAATCATTTATCAATTTACTTATTTTCTGGTGAGAATGTTTAAGATCTACTGTCAGCAACTTTCAGTGTACAATGACTGTTATTAACTATAGTCACCATGCTGTATATTAATTAGAACATTTTTCTTATAAAAGTTTGTACCCTTTGTCCTGCACATTCCCATTTCTTTCTCCCTCTCAGACCCTGGCAACCACCACACTATTATCTGTTTCTACGAAACTGGTTTTGTTTTGTTTTTTAGATTCCACATACAAGTGATACCATATAGTATTTGTCTTTCTCTCTCTGTATTATTTCACTTTGCATAATGCCATCCAGATTCATTCATGTTGTCCCAAATGAGAGGATTTCCTTTATTATGGCTAAATAATATTCCATTGTATATACCACATTTTTTTATCCAACCATCCACTGAAGAACATTTAGGTTGTTTCCATATCTTTGCTACTATGAATAATGTTGCAATGAAGGTAAGAGTGCAGGTATCACTTCAAGATACTGACTTCATTTCCTATGGTTATTTACCCTAGAGTGGGATTGCTGGATCATACAGTAGTTGTATTTTTAATTTTTTGAAGAACCACTACATTGTTTTCCATAATGGCTGTACAATTTACATTCCCACCTACAGTGCATAACAATTCCCTTTCCTCCACATCCTTGCCAATACTTGTAATCTCTTGACTTTTTTTTAGTAATAGCCATCCTTACACATGTAAGGAGATATCTCAAAGTGGTTTTGATTTTCATTTCCCTGATGATTTCAGATGCTGAGCACCCTTTCATGAACCTATTGGCCATTTGGTATATCTTCTTCAGAAAAATAATATTAATGTCCTTTGTTCATTTTTATTTTTTTATTTATTTTTTATTATGTTATGTTAATCACCATACATTACATTGTTCATTTTTAAATTGGATGATGTTTTTTGCTATTGAGTTGTATGAGTTCTTTATATAGTTTGGATATTAACCCATTATCAGATATAGGATTTGCAAATATTTTCTTCCATTCTGTAGGTTGTCTTTTAAATTTATTGTTTACTTTGCTGCATAGAAGCTCTTTAGTTTAATTTAGTCCCACTTGTTTATTTTAACTTTTGTTGCATGTACTTTTGGTGTCTTACCCAAGAAATCATTGCCAAGACCAATGTGAAGGAGATTTTTCCCTATGTTTTCTCCTAGGAGTTTTAGGCTCTCAGGTCTTACAATTAAGTCTTTAATTCACTTTGAGTTAATTTTTATAAATAGTATAAGATAGAGGTTCACTTTCATTCTTTCACATGTGGATATCCAGTCTTCCCAGTATCATTTACTGAAAAGAGTATCCTTCCCCATGTGTGTTCTTGACACCCTTGTCAAAATTAGTTGACTATATATGAGTGGGTTTATTTCTGGGCTCTCTTCTGTTCCACTAGTCTACATGACTTTTTTTAATGCCAGTACCATAATGTCTTGATTACTATAACTTTGTAATACATTTTGAAACATTTGGAAGTGTGATGCCTCCAGCTTTGTTTTCTTTCTCAAAATTGCTTTGTCTATTCAGGGTCTTCTGTGGTTCCATACAAATTTTTTTATTATTACATTATGTTAATCACCATACATTACATCATTAGTTTCTGATGTAGTGTTCCATGATTCATTGTTTGCGTGTAACACCCAGAGCTCCATGCAGAACATGCCCTCTTTAATACCCATCACCTGGCTAACCCATCCCCCCACCCCCTCCCTCTAGAACCCTCAGTTTGTTTTTCAGAGTCCATAGTCTCTCATGGTTCATCTCCCCCTCTGATTCCCCCCCCTTCATTCTTCCCCTCCTGCTATCTTCCTCTTTTTTTTTTTTAACGTATAATGTATTATTTGTTTCAGAGGTTCCATATTTTAAATTTTAAGATATTTTTTTCCATTCCTGTGAAATGTGCTATTGGAATTTTAATAGGGATTGCACTGAATCTGCACATCACTGGATAGCATGGACACTTTCATAATATTAATTCTTCCAAACCAAGAACAAGGATATTGTCCTAATTATTTGTGTATCCTGCAGTTTCATTAATCATTGCCTTACAGTTTTCAGTTTACAGGTCATTCACCTCTTTGGTTAAATTTATTCCTACGCACTTTATTGTTTTGATGCTACTGTTAATGGGTTGCTTTCTTAATTTCTCTTCAGATAGTTGTTAGTACATAGAAATGCAACTGATTGGGTGTTATACGCAAACAATAAATCATGGAACACCACATCAAAAACTAATGATGTAATGTATGGTGATTAATAGAACATAATAAAATAATAAAAAAAAAGAAATGTAACTTATTTTTGTATGTTGATTATGTATCCTGAAATTCTACTGAATTCCTCTATCAGGTCTAACAGTTTTTTGATGGAATATTTAAAATTTTCTCTATATAAGATCATGTCATCTGCAAACAGGGACAATTTTACTTCTCCCTTTCCAATTTAGATGTCTTTTATTTTCTTGCCTAATTGCATTGCTAGGACTTGCAGTACTATGTTGAATAGAAGTGGCAAGAGTGAGCATCCCTGTCTCGTTCCTGATCTTAAAGAAAAGGCTTTTAACTTTCCAACACTATGATTTTAGTTCTGGGGTTGTCATACATGACCTTTATTATATTGATGTGAATTCCTTCTATGCCTCATTTGTTGAGAGGTTTTTTTTTTTTATCATGAAAGGATGTTAAATTTTATCAAATGCTTTTTCTGCATCTATTGGATGATAATATCATTGTTATCCTTCATTCTGTTAATGTAGCATATCACATTTATTGATTTTTGTACATTGAATCATCCTTGCATCCCAGAGATGAATCCCACTTGATCATGGTGTATGATCCTTGAATTTCACTATTATGTTGAGGATTTTTATACCTATGTTCATCAGAAATACTAGCCTATCACTTTCTTTTCTTTTAGTGTCCTTGTCCAGTTTCAGTATCAGGGTAATACTGACCTCATAAAGCAAGTGTGGAAGTGTTCCTTTCTTTTCAATTTCTTGAAGAGTTGGAGGATTTTTTGTTGTTGTTGTTGTTTGGGTTTGTTTTTGGTTTTGGTTTTTTGGTGCCAAAACCCGGGATAGATGATGTTAACTCTTTTAACTATTTGGTAGAATTCATCTGTGAAGCCATCTGGTCGTAAGGTTTTATTTGTTGGAATATTTTTGATTATCAATTAAACCTCCTTACTCGTGATCAATGAGTTCAGATTTTTATTTCTTCGTGGTTCAGTCATGGTAGGTTGTATGTTTCTAGAAATTTATCCTTTTCCTCTAGGTTGTCCAGTTTGTTACCATATAACTGTTCACAGTGGTCTCATAATCCCTTGTATTTCTTTTATATTGGTTATAATGTCTCCCTCTCTCATTTCTGATTTTATTTATTTGAATCTTGTCTCCTGAAACTTGTTTTGTTTTGGTTTTGGTGCGTTTGGCTAAAGATCTGTCAATTTTCTTTGTTTTTTCAAAGCACAGATCCTAGTTTCATTTAGTTTTTTTTTATTTATTTAAATATAGCTAATATACAACAGTTATGTTACAATAGTTCCAGGTATGATTCAACAAATCTATCATTGATCTTTTCTAGTGCCTTTATAGTCTCTACTTCATTTACTTCTGCTCTGATCTTTATTATTTTTTCCTTCTGCCAACTTTAGGTTTAGTTTGTTCTTTTATAGTTCCTTGAGGTATAAAATTAGGCTACTTGAGATCTTTCTTTTTTTTAATGCAGGTGTTTATCACTATAAACTTTCCTCTTAAAACTGCTTTTGCTGCATCTCCTAAGTTTTGGTATGTTGTCCATTTTCATTTATCTCAAGATATTTTTTTGATTTTCGATGTGAATTCCTTTGATTTCTTCTTTTACCTATTGTTCAGAAATGTGTTGTTCAATTTCCACATATTTGTGAATTTTCCAGCTTTCCTCTTGTTAGAAAAGATACTTGATATGATTTTGATCTTCTTAAAATTTATCTGTTTTGTGACCTAATATATGACCTATCCTACAGAACATTCCATGTTTGCTTGAGAAGAATGTGTGTTCTTCTGCTATTAGATGAAATGTTCTGTAAATGTCTGTTAAGTCCATTTAGTCTAAGGTATAATCCAACTCCAGTGTCTCCTTATTGATTTTCTGTCTGGAATATCTATCCATTGTTTAAAGTGGTGTATTAAAGTTCCCTACTATTGTTGCATCGCTGTCTATTTTTGCCTTCAGATCTGTCAATAATTGTTTAATATATTTAGGTGCTCCAATACTGGGTGTGTATGTATTTACAGTTATAGCCTCTTGGTGAATTGACTCCTTAATCATTATATAAGGGCCTTTTTTGTCTCTTATTATAGCTTTTGAGTTAAAGTCTATTTTATTTGATACAACTATAGCTAACCCTGCATTTTTAGTTTCCATTTGCATGGAATATCTTTTTCCTATCCTTCACTTTCAGCCTGTAAGTATCCTTAAAGCTTAATTGAGTCTGTTGTAGACAGTATATAGTTAGGGTTGGTTTTTTTGTTTTGTTTTTTGTTTGTTTGTTTGTTTGTTTGTTTGTTTTAAATCCTTTCAGCCACTCTGTCTTCTAATCCAGAGAACGTAAAGCACTTACATTAAGAATAATTAATGATAGATAAGGTACAATCACCATTTTGTTAATTGCTTTCTGATTGTTTTGTAGTTCTTTTTTTCCTCTCATTGACTTTCTTATGAATTGATGTTCTGTAATGGTATGCTTTTATTCTATTCATTTTATCATTTGTGTATCTATTTATAGGATTTTGCTTTGTGATTTAAGGCTTTTATAATAAGTTACAACAGTCTATTTTAAGCTTATAATAACTTCAATCACATAAAAGAAGTTCTACACTTTTACTTGCCCCCTTTCACATTTTATGTTGTTGATGTCCCAATTTACATCTCTTTATATTGTGTACCAGTTAATAAAATATTGTACCACAAATTATTTTTTTTAACACTTTTGTCTTTTGACCTGGATGCTAGGGTATAATGTGATTTATATACCACTACTGCAGTATTAGAGTATTTTGAATTTGACTATATATTTACCTTTACTAGTGAATTTTCTACTTTCATATGTTTTTGTGTTTACCAATTAGTGTCCTTTCATTTCAGCTTGAAAACTTCCTTTACCATTTCTTGTAAGGCAGGTCTAGTGGTAATAAATTTCCTAAGCTTTTGTCTGGAAAAGTCTATGTCTCCTTCATTTCTGAAGGACAAATTTGCTGTGAAGTTTGCAGCTTCTTCTTTGACCATTCTGAATATCTCATCCTATTCTCTCCTGGTCCTCAAGGGTTCTGCTGAGAAATCTGCAGATAGCCTTACTGGGATTCCCCTATATGTGCCAAGCTATTCTTCTCTTGCTGCTTTAAAAAGTCTGTCTGATTTTTGAGAGTTTGATTATAATGTGTCTCAATGAAAATCTCTTTGGATTGAATATGTTTGGAGATCTTTGAGTTTCATGTCCTTGAATGGCCACGTCTCTCCCCAGATTTGGGACATTTTCAGCCATTATTTCTGTAAGTAAGTTTTCTGTTCCTTTCTCTCTTCTTTCTGGGACTACCATAACATGAATGTTGTTTTGCTTGATGGTATCCTATAAGTCATATAGGCTTGTTTCATTCTTTTTTATTCTTGTTTCTTAGTCTCCTATGACTGGATAATACCAAGAGATTAGTCTTCAAGTTTGCAGATTCTTTGTTCTGCGTGATTGGGACTAATATTGAAGCTCTCTATTGCATTTTTCATTCGGTTTATTGTATGCTTCAGGTCTAGAATTTCTATTTGGTTCTTTTTTTATTTCTAACTCTTCGTTGAACTTCTCATTTTGTTCATGCATTGTTTTCCTGAATTCATTGAATTGCCTGTGTTCTCTTGAATCTCACTGAGTTTCCTTAAAGTAATTAATTTGAGGGGCACGTGGGTGGCCCAGTCAGTTAAGCATCTGCCTTTGGCTCAGGTCATGATCCCAAGGATCAAGCCCCACGTTGTGTTCCTTTCCCAGCAGGGAGTCTGCTTCTCCCTCTCCCTCTGCTCCTCCCCACCATTCATATTCTCTCACACGCTCTCTAATAAATGGATAAAATCTTTAAAAAAAATTAATTTGAATTCTTTTTCAAGTAACCTGCAGATTTCCATTTCTTTGGGATCACTTACTGGAAAATTATTGTGTTCCTTTGGTGGTGTCATGTTTCCTTGCTTCTTCATGTTTCTGATGGCTCTGCGCTGATGTCTATGCATTTGAGGGAGCTGTCACCTCTGCAGTGAAGGAAATGTTCATTTCTGCACTATAAAATATGGTAGTCACGAACCACATATGGTCATAAAGCATGTAAAATGGGCTAGTGTTACTAAGGAACTGAATTTTAATTTTATTTAATAGGACTTAGTTTAATTTTAAACTTAAATAGCCACATGTAGTTGGTGGTAAAGAAACAAACATCAATGAATAAAAGAATAAATTATCTTCTTAGCAACTATATTAAGTAGGTACTGTTATCGGTTCCTCACATATAAGGAAAGGTAGAGGAACAGAGATTAAATAACTTGCCTAAAGTTTCACAGCAAATAAATTGTGAAACCAGGATTTGAACCCAGGTACCTACCCCCAGACCCTACACTCCTAATTACTGCATAGAAATCTGTTTTCTCAGATGATTTCAACTCAATAATCTGGTGTTCAGAGTTTTGGTGAAAGTTTCTATGTTATAATGTATGACAATACAACAGATGATGTGTCCAGTACTAATAACTAGTATCTGAAAAGAGTTACTTCCATGATGTGAATTATATCTTAAGCACTTATGAAATTATATAAAAAATATTTCTTATATAGGAAAAATAAGCAATCTTTTACATTTCCAAAGTAGTCTCATCCTTAAAGTTAACAGTAATCTATGCTACTTATTCACTTAATAGTGTATTTCTAATGCAGCAAGTAGTAAAGAAAGCTTAAAGGTTACTCCTGCTTCAGAACAACTAAACATTAGGAAATACATAAAGTTTGAGACATAAAAGTCTATAAAAGATTCCAAAGATCCCCTTTAAAAAAAAAAAAAAGGGAAATAAGGTCAGAAACTATCTATGGAACCAAGCCAGAGCTACAACAATGGACAGCCAAAAGGGCAAAGTTGCCCAGGGGCAACTGTTTGAGGAATGAAATAAAGATTTGGACCAGTCACGGGTAAATCAGAAAGCTCCTAACAGTTTTGCTGATCAGAGACTCTCAGAAGAGGCTTCCATGTCCCAGATCAATAGTACTCCTGAGGAACAGAAAGAAGCAGAAACAAATCCCCTTAAATTTTCTTCACTTTAGGTCCACAGAACTTCCACTGAGTAAAATCAAGCAATGAGTTCACAAACAAAAACAGCAAACTCAAGAAACCCATGTTTTATGATTGAGAGCCAGAAGAAACAACTGACAATATTTTTACTCCCAAGTATTATTTGTATAGAAACTATAGGGAAAAACTATAGAACTGCTATGCATAAACTATTTAATAAATAAATAATTACAAAGTTGACCAATCAATACAATACTGTTAGAAATAAACAGTATTGTATTGTTGTAGCTCTGGCTTGGTTTGGAGGAGATTTGGAGGAAAAAGAACCCCTACCTATGAAAATTATAACTGTTAAAAGGTTACCAAAAAAAGGAAGAAAATAATCAGTTGATTAAAAAGCAGATTAGAAACAATTAGTTGTACTGGAAAATATGTCCAAAAATTACCTTCAATACAGCACAGAGAAACAAGGGATTGAAATGTGAGAGGAATGTTAAAAGACATAAAGAACAGAAGGAAAAGTTCTAATATACCTCTCATTGGAATGTCAAAATGGAAAAGTGAATGGAGAAATAGTAGTATCCTAAGAGATAATGGATGCAAAATTTTCAGAACTGATAAAAAATGTGAACCCATCAATCTAAGAAGCACATATCCCAGGTGGGATAAATGAAACAAAATAAAACAAAAAGTCCAAGCTCTAAAGTATTATTTTTTAAAAACCTGAAAATATAGAAGACAAAATTAAAAGCACCTATAGAGACAAGGCAGAATACTCACAAAATTATGGCAATTAGAAAAATAGCAGACTTCTCAACAACAACAATAGAAGTCAGAAGGCAGCAGAATAGTATCTTTAAAAGTTTGAGGAAAACCCAAATTTGGTGCCTAGATGATGATGATGATGATGATGATGATAAAGAATGATGATAAAATAAAAATATTTAAGTATAAGAACAGAGTTCACTACCAAGAGACCTCGGTAAATGAACCTCAAAAGACTGTACTTCAGGAAGAATAAAAAGGATCCTGGAAGGACAATCTAATGTGCAGCAAAGACAATGATAGACCTGCATTTTTTAGTGCAAGCAAACACTTTTTAAAATATTAATTATCATAATGCTTTTTAATTTGTAGAATTTAAAAAAACAGAAGTGGACTTCCTCTCCAAACATAATAGAGGAACAAGGACCAGATTTACCTTGCTGTCTTAACCAAATAAAGAACTGGAAAAAATAAATAAAACATCATTTCACAACAGGCAAAGAGAATATTCCCTGGGAGGAAGAGAAAAATTAGGTAATCCCTATGACTGCCCTACTTTACTGCCTGCAAAGACTTTTTCAGGCTGCAGCACAGAAAGAGATAAACTAAGCAGTGTCCCTGAATTGAAAAGACAGGGATGGTAGTCAAAGAAGGCCAAAGTGGCTAAAATTCCAAGGAACTGTACAGTTGATAGAATTTGTAGAAAACGTAATTAAACAGCTATTACAAATAAAACTTCATATGTTCAAGAAACTAGGAGATGCTGCAAAAAGTACAAGAATGCCTCTTGAAAGGGGCGTGTGGGTAAGTGTTCAGAGGGTGTTAATGCAACTCTCTGCAACACTGGAAGATGAGTCCCACTGGCTGTCCCAGCTGACTGTAGGTGCCATCAAAACTCAGGAGAGTATGTGTGGGACACTGGGTATTCTGCATGCCACTGGCTGCAGTTCACTCTTGGAGCAGGAATAAAAAAGCATTTTGGAACCAGGAAGAAAAGCCTCTTCTTCATTCAGTGTCTCTCCAATGCCATCTACTGAAAAGCTTAACAGCTCTCTACCTGGCAAAACAGAAATGCTCACAGGGCTCAGCTCCAATATCACAAAGCAGGGCAAAGAAGGATGGATATGGAGCAAAGAGATAAACTGACAACTGGCACAAAGAGTATATAAAACATTTAAATCTGTAGATTTCCACCTTTGTCAGGGAAGATTCAACTTGAAAGTTCACTAATAAAAACCAGAACTCTCTTTTAGCTTCAGATAAAAGGATAATGAAAATATAACTCACCTGAGATTTTACTAGGAAAATGTCACATCTCTGTTTTTAGACTTATTTTGTGGGCTTATAGATTGCATAATTAAGATATCTTAGTAAAATATATATTATCTAATCCAAACTACCCAGATATATTACATATATAAAATCTCTCTCTCATTATATTCATAAAATTGCTTATTTACAAGTATGTATATGCACACACATACACATGCATACACACACGTACCCTTATTAGTTATCAAAGAAATACAAACTGAAGCAAAAATTAAGCACAAATTTTTTAATCATCAGTTGACAAAAATAACTAATGTCCAGTACTGGAGAGAGTATGGGAAAAGGGAAGGCTAAAAATTGATGAAGATAAGCTTCTCCAATTATACATTTATATATACTGCAAAACTTGCTGTCAAGAAAATAATCTAATTTTTAATTTGGAAGTTTGGTTGTGGAGGAGAATTTAGCTGAATAGTGTTTGAAAAGTTCTCTATTTTTATGTCAAAAGAAAGAGTAATGCAGTTTTTAAAAGCATCATGTGTTTGTTCATTCTTTCAAATCTAGATCAGTGACAAAAACACTTTAACAATGGCAAATTGAGAATAATCACTAGTCAATTTGTAGAGCCACCTACTCCAAATTCTTTATACCCATTTTACAAAATGCATCTATCACAAATGGAAAACAACAGAAACTAAAGCACATAACTAAGTCATATGGCATGTGCAGTTTTTATTTGATTCTAAAAATAATAGTTGATTATAGTATTTGTGATAATAGAAGTTCCCTAATAAGAATTAAAACCATCAATTTTAATTGAACCTCTATTCATTTTTAATTAGAACTGCTTACCATGAATAAATTAAGTCAATGAAGTAAATTTTAAATGTAGTGAAATATAAAACAAATTAAAGTTAGACCTATAATCTACGTATCCAGGAAGGTTTTCAGATACAAAGAAGCGTATCATGAGTAACTACTCTCTGCCTGGAATTTTCCATTCCTGAAGTAAGATGGAGAACCTAGTAAGCTATGGTAGAATTCATCTAAATTGGTCTTATGGGTGTGATTTAGTGAAGACACCAGTGACCATAAAAGATACTCTATTACAAGAATATGGTATTATGCATGAACTTAAACTACAAGAACAGCCTTGACAATAGGATGTATGAATAGGTCACAGCCTTTGCCTCAAGGTACTCTTGAATCAGCTACTGACTGGTGCAAATTCTTAATTGAGATGTAATCTGTATTAATTTTTAAGAATATCTGAGCCTCAGATCCCTCACCTATAAAACTGAAATGATAATAAGTATCTTCTTGAACTGTTTTGAGGATTAACAATACCTTTATATATATATATATTTATCTACATACATATGTATATACACACATACACATATGACAGTGAAAGGGCATCCAATAAATTTAGTTATTCCAATTGTCAGTAATGAAGTCATTTTAATACAGCATTAGAGGTGGCACATTGGAGAGAACCTCATCTGCCATGCCGCTTCTTGCCTTCATGGTACTTAGTCTACCAGAAAAGACAGATATAAATACATAATTATAAATAACTAACAATTTCAAGCATACAAAGTGCTATGGAAAATAGCTAGTATTTATAGAGAATGTACTGTGCAAAGCATTTATCATATATCATAGTATCACTCCCATCTAAAGAAATGGGAGCATAGGTTAGGAAACACAGGCAGTCTGAACCCAAGCCAGCACTTTTAACTACCATCTAACACTATCTCAAAAAAAAGGTACTATGCAATACTGTACATACATTTTATATGATGTTATAATCATGATATCATTTTTTTAATCACACTGGCAGCAGTGCAGATGATGAACTGGAGAGGAATAAAACTGAACACAGGAGAGTACTGGAAGCATCCAAGCAAGAAATTATTAATACTAGAACAAAGTCAGCTGTAGTAAGAATGAGAGAGGAAAACAAACTGATGAGCTAAGGGAGAATTGATAACATTTCACAAGTGACTAGACATGAGAGTGAGGGAAAGGGAAAGCTCAACACACTGCCACCCGAGAGACCTGGCTACCGAGCACTTTTATAACTGAAGATTTAATCAACTCTGACCCAGGAGAAAAGGCACAGGATTTCATTTCTACTCCTCCCCACTCATCCCCATCCTTAGCTACAACACAGGCATCACTGTTGCAGAGGTAACAAAATATCAGTGTATACCAATCAAATAGTTCATCTATTTAAAGAAAAATTGCTGAAATCTTTCACTAAAAAACAAAAAAAAAATGATCTGGAATCTCTATTTCAACAAAGAAATAAAATACTAAATTGACTTTTCATTTTACACATATACATGGTATTCATTTGGTCCCAAGAATATCTTGATTGAACACAAAAAAAATATGGTTACTGAATTCACAATCTGTTAATTAAAAACAAAAGTTAAGTAGCTTACCCAATGATAGAAGTAAAATTTCTGACCAATTCTCAGAAGAAAATTTTCAGGCATTAGTTGATTATGTCTTTACCTAATTAACAGCATTAGCTAGACAGACACATTGACCTTTTATCTTTAGGGCTGCAGAATTCTACACAATTCTGCATGCTTTAACATGTAAATGATTCAATTTACATTTAAAATTCCAATATGAGGGGCGCCTGGGTGGCTCAGTCAGTTAAGTGTCCAACTCTTGATTTCAGCACAGGTAATGATCTCAGAGTCCTGAGATCAAGTCCTGTGTCCAGCTCTGTGCTCAGCTGGGAGTCTGCTTGAGATTCTCTCTCCCCCTCTCCCTCTACCCTCCCTGCACTCATACTCACTCACTCTCAAATAAATAAATAGCTCTTTAAAAAGAATTCCAATATGAAAGTTGGAAGGGTAAAATACAATATATTCCATCCTTTGACATTTTGGTCAAATTTGTTAAAAAATTAAATCAAAATGAAAAATCTAAAAGTTTCTTTTTTTAATTCAAATTATCTAAGAAGTAAAATAATATGTGATGACTTTTACCTGGAATGCAGTCACTATAGCTAGAAATACACATGAAATTTAATATGTGGTATTTTATTTTAGACAAATTGCTATTTTAACTAATATTATTGTCCTTCTGTCATCTGCCAATTCTGAGGACACTGGGCTGAGTTCAGTGGGGTCTGAGGCTGAAAATATCTAGAGGGAAGATGGAGGGCAGAGATGGGGTATAGAAATCTGTCAGCAGAACCATCAAAGTAAGAAAGAGAAAGAAAGAGAAACCAGGAAGTAGAGTCAATGTCGGAATTATACAGTAGCTTATAAATACACTAGATCAGACCTCTCAAACTTTTTGGTCTTGGAACCTCTCTACACTCTTGAAAATTATTGAGAATCCCAAAGAACTTTTATTTATGTTGGTCATATCCATTGATATTTACCACCTTGGATATTAAACCTGAGAAATTTTGAAAATATTTAATAATTCATTTAAAAATAACAGTAAGCCCATAACATGCTAACATAAACAATGTATTTTTGAAAAATAACTATATTTTCCCAAACAAAAAAAATCATTGTTTTACATTTCTGCAAATCTCTTTGAAGTCTGGCTTAGTAGAAGCCAACTAGATTCTCGTATTTCTTTCTGCATTCAATCTGTTTCTATATCATATCTTATGAAGCCTCTGTACATCCATAAGAGAATGGATAGTTCAAAAGGCAAATAATGTCTTTGAATTATTATGAAAATAGTTTTAACATCACAAACTCCCTTGATAGGGCCTTGAGGATCCCAGGGGTCCTAGGACCACACTTTGAAAATGACTGCCTTAGACAAACATATTTTAATAGGTGACAAATAAAAGTGATTTGCAGACCAGCATAGAAACAAAGCCCATAAGCACAGTGGCTCATTTAACCCCTATGCCCCCTATGAATTTGGGGCTTCAACAGAACTAGAATTTCAATGGAGCCATGTCTGTAGAGACCATTATCCATTATCCTATTTCCAAATGTAAATACAGAATCAACTCTATAGAATTTCCTCCAGGTAATCATGGCACTGTAAGGACCAGCAGGAAAAACTGCTTTTGCCTGCATAAAACAGAGTGTACTGACAAGCCAATAGTAATATCTACTGAAATAATTATATAATCAAGATTAGGTCATGGCTTTACTTCAATACAGTAATTATGGTAAGATAATAGAAAGCACTGCTTAGGGACAGTTCACTTTCCTGAAGAGCTATAACGTGAATATCCACACATTTAAAAGAATACAAAGATACTACTTTCTGGAGACAGAACATGAAACTAAAGCCTCTTAAAGTCTCCCCAGGCTTATGAATCCTTGACTATTCTTATTCCATTGAAATGGGCTCTGATACATCGGACATTTCCCCCTTTGCACACTTTTCTAATTGATGTAACAATAATTGCTGTAAATATCCACTTACAGTTTTCCTCATTTTTCCTTTTAATCCTTCTTTTTCAGTGTTTGGGTACCACTTCCAGCCCCTACTCTGATTCCTGTTTCATCAGGTTACATCCAGTGTTCCCTGCATCTCTCCATACACCTATACATGAGTTTACACACTCTTGTGCATTATGAAGACAATAGCAACCCAAACTATGAATACGCTGAGAGGGAAAACATAATGACTTCAAAAGACAAACAATTTTGAAATAGACACTTGCACATTATTTTGAGGGCAAAAGCACTTAAGTTATTTCAATACTTTATGTTCTGCTTGTATCATCAACCACCCACTCGCTCTCTCTCAGTCTATAAACCCTGGGGAGGGAAAAATAATGATAAATTGAAACTTGCCCTGGATGAATACACATAAATGACTTGGTAAAGACACCACAAAAAAAAAAAATTAAGAAGGTAGTAAATAAGTCTTTTTCGTTTAACAGAAAAAAGATACCAAAGAATAGAGTTTAACTCTTTATAATACAGTCAGTTAAAGCTTTCTAAATCAGCCAAGGGCTGTAGCTAGGCAACATGATTCTTCACTGTGCTCAAAAAGGGGGCTGCGAAGCATCAGTAGCCTCATTTCTCACTGAAAGCTTTGACAAGTTTCCACCATATTTTATATAATTGTAGCAGAGGGAGTGCCAGATTAGATCTGATTTGCTGTCATAATGGGATTTTTTTCCCCACATAAGCTAATGATGCAAAGCTATATTTAACCCCCCAAAGTCACCCTCAAGCACTTACTGTATATTCTGATTGCTTCTCATATCTAGAATTGGACAAGTAGCAATTTTTCTGCTACTGAATATGACAAAAGCAAAGGTTTAATAGGTAGATTTTTTCTCCTGATTGGCTCCATTATAAATTTAGCTACATATTCCAAATATGTTCACTAGCTTCTCTCACCAAATTGAGAAGATCAAGAAAGTCTGTTGCTTTGAGTTCATATGCATTGGTATATGCAAGTCAATTCTCTTGCCCCAGCCCACTCTAGTTGGCTGAATATGCTATTCATTTCCCATCTTTAAGCTGGGCCCCACTCTAACCCTAGATCACAGAGAAGTGTGGAGCATTTAAGGTGTTTGTCTTCAGCAACAGTTTAGAGTCTAAAATGTATTTATATATGATCATAAATATAGTGGATCCCTTTGGTGTCTCCGTACCCAGTGAGCTGCAATCCTCCATATTCACCTTTGTTTTATTCCTCTGTTCTCATGTGTATTCTAATTCCCTGCTGGAAGCAGGTCCCTTCCCTGAACGCCTGCCCTCTTAGCTGATGCCCGAACAGTAATGTACAGCCCTCACCAACCTCTGTCTAAGGAGATGGATCATATCCCTTGAATCCTGTTTCAAACTGTACATTTCTGCCATCCCAAGTCATGCCATACTTTGAAACAAGAGTACCACCACTGGCAAGAAACTTCTGATGCAGCCACTCACACACCTACAAGATGGAACCTTCGTATATTGGCTCTAATCCAAATTTGTATGTGAGCTTGCCACATCTTTTGGAAATTTGTTTTGGCCACCTGAGAATTAGATCAGTTCTACATGTAAGATTCCATCATGCCTCCTAGCTCAGCTCCCATGGGTAAAACTAAAACGCTAACAGTATCAGCAATTTGGTCACTGCCAGTCAGTAATTCTCTTTCCAAACAACCAATTATCACCTATACATAGTCCCTCCTTGTCCGCAGGGCATACATCCCAAGACCCCAGTGGATGCTTGAAACTGCAGACAGTACCAAGCCCTATATATACCGTGCTTTTTTTCCTACTATACCTACATATCTATGGTAAAGTTTAATTTATAAATTAGGCACAGTAAGATACAAACAATAACTAATAATAAAACAGAACAATTATAACAATATACTGGAATGAAAGTTATGTGAACATGTCTCTCTCTCAAAATATGTTATTGTATTCCATTCCCCCTTCTTCTTATGATGATGTGAGATGATAAAATGTCTATGTGATGGGATGAAATGAGGTGAGTGACAAGCATTGGGATGTACTGTCAGGCTGCCACTCACCTTCTGACAACAAATCAGAAGGAGGACCATCTGCTTCTAGACCACAGCTGAATACAGATAACCGAAACTATGGAAAAGTGAAACCGCAGGTAAAGGGGGGGACAACTGTACTACCTTCCTATAGTTTAAATTCCTGACCTACCATTTCCTGGTTTTATGACCTTAGTCAAATTACTTAAAGCCATTTTAAGTCTTAGTTTCCTCACCTAGAAAATAGGAACAAGCATACCTAGTTCACAGCATAATTATTAAATATGTCTTATTATTATTAAATAATTATCTTCTTATACAGAAACTGAAAAACAAACTTGTATCAACAGGTCAGTTTCTTTTTGGGGATGTCACAGCCTCTTCAGGCTTAGGCTAAAGAAAACCTGGTTACTACCAAGTATTATCAAAAGTGACTGTACCTATAGCACTCATGAATAAGATCTTATAAGAGTTTGGTGTTTTTTTTTAGGAAAACATTTTATGTAGTCCATAAAGTTCATAAAACAGAAACCTATAAATCAAGACTTAATGGTTTTATATCTCAGATAAATAGGTAGATAATACAGATGGACAGATAAAGATAGATCTATCTATCCAGAGAGTCTGTTCACCTTGAATAGACAGGTGGCGCTCCACTTTGTACGTTATAACTCATATACTTCAAAGGTCCCAACATTAGATCAACAGCTTCAAGGTTGGTGATACAATTCAATGACATGGCATGTATACAAAAGAGTGTTATTCAGGAGCAGATACCAAATATCATGACCTTGTCATAGCTGAAAAAAATGGGTTTATCTCCTACTCTAAGGTATGTGATTACTTCATAAGCAAAGGAAGGAAATTAGCTTAAAGAAAAATTAATGACACCCCCTTCCTTTCTGACTCAGATTGTCCCAGATCAACAATCTAATGTTAACTAAACATCTTTTGGCTTTTCTTTCTCACTTCCATCAAACTTATTAGTCCTGCATCATCATGCCCAACGTGCTTAATGAATAATTAGAAATCTAATCCTACAAGCTAGCTCAAGTAAAGGGGCAATGATGAATAATAGTTTGCTTTACTGTTACCACAGAGAAAAATCAGAAAATCTCAGGTACAACCACAGGCAGTGTGAGCATTCAAGGTATTATCAGTGCAAGGAAAATCAAAGTTGTTTTTGGATGGAAGCACATTTTCATGTTTTCCGTTACAATATGCTAGGAGTATAAAAACTTAGGGTTGTAGAGACGCTAAAGAGGCATCAAGTCCAACTACATAGTCATGCGGCATCAAGTTTTTATGAGCCCTGCAAAAGTTTGTCAAGTGGTACCTTTCACTGTTGAAAATACTAAAGCCTATAGCATCCTCAAGAAGTGGTCATCCTGGCACTGTGTGATTAAACTCCAACATCCACATTTACAATTTCATGTTTAAAAATATGTATGTATTCTCAATTTTTGAACAATTCTGTTGTTAAAACATTCCACTTACACTGAGCTAAACAGAGCCTTCTGTTGTTACTACTGGCTTACTGATAAGTCACAGTCTAGCCCCTGGGTCCTTTGAGAAAAAAAACATAAACAGTCACATAATAGCTACTTTCATGTTTGAAAATAGCTGTCAGATCATCCCTGGGTCTTCTAACTAGAAAAAAAATCTTTAATTTGAGTCTTCGGAAAACAATATTTCAAAGCCCTTGCTAATATACTATGGATTCAATTTCTATATTCCCTGTCACACTATTTGAGGTATTTTCTGTTAAGTTTAAAATACAGTGAGATGTGAACCTCTTAACATCTCAAGAACAACCTATAACTAAGACTGGCCTTTGCTATTGCTGTTTTGCAGCCACTCCATACTACTGACTCACACTGAACTTTCAACTGTTCTCCCAAATGTTATTGTTTACATGTGCTACAACTAAACCATTTTATTCTTCCTATGTTTGAAAAGATAGATTTTTGTACTCCTATTCAGGATCTTACCTTTGTTCCTATTAACTTTCATTGAGAGAGATGTCCATTTCTCCAACTCAGCAAAATCTTTTTAGTCTCTGATTTTTAACTTCTGATGTATTTGTTATTCTTAATTATTTGTCTCCTACATCATTTTTCAAAGAATTGATGAACTTTCTGACCAGCGCAAGGCCCCAAATAAAACTCTACACAAACTGCTACAACCTTCACTGCAAGTTAACATTAGTCCATTCAATCACTTTCTATGTACAGCTTTAGACTTAAACACAAATCCAAAGCCTAAGCTTAATTCCTCTCTTCAGTGAGAGAGACACTGGATTTTCACAGCTGTTAATGCAATGCCTATGTACCGTGTCTAAAGTGACACTGACGTAGGACAATATCCCATAATCTTAGCTACCCAATTCCCAAAGTTAAATGTACTTTGTAATCTAAAACTCCCCATACATGCTCACTCCTAATCCAAAGTAGATTTATCCCATTATATGTTTCCTAGAAAATAACAAGAAGTATAAGATAGTTGTATTAGAAAAAAATATGCTCTGGGGCACCTGGGTGGCTGTTGATTAGGCATCCAATTCTTGATTTTGGCTCAGGTCATGATCTCAGGGTTGTGGCACTGAGCCCACTTTGGCCTCCGTGCTCAGCAAAGAGTCTGCTTGAGATTCTCTCTCTCCCTCTCCCTTTGCCCCGCCCCCTGCTAACTCACACGTGTGCTCTCTCTAAAATAAATAAATTTCAAAAAAATGTGTTCTGGAATCAAACAAATCTGACCTCTAATTCCAGTTCTGCCAATTACTAACTGTGTGATTACAGGCAAGTTATTTAACCTCTCTAGGCCTACCTATCTCATCGGTAAAATGGGGACTATAAAGATAAAATTAATGCATGTAAAACATGTGGAACAAAACATATAGAACAATTCTTGACCCAAAGCAAGTGCTACTAACTAGTTGCATACATTATTGATATTAATATTAAAAAGAAGCTTTATTTTTAAGATTTTGATAAAATCTCTTGAATTGAAACAACAGAAAAGTAAAACCCATCCACAGTCTTTACTGTGGATTCATCCACTTCCAACTGTAACCTTTGATTCGGGGGGTTTGTTTGTTTGCATTGACAATCCTCACTGTGAGCCAAAAAGGAAAAAGGAGTCTCTGAATATAACAATCAATCTGCCACCTTCTAAGAGATACTCTCGGGATTCTTCAAATTGACTCTCTCCATCCTCTTCTTCCCAGCTCCATAAAGTTCTAGACAGAGGTACCATGAACAATGAAAATATAGATTTTTTTCCTTTGAGACTGCATGTGCCCTCTCCCTTTCAGTCTACTCATCTTCTACAAATAATGAGCTACCTTATACAAATCACTCTGCACATAATTCCCACAGTTACAAATTTCACTTCTTAAAATTAAAAGGGCTCGTTTTCAGGGGGGGAAAAGGTTGCCTACTTCTTACCGGTTTTCTACTCATCTACTAATACATTGCAAAAAGACTTTGCTACATAATGTCACTTCTCTCTATCCCGAAATTATTATTAATCCTTAATCCATGCCGGAGGACTTCATTCTTTTCCTTATTATATATCATGGATATCATTCCATGTCAACAAATGAAGAATGATATAATTTTAAATAGCAATATAGTATTATGTTTTTTGCCTGCATCATAACTTATTTAACCAATTCTTTATTGTTATACACTTAAGGTGTTTCAAAATTTTTATTACAATAAATAATATTGTAATAAGTAGTCCAGTACATATATACTTATGCCAGTTTTTTAATATTTCCTTATAAAGCTTATTCAAGGTAGAGATGAAAGAAAAAGAACAGATGGGACAAAGAAGAATGCAATTCTTAATGGTGAGGTATTTTTATCATAGTTCTAGAAAGTTTGAGAAAAATTTGAATCCCTATCAATAATGCATGAGAATGTCCATTTTGCAAAAAACCTCACCAACACTGAGCATAATTTCTTTTTAATGTTTGCCAGTTCAATAGGTAAATTCTTGCACTTCTGGAAGATGTGCAAAGACTTGTCTTTTATGATAGGGATTATTCATTCCTGTGTCTCAAAAATTAATGTATGGTATTTTAGTCCCTTAGCAAAGTTAGTATTTTAAAAAGTTAAAGTCAATTGATATACTTTTAAGCTCTCTGGTTCCCTCTAGAATGAAATGATTTCTTTTAAATTATGGATTTCCTCTGTTGTGTTCACCACTGTATATCTCAAGACACTAAAACAGTGCCTGGCATACAGCGGGTACTAATAAATATACACTGAATGAATGAAAAAAATGAATTTGAATTAATCTATTAGAAAATGTGTCCCATGTAAAAGAAAACATCTGTCTTGGGGGGGGGCGGAGCAAGATGGCAGAGGAGTAGGAGACCTGGATTTCGTCTCCTCTCAGGAATTCAGCTGG